>NC_057710.1:79596059-79635108 GCF_004010195.1 Chiloscyllium plagiosum | reverse complement strand
TAGTGTGCTTCCAATTAAACCTGTTGGACTATAACCTGGTGTTGTGTGATTTTTAACTGAGGATCCTGTAGGCTGGGTAGCGGCCCTGGTCTCGAGTGAGCCTGCTCCCTTCTTAGACATCCCTGGACAGTGAGAACGCAGTTAAGTGACTTCCTCAAACTTTCTAGGACTCTAAATGTTTCAGAGTCCTAGAATATCACGATGACCTGGGTAGGCTGGGTTAGGGCTTTGTCCTGCTTGTGATGTGGTACAGAGTTCTGCAATGTGATCTTCCTAGATTGATTATCATCTTGGATCCCCCAGATTAAACCTTTAACCTTATGATAGATGTTAACTCCCTGCAGTTTCCTGCTTCGTATTTCTCTCCATTTTTTAATAACAAATTGTTACTTTGCAATTGGATAAGACATTTCTTGAATCTCAGGAATTTTTGAAAATTTAAAACTAGTACATAAACTATCTCAGGAACCATTTTCGATAAGTCCATGTAGTCCATCAGGGTCTGGGGTCTTGTCAGTTTTCCTCAATACTTTTTTTTCCTGGTGGTGATCATTGTTTTAAGTTCCTCCCTCACCTCCGCATATTGAATCACATATATTTCTGGGATATTATTTGAATCAACCACAGTGAAGGTAAAGACAAAATCTGTCCAATTCACCTGCCGTTTCCTTCAATTTTTTAAGTTCCTCAGACTTGCTTTTGAGGATCAGTGATTACTTACCCTTCTACAATTTATGTGTAGTCCTTCAGAAGGGCTTATGCCCGAAACGTCGATTCTCCTGCTCCTTGGATGCTGCCTGACCTGCTGCGCTTTTCCAGCAACACATTTTTAAGCTCTGATCTCCAGCATCTGCAGTCCTCACTTTCTCCTTTTACTATTTATACCTATTTTCATAGTACTGGACAGATTTTTCTCATACTCCAATTCCATCCTTATTCTTTTAGTCATTCTTCGCTTTTCTAAAGAATATTGTCCAATCTTCTGACCCTCTCCTTACCTTTGTGAATTGTACACATCTTCTATCTTTAAGTTCCTCAGTTTGCCATGGATAGTGCAATCTTCTCCAGAGTGTCTTTTTCACTGGAATATATGTCCTGAGGTTCTGAAATAACTCCTTAAATGTTGGCCACTCCATTCATTTTTATGTTCTTTTCATAATGTAAATTTCCCAAGTCACATTGGCAAGCTCACCCCTTCTTTAGAGCTTCACAATTGCTCTAATTAAGTTTAAAACAATACTCTTAAGATCTACTGTTCTCGCCCTTAAAATGAATGTGAAATGCAATCACATTCACATTCAATCATCACTACTTCAGGGTGCCTTCACTGAGAAGTCATTAATCCTGTCCCACTGTACATTACCCTATCTAGGATAGCCTTCTCCCATTGGCTGCACAACATGAGCCTGAAAACATAATGAACTCATAATGAACTCATCTTCCAAGCTACCTTTGCCAATCTGATTCAGTGAATTTATGTGCACATTAAAAATCACCCATAATTACCACTATACCTTTCTCTCGTGACTCCATCATTTCTTCATGTATACCTGTCATTCATTGTAGTTACCAGCAGGGGGCCTGTAAATCATTCCAAGAGACTTACCTCTATCCAAACGGATTTATAACTAGCACTAATATTTTTAGTTAACAGAGCCTCTCCAAGTTTTTCTCAGCTTCTGAAATGTCATACACCTTTCAATACTGAGATACCAGTTATTTTTAAAATCTTGCATCTATATCTCTATAATGGATAATATAAGATACATATTGCTTTGTATTTGAATTGCCAATTCATTCATTTGGTTATAAATGCTATATACAGAAACAGAGCCTTTAAATTCTTTAAATTTTCACAACATATAGCTGTGTCTGCTAGAACACTCTTAGATTGTACACATTGTCCTGTTTTGAAAGAGAGCTTGACAGATGCAAAGTACATTTCCAACCATGACCACAATGGTGTAAGTTAGCAAAGACAGACTTACAGCTTGCGTTGTTTGATTCATGCACTTCATGGCAGGAATTCTACGATTATCCAGAAACAGTGGGTCCTTCCAACGATCATAGTTTGTTTCTAGCACATACCAGATGCCATGCTTAATGTCAAGCCTAGGTTTGTACATAAAAAAATCAAAATCAAACTCCAACAAGTCTCTCTGATCCAAATGTTCCACTGCATTTACAATACAGAACATAGAAATCCTATTTCATTTGGATTTACTTACTCCCAGATATCCAGAGCAGCTGTCCTTGAACGGGTGATTACACAACCTTCACCAGACTGGTTTCCTCCAAGTATATAATAGGCCGGTGCTAGCATTTTTGTTTTGGCTAACTGATCCTTGGCTTGTGCGTAACTGCAAGATAGAGTCAAAAATGTTAGCATGGGTAAATCCATTCCATCAAAATCAAGGAGAGTTTACAGATTCTAGCTTGAATAAAAATCTGGCATATGGAAAAGCAAAAAAAAAAAAAAAAAAAATTATTTCTCAGTTTGTTACTAACATTTGGACCACAGAATGTCTTTGAGGGATAATTTCTGGGCTGAAAGATCTATAGAATAGAAACTAGATGTCGAAATTCTGAAATAGTTCACGGAGGTGTACAGAATATCTAAATTAGGAAGAGAAATAGCTACCTTCAAAATACAATAGAATTTATGATAGACACATTACCTGGTCGCATTCTCCAATACAGATCGGGTGAGGAAACTCATCCATATACCATCCCTTTTACCTAATATCCATTCAATGATGCCTGCAAATCAAGTTAACATAGATTTAAAATGTTGGAATTTTGCAAATACCCCAAACTTACAGGAAAGAACCCCAAAATTTGGATCTAACCTACGAAAGCTTGCGTTGACACTTTTCAGGAAAAGAAAAGACAATTAATGATGCTTCACCATTTATGTTAGTTGTGATTCTTAGATTCTAATGGGAACTTAGTCATGGCAGGGGACTCCGATAAGGACATCAGAAATGAATCCTTGAAGAGGTCAAACTGACCTGCCAATTTACAGATAGCTCTGGTTTGTGATTGGTCAAAGTCAAGAAGGCCTAACCAGGAAGGCACCAACTTTGTCGGCACTATACGGAGGTGAAGTTGAGGGAAGGGACCAAGTTCACAAACTTCTAAATATCCCAGCTACTGAATCCTTCAAGTGGCCCACCTCTCCCACATTTGGCAAAATCTACCAATGTATTGACTTTAGTAATTGCAGAATCAATTAGATTGGAGAGGAAGCAAGTCTTCCGTAATCAAGAGACTGCTTCACAGGTGGAGGATATTTAAATAATTTAAATAAATTAAAATTTCTATAAACCTTTATATAATAGTATAGGCTTGTATAGAATGTTAGTCACCTTAGATACAAAGGAAAAGCATTATAAAATTACATTTTGCTAAAATAATCCAAGTCTTAATGATAATCAGTGTTAATTACCAATATATCCTCCATCAATGCTGAAACGTTCATTCATTGTAAGTGTAAACGTCCCCTGTAAAGACAGTAGTTTGGATTACACATTAGAGGGTCCTCAAAGTGCACTGTCACGTGATTATTTTTAAACACTGAATCTATTGTGTATTGACAATTATTTTCCAATGGTCAGTTAGACACAAAGCATTAAGTTGTAATCTTATTTAATTGTCAATGGTCCAACAGGGAGGAGATAGTCACCTCAGAGTACAAAAGAGTCAAACTGTTGGCGATTTAGTAGATGATATCAGTGTCAAGAATTATACTCAATGAGAAAAATTAAAATTGGCTGGGACTCCCTTCTCTAGAAGAGAGGCCTAAAAACGAATAAAGGGTTTCTTGACATGAACATGAAGAAAATGATTGTTTGTTTGTGGAAATGTTTAAGAATAAATGACCAATTTCTATGGTATATTCTGGACAATCTATACAGATTGACACTAGTCTATAGACTTCTTTTCTATTCTTCCGAATCATAAAACCATGGGCATCTTGGAATCAAGCCAGTAAGAGCCTTTCAAGTTTATTAAAATCTGTATAATAAACAAAAGTGCAGGAAAGACTACCATTGCTGTATTGTAATTTACTTAAGTATTGGACTAGTCATATAGATATTGTTCTTGTGGCAGTGGTAATATCCCTACCTCTGAGCCAGAAGGCCTGGGTTCAAGTCCCACCTACTCCAGAGATATGTCACAGCAGCTCTGAATGGCTCTTAGCAAATATCTATAAAAAACAGTGGCCACAAGAGCAGGCCAGAGGCTAGGAATCCTGTGGAAAGTAACTCACCTTCTGACCCTCCAAAGAATGTCCATCATCTACAAGATAGAGGTTAGGAGTGTGAGATGAGTGCAGCTCCAACAAAACTGAAGCAGCTTGACACCATCCAAGACAAAACAACCACTTGGTTGGCACATCCACAAAAATCCACATCACCATAGATGTGCAGTGTGTACTATTTACAAGATGCACCACAGAGATTTACCAATGATCCTTAGGCAGTATGATCGCTACCATCTAGAAGGACAAGGGCAACAGATACATGGATTTACCACCACTTCCAAGTTCTCCTCCCAGCCACTCAGCTAAACTTTGAAAGACATCGGTGTTTCTTAAGTTTCACTGCATTGAAGTCCTGAAATTCTTTTCCTAATGGAATTGTGAATACGCCTACATCAAATGTAGTTCAAGAAAGCAGCTCAAAACCACTTTCTCAAGGGCAACTGGGGAGGCAGAATATCAATACTGCATAATGAAGCAAACAATATTTTTCTATATATATATATACACACACACACTTGCTGAACTGCTGTGACTACCTGCCAAGCTAAGTTTTGTTTTTAAAATTCTCGTTTCCAGCCCCCACCTCCCCTTGTATCTTCTGACCTTGCCCTTCCAATGGTAAAGGTTTCAGGTTGCGATGGTGCTGCTGAAGGAATCTTGGTGAATTGTTACAGTACATCTCACCTCTGAAGTTCTGCTCTTTTGAGCACGTTTGGACTAGGTATGTACAGGTTAGGAGAAGAGAGACTCTAGCAAAACTCAAACTCTGCACCAGCAATCAGCTACTCCTTTCCAAGTGCTGCTTAATAGTCCTACTGATGACCGCTTCCAGCGCTTTGCTGATGTTGGAGAGCAGACTGATGGGAATGGTAATTGGCTGGGTTGGATTTGTCCTGCTTTTTGCAGAAAGGACCCGAGTAATTTTCCATTTTACAGAATTGATGCCAGTGTTGCATGTGTAGTAAAACAGCTTGGCTTGGCTAGCCAGAATATTGTTAGGGTCCATTGCTTTTGTAGTATCCAGTGTCTCCAACCATTCCTTGATATCACACGGGTGAAGCGAATTAGTTGAAGACTGACCCGCATGATGCGGGAGCTCTCAGGAGGATTCATCTTAATAAATGCTACTGAAGCTGAGAGTATCCTGCAAGGAGAAGGAGACCATCCCCAACATCTGGGTGATATTCAGATTTCTACCTTAAGCCTACGCTGAAACAATTGTTCTTCAAAAACTTGCAAGACATGCAAAGTGGCCAGGCACAGGAGCCTGGATATTGCTTCAGATGTCCCACATGAAGGAGCAGCTACTGGACTCAGACAGAGGCAACAGGGCATCACAAGTGAAGACAAAGGATTGTTTAAAGTAAAAATGTTAAGAGTGCTGGGAAAGCTTAGCTGGTCTGGCAGTGGATAATTACAGAATTGAAGACAGACAGAAGCATAATGGGTTTTACACAACTTTACTTAGTTCAGATTGCTAGCATCCACAGAATTTTGCTTTGTTTTTGTACTTGTTTAAAGCATGGGTGCACACCAACAGTTTTGCAGAGGTGAGGCATTTGATTGGCTTCAATGTAGTCTTTGAGGAGAAAGTGAGGTCTGCAGATGCTGGAGATCAGAGCTGAAAATGTGTTGCTGGAAAAGCGCAGCAGGTCAGGCAGCATCCAGGGAACAGGAGAATCGACGTTTCGGGCATAAGTCCTTCTTCAGGACCGTCCATAACCTCATCACCTCGGGGGATCTCCCATCCACCGCCTCCAACCTCATAGTCCCACAACCCCGCACCGCCCACTTCTACCTCCTGCCCAAAATCCACAAACCTGACTGCCCCGGCCGACCCATTGTCTCCGCCTGCTCCTGCCCCACCGAACTCATCTCCGCATACCATGACACCATCCTGTCCCCCTTAGTCCAAGAAGATTCCTGAAGAAGGGCTTATGCCCGAAACGTCGATTCTCCTGTTCCCTGGATGCTGCCTGACCTGCTGTGCTTTTCCAGCAACACATTTTCAGCTTCAATGTAGTCTTGCCAATCGTAACTGTAACCCCTCTCCCCACACACCCATTGCCAATCCTTGCTCCCCTATTAAAGGCAGCACTAAATAAAATTCAAACCAAGATTTTCCGAAGTTAAGCAGGGAGAGCTGTAGCAGTACAGGAGATAGAACAACAGTGTTCTCTTGGACAATTTCACATTTAAATTTACCAGGTGCTCCTGGCAGCAGGATGTTTCCCCTCCCCACCAAAAAGAGCCTGCCTCAAGAATCTTTCAGTATGCCAGTATCATCTGCTTGATGGCTATTTTTATTGTTTATCAGATTAATAGCTGTCAATATAGAAAATAAAGAGCATGAAAGCATGAAGACTACTGGCGATCTGTTACAAGGGGTCTGTGGAATGCAACACTAGTCAAAAGGTCACTGTGGCAGGGTGGGATAGGAATAGTGGAATGCTGCTACACCAATTAACAGAGTAAAGTTGGGGCTGAAAGATCAGGCTGAGATAACAACAATTTGTAAAGTCAGCCTCGCCTGCTAAATATAATCATGGCAGGTTGGGACAGGTCGTGACAATAAATATTTAGGACGTGACATTAAATATTTAATTAATAGTTAGTAGAGTCAGCCTACTTGAGACTGTTGACAGTAAAATATCTAATCATAGAATAATATTAAGTAGGGTCTGGGATGGAAGACCATTGTTGCAGAGGTGGCAGTAAAATATCTAATATTATTCTAATGTTACGATTTAAAGTAGAATGTAGGAAAAACCATAGTGGCAGAAGTAGAGAGGGAATGGGAACTAACATCATTGGTTTATTGTATAGCTGGAGTGAGGTAATTCTGATTAATACAGTTGGGCATGCTGATAAGCTAACAAAAACATGATTATAAAATGGTATAAAGAGCCACAGACCCAGAGGTTTGGGGCATTCAAGAATTTGCTTCCTGAGTATCACAGTTTTTTGTTTGCAAATAAAAAGACCTACTTCTTGAAGAACTCTCCACGTCTCCTGGCGATTCTCTACATTTTCTTCACGACATCCTCAGTATCAGCATTTGCCATTTTCAGTCCCTCATCTGTGTGTTGGCAGGGCCAGGAGAGGAGTGTCCTTG
This sequence comes from Chiloscyllium plagiosum, assembly GCF_004010195.1. Lineage (NCBI taxonomy): Eukaryota > Metazoa > Chordata > Chondrichthyes > Orectolobiformes > Hemiscylliidae > Chiloscyllium > Chiloscyllium plagiosum. The sequence goes on along the minus strand of NC_057710.1, from coordinate 79,627,726 downwards.
CCCATTCTATTGTGAGAGCCAGTGACTGTTTTGTATTCCCAGATCAGCTATTTCTACACATGGTTTCTTTTCGAAAAACAGCAGTTTGCTAGCATTATCTGACAACCCTAAAGCCACAGGATGGCAGGTGAGTTTTAAATTATTAATTAGGGAGGGATTGTTTGGATTCTGCCATACACTGTCGTCGTCTCATCTGGCTAACAGTGGAGGATTTATATCAAAACCAGTGCTGCTGACTGGTGAGGGAGGGATGAATTGATAAAAGGTAGGGAAAAAAAACTCATCAGGAGGCACGCATTCCCCAAAGTCCAGGGGCTAAGGTTAGCCAATGGGCAGACACATTGCTGCACAGTGATGTCTTATGTCTCACAGACAAACACATGGACAGAAGATTCTTTTCCCTGGATGGGGGACTGAATATTATTGACAAATGCAGCTTTATGTCTTGATCTACAAAACAGGCATTGGAGCAACACAGTTTTTAAAGCTGATAGATTAGAAGGCAAAGTCAGAAGCAGTTTTGGAATTTCTAATAACTCACAGGTCTCATGCCAGTCAGCATTCCAACATATCCGGCAAAATTAGTGGATTTAAATACAGTTTTGTTGTTTCTCTGGAAATTCAGGTTAACTGTTAGAGGTCGAAGGTATTCTGGAATTTTCCAGCTCTCATTTTTGACATCCCAACTGCAGGGAGAAGACAGAAGTATGATTAAAGAAAATAATACCATTATCCCAAACACCGGCAGAGCATCGGCACCAACTAAAAACAATTCCCCAGGCCACTGAAAAATGCCTTATGTTATACCTTTTATTTTGAGTCAGTATTCATATTGATTTACCCAAAGTCTATAATGTATTAGCTGTAGAAGAATAATATTCATACAGAGTATATTCAGTCATAGGTAAGGGTTAGACAAGAACCTCACATCATGTCTGGCGTCTTTAAAGTGTTGGGAAGCTGGTTCATGATTGCACATGGATTAGCCAGCACAATGAAACAGTTGCAAGTAGACTTTGAGGAAGCTGGTATTTAAATCTTTCAACTGCAACAGCAGACTATTCTGAGGGTAGACCACCAGGTCAGATGCTACCTGATAACCATTATGCATAATAAAAAAAATATTCATGGGATGTTGGCGTTGCCAACTGACTAGCATTTGTTTCGGTTCCCTAAATGCTCTTAAGAGGCTGGTGAGCTACCTTCTTGAACTGTTGCAGTGCTTGTGCTGTAAAAGAACCATAATACCATTAGGGAGGGTGTTCCAATATTTTGACCCAGCAACACAGAAGAAACTGAGATATATTTCCAAATCGGGATAGTCAGTGATTTGAAAAGGAACTTCTAGGTGGTAGTATTCCCATGTTCCTGCTGCCCTTGTCCTTTTAGATGGTGGTGGTGGTCATGGGTTTGAAACGTGCTGTCTTAAGAGCCTTGGTGAATTTCTACAAGGAGAAAGTGAGGTCTGCAGATGCTGGAGATCAAAGTTGAAACTTTATTGCTGGAACAGCACAGCAGGTCAGGCAGCATCCAGGGAACAGGAGATTCGACGTTTCGGGCACAGGCCCTTCTTCAGGAATTTCTACAACACATCTTGTAGATAGAACAAACGGCTGCTAAGTATCAGTGGGAGAGAGTAGATGTTTGTGGATGTGGTGTCAGTCAAATGGACTGCTGTGTTCTGGATGGCATCGAACTTCCTCATTGTTGTTGGAGCTGCACTCCTCCAGCAAGTGGAGGGTATTCCATCACATTTCTGACTTGTGCCTTACAGATAATCGACAGGCTCTGGGGAATTAGGAGGTGAGTTATTCACTAAGATTCCTAGTATCCAATCTTCTCGTGGTCACAGTACTTGTATAACTGGCCTCATTCAATTTCTGGTCAATAGTAACCCCTAGGATGTTGATATTGGGGGATTAGTGTACACATACACTAATGCTGATTAGCGATAAGCTAACTTCCCACTCTCGCTCAGAGATTTTGCACCTTTATTCTTCCTAACAAAGTGCATAATCTCACAGCTTTCTACATGATATTTCATCTCCTACTTCTTTGCCCACTCTCCTAGCCTCTCCAAGTCCTTCTGCAGGCTCCCTCCTTCCTCACCACAACCTGTTCCTTCACCTATTTTTGTCTCATCTGCAAACTTAGCAACAATGCCCTTAATTCCTTCCACCCCAAGATCATTAATGCATAATGTGATTAGATTACTTACAGCGTGGAAACAGGCCCTTCGGCCCAACAAGTCACAACCTGTTCCTTCACCTATTTTTGTCTCATCTGCAAACTTAGCAACAATGCCCTTAATTCCTTCCTCCCCAAGATCATTAATGCATAATGTGATTAGATTAGATTACTTACAGCGTGGAAACAGGCCCTTCGGACCCAACAAGTCCACACCGACCCTCTGAAGCGTAACTCACCCAGACCCATTCTCCTACATTTATCCCTTCACTTAACACTACAGGCAATCTAGCATGGTCAATTCACCTAACCTGCACATTTTTGGATTGTGGGAGGAAACCCACGCAGACACGGGGAGAATATGCAAACTCCACACAGATTAATTCGGCCCAACACGCCCCCCGTGGAACTCCACTCGTCAGCAGGTGCTATCCTGGAAAAACAACCAATTGCCCTCATACTGCTTTCTTCCAGTCAGCAAATCCTCTATCCATGCCAGCAACGTGCCCCTAATGCTTTGGGCTCGTCTTATTTTGCAGCAGCTTATGCAGCACCTTGTCAAAGGTCTTCTGCAAATCCAAATGGATCACATCCACTGGCTCTCCTTTGTCTAAATCGACTGTTACCTTCTCAAAGAATTTGAGCAGATGTACCAATGATTTCCCCTTGATAAAGCCATGCTGTCTGCCCTATTTTACTAAGCACTTCTAAGTACTCTAATTTAATCCTTAATAACGGATTTACTAATTTTACTAATAAACAAGGTCAGGCTAACCAGCCTATATTTTCCTGTCTTCTGTCTCCCGTCCTTCTTGAACAGCGCTATTACAGTTGCCATTTTCTGTTACCTTCCCTGACTCTAGTTATTCTTGAAAAATCACCAACAATACCTCCATATTCTTAGCTATCTTCTCAGATATCTGGAGTGTAGTCCATCTGGTCCGGGTGATTTATCCACCTTCACCCATTCAGCCTCCTCAGTACCACCTCCTTCGTGATGGCCACTGCACTCACCTTTGCCCCCTGACTTTCAAAGGTCTGGTATGTTCCTAGTGTCTACCAACTGAAAACTGATGCAAAGATTAATCTTAAAGAGATAAAGGTTTTAGTCCCTAAATATAAAATCAACTTAGTTTCTTACCCAAGGAATAATCCAAAGTCCAGATTTCTAGCATGGTACAGTCTCCCTAAAGTCAAAAGATAAATATGTTCAGTTCTTCTGCTACGTCAGCCTGAACAATGCAAGTAACATTAGAAACCATTGTTTCTTTCTAACCCACTCGAAAAAAATCCACTACGTGTAACAGGAACATGAAGGATATACAAATAAAGGAATTAAGTAGTTAACAGATGTTGTAACTTGGGATGATCTGATGGATGGGCAATAGGCTGTCTAATAAGCCAAACTGTGACTAAATAAAGTAGTGAAATATTGATACACATCTTGCCATAAAGGCATGTCAAAGGATTCAGTTAATTTCTTTACCACTCCCCAATAAAATGTGACCCAACAGAAATAGCTGAGAAATCTTCAGTTGACGATATACCTGCATTATCTTCAGCTACGAGGGATGTGCACACCGTGAATACTTCATAAAAGATATTAAAGAGCATAACTTCTCCTGATAGAGGGGAAAAAAATGTTAGGAATAAAGGTTAAGAATAAAAGCAAATCTGTAAGCTTGACATTTCAGTTTAAACATCTTCCCAAGTTCTGCAAATTAGGCCAGCACATTTGTCAATGTAAAGTTGGACTAAATTTCCTCCTCTTTTTCTTCATTTTTAAAACAAATGGTCAAGAAGGAGGAATGATACGAATGGTGAAAAATAAACATGCCCACATCCCAACAATAGGTAAAAGCCTAACTCCAAACGTATTTTTGTACAGTACTGTTTTCAATACCATATTTGCTTATGATGTAGTCTATTGAAACGGGAGATTGAATCGGAATACGAAGGTAGACTTTCAGCTATCGGGACTGCTTCTACTACAAAATAAATTAATAATTGATTCCCAAATTCATTTCAGACAATCACACCTAAACCCAAGGATTCGAAAGCTCCAGCATAAACATGAGTTACTTCAGTGGTCTAATACACCCCAGAGGAAACATTAATAACAAGATAGAATCCTAATCATTCCTTTATGACACAATTATCCAGTTCAATACCTTCTGTAAAGTTACTCATCTAAAAAGGATCACAATGCATGACTTGAGAGAGAGATTTCTTGTTAAGAGTTCATGAAGGTTTAACTGTAAGCAACGTTAGTTACTGTCATTTGGCCAAAACATGGTAAAAGTTTGTTAAAAACAGAAATGGTTAAAGAGAAAACATTTACTTACAGGAGCCTGGTTACAGTTGAATATACTTCAGAATATTTCATTGAATAGTTTATTAGTGATAAGATTTTCTTTAGTCAGAACATTAGAGTGCAGAGCCAGAGGATCACAACAATTATTATGGATTGTTTATATCCAATTTAGAAGTCTTTATAATATTTATGCTATTTCAAATTAATTTTTGTGAAACCAATACAGTTTGAAGCCAAGGCGGTTTCAGACAGAAAATTACAATTTAAGGCATGCATCATTATAATTAAGTCAGAAGTGCTGTTAATCTCATGGAATGATTCACACTTCAAACTAGAACAGCCAACGACTACAGTGGTTTATAATGGTCATCTTCACTGACAAAGCCTCAAAAGAGATTTGGTGACAAGAAATGGACTCTGTCAAGTAGTTGACATCTATTGTATTGAAAGAAAGAGTTTGGATCTTAAATTGTGCAACAGCATGTCACTTCAGAGTATGTGAAATTCTTTTCCCAAGAAAGCAGTAAAAGCTATGCTATTAAATTTACTCAAGGGTGAATTAGATTTTTAAAAAGGGAGTTGCAAGTTATACTAAACAGACAGGTAAGTGGAGACAACCAGATCAGCCATGATTTTATTCTGTGTTGAAGCAGGCTAAAAAGGTTTGGATGACCTGCTCCTGCTCCCAGGTATGACATTTATGCACATATCTAAGTTATTGAAAACCTAATGAACTATCTAAACATTAAAAAATGGCATCTCAAATGAGAGACTTGGGCAAACATTGCAGGAAGTGTCACTTTGCAAGGTTAAAATTTCAGAACTTCCAAAGAATTTGATCTGAGAGATCTGGGACAGAGATATATTTCTGGAATGGGTGTTGCAGTGTATAGTTACAACAATGAGAAGGCGAGCAAGTAGTGAAGTAGGAACAAAGGATGACTACCTAAGGGACAGTAAATGATACGAAGAGAAGGTTAAGACAAGGGCTCAGTGCAATTTATATTCCCAGATTTGAAACTCTGCCTTCATCATGGGATGACTCAATGAGTCACTAAATTCATAAATTCATGAAGTACCAGTTAAGAAGGAAATAGAGATGGAATGAGGGGAAAGACATTGGTGAGTGCTTTCAAGGTGCTATGATAGAGCCGAGACATCAATTAAAACAAATGTAGAGAAACTAATATTGAAAATGCCAAGAGAAACCTATTAGTAGTGGCCTGAAATTGTTTAACAAACCTCAATTCCTTATCATGTCTCTCAAACTTGATTGAGTTTTTTGAGGAAGTAACAAAGAGGATTGATGACGGCAGAGCAGTAGATGTGATCTATATAGGCTTCTGTAAGGCGTTCGACAAGGTTCCCCGTGGGAGACGGATTAGCAAGGTTAGATCTCATGGAATACAGGGAGAACTAGCCATTTGGATACAGAACTGGCTCAAAGGTAGAAGACAAAGGGTGGTGGTGGAGGGTTGTTTTTCAGACTGGAGGCCTGTGACCAGTGGAGTGCCACAAGGATCGGTGCTGGGTCCTCTACTTTTTGTCATTTACATAAATGATTTGGATGCGAGCAGAACAGGTACAGTTAGTAAATTTGCAGATGACACCAAAATTGGAGGTGTAGTGGACAGCAAAGAGCTTTACCTCAGATTATAACAGGATCTTTGAGGAGAAAGTGAGGTCTGCAGATGCTGGAGATCAGAGCTGAAAATGTGTTGCTGGAAAAGTGCAGCAGGTCAGGCAGTATCCAGGGAACAGGAGAATCGACGTTTCGGGCATAAGCCCTTCTTCAGGAATCCTGGATACTGCCTGACCTGCTGCACTTTTCCAGCAACACATTTTCAGCTATAACAGGATCTTGCCCAGATAGGCCAATGGACTGAAAAGTGGCAGATGGAGTTTAATTCAGATAAATGCGAGGTGCTGCATTTTGGGAAAGCAAATCTTAGCAGGACTTATACACTTAATGGTAAGTCCTAGGCAGTGTTGCTGAACAAAGAGACCTTGGAGTGCAGGTTCATAGCTCCTTGAAAGTAGAGTTGCAGGTAGATAGGATAGTGAAGGCGGCGTTTGGTACGCTTTCTTTTATTGGTCAGAGTATTGAGTACAGGAGTTGAGAGGTCATGTTGCAGCTGTACAGGATATTGGTTAGGCCACTATTGGAATATTGCGTGCAGTTCTGGTCTCCTTCCAATCGGAAAGATGTTGTGAAACTTGAAAGGATTCAGAAAAGATTCACAAGGATCGTGTATGGAATGAGCTGCCAGAGGAAGTGGTGGAGGCTGGTACAATTGCAACATTTAAGAGGCATTCGGATGGGTATATGAAAAGGAAGGGTTTGGAGGGATATGTGCTGTGTGCTGGCAGGTGGGACTAGATTGGGTTAGGATATCTGGTCGGCATGGACTGGTTGAACCGAAGGGTCTGTTTCTATGCTGTACATTTCTATGACTCTAGGACTCTAAGTAAGAGACATAACAGCTGGCAGAAAAAAAATACAGTGGATCAATAATGTGAAGGCTGCCCATGACTGAACAGCATAAAATGTCAGCCAAAAGTCCCAACATGCTTTGCAGTAACAGAAACTATAAAGTGTGGGAAACACTTGCTTAGTAATGTCTCAGTACATGAAACAATGACTGTGCAACATTCTTTGTTATCCTAAGGATAAGTATATTTCACACCAATTAGTTATTTCTCAAACTTTTTTTCTAATCATTTACAATACAAGTAGTTTTTAATTAAGATTTTTCAAGATCATATAGTTTCCAAATAAATTAGACTTAACACACAAAAATCACTAAATAAAAACATTAGAAATAAAGGTTTAAAAACTAATAACGAGTAATGGAGAGGGGCATCCCTATTTCTTATCAAGGACTAAGGCTAAGAGAGTTGGAATGGTGAGAAATCTCAAAGAAGCCTATGACAGCCTTGTACGAGATAGCAGACACAGATGTCAGAGTTGAGAGATCAAAGGTTACAACTGACCATGGAGAGTTCAATTTTTCACTTACCAAAGCCCAATCAGATTACTACAACAAGCAATTACTAGTTTAGAGTCATGTACTAAAAACCCAATCACAGTAGGACAACTGTTATTAACCAATAATATACAGGAGGGAGTATGTGCCGCCATGTTAAGGTAATAAGAAAAAGTATAAAATGAGAATTGTTTTTCTTGAAATTAGAGCATCATAGACTTTTCTTCCGATCTGAGCCAAAGATTAAGGGGGTAATTGAACTCTCATGTCGAGGACAGATTTGGGTAGTCATTAGCCTCTCTCTGCATTGTACTGATAGACGCGGGAACTAAGTTACAATGTCCCTGAATTCTGCTTATCTCCTGGAAGTTTATTACCTCCATAAAATTCACTCCTACAGATATAAATGAGGCAACATTAATTTGAGTCAGAAATATACAGCACAGACACAGACCCTTCAGTCCAACTCTTCTATGCTGACCAGATATCCTAAATTAATCTAGTCCCATTTGCCAACATTTGGCCCATATCCCTCCAAACCCTTCCTATTCATATACCCATTCAGATGCCTTTTAAATGTTGTAATTGTACCAGCCTCCACCACTTCCTCTGGTAGCTTATTCCATACACACACTATCCTCTGCGTGAAAAAGTTGCCCCTTAGGTACCTTTCAAATCTTTCCCCTCTCACTTTAAACTTATGCCCTGCAATTATGGACTCCCCACACCCTGGGGGAAAGACCATGTCTATTTACCCTAACAATGCCCCTCATTATTTTATAAACCTTTGAAGTCACCCTTCAGCCTTCAATGCTACAGGGAAAATAGCCTCAGTCTATTCAGCCTCTCCCTATAGTGTAAACCTTCCAACCCTGGCAACATTCTTGTAAATCTTTTCTGAACACTTTCAAGTTTGACAACATCCTTCCTACAACAGGGAGACCAGACCTGCATGCCATCAGTATTGTAGATATTTTTTAAAAAGGACACACTTAAGGTTGCCAATTAACTGTTTCCCCTATTGTAAACTCCCCCATGTAGGTTTACACAGGTCAGCTATGGATTTCGCTGTTTGATTATTTTTCTTAGACGAACTCCAATGTCTTCATATACTTGAAACCAAACAGCAAAGGCAGCTGCTGTGCAAGTTTCTTTCTCCTTTTGAATCACTTCCCCTAGTTATCTCTACCTTTGTCTGACTTCCTCCTTTTTAAAAGTGCCATTGTTCTGATTTTATTTTCTGTTCCCAGTTCCAAAACAATGCAACAGCTTATTAAAAAAAAGTCATTACTGCTCCTAGAACTTGAGGAAAATCAGCTTCAACACTGAAATTACCTCAAAAAGGAACAGCTTTTTTAGCTAGAATTGTACCCGCCATCCATCTTGGATTACCCAGAATCCATTGAAGTAACAATGTTCACAGTAATAGATTATACCACATGATGCAGTACCTATGTCCAATAGCATCTATTTTACATGTATCATACCTAAGGGCACTCCTGATACATCTGCAATTCCTTTTAGTTCTTCATTAAATGGTGAAGGAAGTGTGTCCACCAGTGGAGCCTGAAAGAAAAACTGCATTTAAAATTTTTTCATATATATTAAAATCTGAAAATGTAGAGGATCATTTTGGCAGATTTAATTTATGCATATGCCTTTCAAATTGAGAACTGAGGACAATTTAACTCAACTTAAAATTAGTTTAGTGAAGAGGCATTGCAGGAATATAAATTAGTTATAGATAACAATGGAGGTAATCTAAACAGTACAACGCTAGCTGAGGTTCTTACCTCATCTCAGGTCTAGCTTATAAAAGCAATGTGTTAAGATCTGACAAACAACAGACATATGAAATTCAACACCTCAGAGTTGCTACAGGCCATGGGGTAGAGTTTCTGATTTAGGTACAATTAACAAAACTGAACAAATTACACCATAAATTTGCACACAAACTTATTTTGTTTAATAGAGAGGAATTCCCTGTGTAACAGAATGATGAAGCAGTATTTTGAAAATTATAAAACTGCTTTGATAATATTCCTTAGTATATTTAATAGTGGTAACCTTGGCAAAGTTAGTTGAAAATAGATTATCACAAAATAATTAAGAATTTAATTCAGTTTGGATCCATCACCCATGTCACATTTATTATTTTAAAAAAAAACAATTTCATAGGTGGATTGAGGTACAATTCTACTCAAAGCATAATTGGTGGTCTTGGAGTCAAAGCAGAATTTTAGGAGAGTCATCTCTTGCAAATGAGCCCAATTAGCTCAAGTCCTAAAGGGGACGGGGGTCTGCTTCTGGCACAGTACTTCTAAACCGAGTGGAAAAAGTCACCAAAATTGGCATTGCAATGAATCCAATTCAACTCTAAAATTCTGATAGTTTTTGCAATGGTTGTGAAAATATATTGGAGGTGGGGGGGACAGGGGGAGAAGAGTGAAGGATGAATGGAGTAGAGTGAATTCTGAAAAATCCATTGAAAGCACAATTTCTAAGCTCAAGTAATCGGCCATTTAATTACATAACTCTTCCATATATTCAAATACATAAACTGCGTGCTTTGGAACAATTACAAAAGTATCCTTACCAAACTTTTATCCACAATTTCAATTAATTTTCCACTTGGAAAGAAATCATTTGCCAAGTTCTTGATCACTTGGATTAAACTGGTCAGCTGAAATTCATCAGAAAAGATGCATTGTAAACGTTATATATTGTTTGTATGAAAAAAACAAGCCAATTTAACTACATGCAGCACCAATAGTATACACAATTCTGGTAGCTGGAATCCAAGGTTCATTTCCTGAAACAATAATATAACTAGGAGAGATTGGGAAAGAGACTGGGAGGTGGAGGAGTGAAAGAGGCGCACAGATGCTTCTTGGATCCAGCATTTTCAAAATGACAGTTCATTTTTTTAAAAAAAGGAAGAAGTTTCAAAATTGCATTTCTATACTATTGTGAGAAACAAAGCTCACTGTTCAATAATTTCAGTCTGAGTCAAATTCTGAAGCAGTCTTTATTCATATGGTCTTGCAAGCCAGGTGACCATTACAGTAGGCACACCAATCAGGAGGTTACATTACAATATATACAGTTCAATTGAGTCTCTCGATACTCCTCCTTTTACATCATATCTGATAGTCGTATTGCTCTGTGCAGTTGCTAATCTAATTGGCTTACCACATCTGTCTGTGGCCTGTTGTTGGTGTGCAACCCCACCCCCTTGATAGCTGGGTCTTATTACTTTTGCTGACGCAACACTGGATCTTATTCAGTTATCTTATTCATACTAACTCCCTATGTGCGTGACAATTGCAACGGTCATGTCAATACATCGGTTTCCAGCAGTCGACCACCTCCCTTTTCAGTTAGTTATTTCTTGGTATATACTCTCATGATTCCGCCTTGTGATTTTTGCAGAAGCAACATACAATTACTTGTAACTGCTTGCAAGTATATCTAGCTTAACATCAAAATCTGGATGTTCTTGTACATCAGTCAATGTAAGCAAGCATGCAGGTACAGCAGGTAGTGAAGAAAGCTAATAGCATGCTGGCCTTCATAACAAGAGGAATTGAGTATAGAAGCAAAGAGGTCCTTCTGCAGCTGTACAGGGCCCTTGTGAGACCGCACCTGGAGTATCGTGTGCAGTTTTGGTCTCCAAATTTGAGGAAAGACGTTCTGGCTATTGAGGGAGTGCAGCGTAGGTTCACGTGGTCAATTCCCGGAATGGCGGGACTATCTTACGCTGAAAGATTGGAGCGACTGGGCTTGTATATCCTTGAGTTTAGAAGGCTGAGAGGGGGTCTGATTGAGACGTATAAGATTATTAAAGAATTGGACACTCTGGAAGCAGGAAGCATGTTTCCGCTGATGGGTGAGTCCCGAACCAGAGGACACAGTTTAAAATAAGGGGTAGGTCACTTAGAACAGAGTTGAGGAGAAACGTCTTCACCCAGAGAGTGGTGAGTGTGTGGAATGCTCTGCCCCAGAAGGCTGTGGAGGCCAAATCTCTGGATACTTTCAAGAAAGAGTTGGATAGAGCTCTTAAGGATAGTGGAATCGAGGGATATGGGGATAAGGCAGGAACAGGATACTGATTGAGGATGATCAGCCATGATCATAATGAATGGTGTTGCTGGCTCAAAGGGCAGAATGGCCTACTCCTGCACCTATTGTCTTAACATATAACCCCCCCCCCCCTCCCCATGACTCAGCCTTATGATTTTTGCAGAAACAACAACCTTCGCAAGGGCCTCTCACACTATCAAAGACCAATTAGTTTATACAAAATGTTAGTTATGAACTTTGATACTAATGCTCAGGTACTGGCCAATTAAATTGATCTTTCAAAAATTACAAGAAAAGTAAATGTCAGTGGTTACTCTGGAGTTGCACTGTGAAAAATAAATTACATTCACACAGCATTTTCCACAGGCAAATGCCTCAAAGCACTTCAGTCTATGACGCACATTTAAAGTGTAGTTGCTACTGTAATGTAGGAAATGCTGAAGCCAATGTGGTGATAATAATCAGAAAATATTGATGTGATATTGATTGAGATAAGTTTGGGTAAGGCACCAGGGATAACGTTCTCACCTTTCTTTGAAATAGTACCACAGACCTTTTACATCTACCCCAAGGTCTAAGTTTAACATCTCATGCATAAAATTTAGTATCTCAGCCTTGACTTGTGTGCTTAAATTATGGAGTGTTTGCAACGGAATCAGTGTGAATGCAGAATCCAACATTAGTACACCTTTTGATTTGATGACAATTAAAATTAACTATAATTAAACAGATTTTATTGTAAAAGTAATAAAAAAAATCTTAGTACCACTATTGCCAGTATTATTACTTTAATTAATCCATGTAGTCAGCTGTTACTTAAAGTTGTTCAATCCACTCTGAACACATTTTAGTAAAATATTGTTCCTCTTTCTCATCCATTCTTTTCTGATCAATCATTTCCCCTTTTCCCTTGCCTCCAGGAAACAGCTTCTTCTGTTGTTTGAGGGCTTTATTCCTATCTAAGCTTTGATTATGAATATTTTGCATACTTAATGAGGAGGAGTCACTTTGTCCTGATGTAACACCTGAGCACATTTTTGAATTTGGATGAAAAGGGAGAAGGTGCTTGGTAGTAATGGAGGGGTCTGTTTCAATACATATATCACTAATATTGGAAGAAAGGTCAGCTTTCTACTGGCAACTTTCAAACCTGGGTGTTCCTGATTTGTGTAGCACAGCTGCACTTGATGCACAAACTCAAAACTATCAGCATAAGTCAATTGTGTTATGTTTTGCGATAGTAGCAACAATACAAAATGACAGCTGCATACATACCTCCACTTTCTTATCATTAATCAACTGGTTCCACCTTACGCGTGGAGCCAAGTCAAGATTTATCTTGTACCAAGGAACAATGCCTTTAAACCTGTAAACATACACGGTGCCTTTTTTTATTACAATGTCTCATTAAACAGAAAAAGGTTAATTCCATGTTACTGATACAATAATATTGTATTGATATTACAACCAAATGGGTTTTAGCAAACATACAAATGAACAAAATATATTTTTAAACCTTACTGTTTCAGTCAGTCCTTTACTTGAGAAAAAAAATATGTACTGAGAAAAGGAACAAAAGTTGTTTATTCAAAATAAAGATTGTAATTCTTTAATTAGTATTCACCAAAATAGTAAATAAGCAGCAAAGTATTTTAAAAAGGCATAGATTTTGAATAGTGAATGTGTCAAGTACTCAAAATCAATATTTTTGATGGCCAAACAAACACCATTTTCCGATCATGGTATCCTTTTAAAAATGTTTGATTGAATCAGTGAAGAAACTTCATTCAAAATGGGTGATTTTTCCAGCTTTCACAAACAGCTTTGTTTCAAATATAAGACACAATTCAGTGACCCAAAACCTCTGGAGAGGGGAAAATAATTTACAAATATTATTAGCAAGGGCAGCTATTGCCCATTGAAAAATTGTGGGTATATATTTCACTAAATAACTTTAAGGCTCAGAACATACACAAAACAAATAGTAATCTCAAACTCTAGCCGCTCTAAGGCAGCTGAACAGAAGAGAATGTAATTTTTTGCTGCCATACCTATTGGCCTTATGTCAGAGAAAAGCAGTAAAGATTGAATACTAGTCACATCAGTAACTTACACCTGTGGATTCATTGCAAGGGGAAGAAGAAGTGCACCTCAAATGGATGAGAAATTTGCTTAATGAAAAGTTGATACAAACATTCTGAACTGTTTCAGAACTTACGTGGGCCCAGACGGTGGATATGTGCCTCTTCTACAATCTTCAGTGTACTGCATAAAGAAATAAGGTTTTAAAAATGCTCAACCTTCTTTTCATTATATATCAAAAAAGTACCTTCCATAAAACTGTTACGGATTTTAAAAATTCACTGATTCAAGACATGTAGAAAAACAGAGGGCCAGAATAATACCTTGCTTTTATAACCTAACACAACTATGTAATTGTAATATTGTACATTTTGTAAAGGAAGTTAATCTGTCTTTAAACAAATACCTCCCAAAGTCACATGATCACTTGTGAATTTCAGTTGCCATTGGGATTTGAGTGTACTTGTCTCAGGAAGAAATCGAGACACATTTTGGAAATTATTATTTTTATTGATAACCCTGAAAGTCCTTGATAAAGTCCTTAGTTCACCTGGAGGTATAAATAGCTCTTTCTAGCTGAGCACAATCTGACAACAACAGTCATTTAAGCTAATTGTTGAAACAGTTAATTACACCGATTGCAAGACAACAGGCAAGTCACCTGCCTAGGTGTAAGCAAATACATAACATTGATACGGGATTTACCAGTTTTGGGAAAGCAGCAATTTTAAGTTTTGATCTGTACAAAACTGGCTACAAGCAATCATTTTGCATAGGAACCAGCCCTCTAATGGTAACTCCTCCTTGAAAACATTCAATGTTGTATCAGCCTCAATTGCTTTCTGTACAGGAGAATTCTACATGCTCGCCATTCTCCTTCTCTCAATCCTCTCTCATTAGGAAAGGGGGAGGTGCAATCTATTGCCATGCAAATAATAATCTGCTTGTGTTTGCTATCAAAGTGGATAACCTCACATTTATCAACATTAACTTCCATGTGTCATGCATTTGCCAACTTGCCCAAATCACAATTAAGTATTTCTGCATCCCCCTCACAGTTCACCCTCCCACCCAACTTTTGTGTCACATGCAAACTTGCAGATATTAAACTTTGTTCTCTCACCTAAATCACTAATACATGTGAATAGCTGGCAACCAAGCATTAATCCCTGCAGTTTCCCAGTAGTCACTGCCTGCCACTCGGACAAAGATCCATATATTCCCACTGTCTTTTTTTCTTTTGTCTGCTAACAAGTTCTTTATCCATGTCAGTACACTAGCCCCAATCCCATGTGCTTTAATATTAACCATCTAATTATGTGGGACCTGATCAAAAGCTTTTTGAAAGTCCAAGTAAGCCCCATACAACAACTCCCCCTTATAAACTATAATAGTTGCATCCTTGCAAATTTCTAGTGGATTTGTTAAGCACGATTTCTCTTTTGTAAACGCATGATGACTCTTTCTGATCCTGTTTTTCAAATGGTCTTCTATTAAGTCTTTTATAACGGACTCTAACATTTTCTGTGCAACCTTATCAGTCCTTAACTCTAGAGATAGAATCTTTACACAAGTAACAGGCTTCCAGAAATCTTAAGACAGAAATAAAATCAGTCTTTTAAGAATCTTTCATTCTGATTTTAATTTTTATGAATGGAATTTTTGCAAATAACTCATTTTGACTTAAGTAGTTGAGCAATAGTCATAATAAACTAATCCTTTGTCTTGTTTAAATGCAAGTCTGTGCTTTTGGGTACTTTCACAGTGGATATGAGAGATGATACAGGAGCTTAGACAAATTTATTCATCCTCAGATCACTCCAAAGGCATGCCTGATGTGATTTCGATGTAGCCAATACACTGGGGAGAAAATTAGGAAACAAGTGACAGAATGATTAAGCAATAAAAAAAAAAATTGAGCCCTGCTTCACTTTGAGAAATAAAGACCAGAACCTGGTGTCAGAGTGACTTCCAGGAAGAGTAGTCTTTTGATAATTACACAGTTCTATGTTGCCATAAGCTCTAGGGACCAAACAGAGTTGCTCAGAAAACATAAACATAAAGATTCAAAACTGACTTTAGGAAACCAGCATTTCATGCATTTAGGCCTGAGTCTGCAAAGTATTTCTGCATAACACAATGGAGACAGAACCAATATAATTTCACATCAATACTACCTTAGCCCAATGACCATATCTATGCAAAAACCATCCGTTCCCAATTCTGATGTAATCTGGACGTATTTAAAAGAGGTTAGTCAAATGGTCACATCCTACTCCAAAAAAAAACCCCTAGGCTATAAGCTCAACATGAAAATAGCCGCAAAATACTTAAAAATCAAACAGCAGCTTCAGTTTTTGCTTTGAATCTTTTACATCAATCTCTGCTATTATTAGCTAAATCTGGATTTGAACCCTCCTCATTCCAATTCTTTAATCCTTAGCTTCATTGATTCAGCCTTTGAAATTCACAACACAGATTGGCGAGTATGATACCACAGAATTACTCTGGTGTAGGGGGGCAGTCTATTAGTCTGCACAAGCTCATCAAATGACCATTATAAACTTGGTGTCATTGAACGACCTTTTCCACATAGACATGCATGTTTATTTAAATAAATCACCCAGTGTCCTCTTGAATGTCTCGATAGACCCTGCTTCCCCACCATGATTGCAAACAGTGCATTCCACACCCTAACTACTCATTGCGTGAAAATGCATTGTTTTTTCTGTAAATCACTGTGTCCTCCTGTGCTTGATTTATAGAGTCACAGCATGGAAACAATCTTCGATCCAACCCATCCATGCTGACCAGACATCCCAATCTGACCTAGTCCCATTTGTCATTTGGCCTATTGTTCTAGCAACTCAAGATTGGTCATCCATGAGGTACAATGAGCCATCAACAGCAGAGTTGAACTCCAGCACAGTCTGTAGCCTCACAGGCCAGCATATCCTCCACTCAACCATTACAACCAAACCAGGGGATTAACCCTGGTTTAATGGAGAGTGCATGAGGGCATGCTAGGAGCAGCGCCAGGCAGACCTGAAGATGAGAGGTCAACCTTATGAAGCCAAACAGGATGACATGCATTGTAATAGATTTAGATTACATTACAGTGTGGAAACAGGCCCTTCGGCCCAACAAGTCCACACCGACCCGCCGAAGCGAAACCCACCCATACCCCTACATTTACCCCTTACCTAACAGTACGGGCAATTTTAGCATAGCCAATTCACCTAACCCTGCACATCTTTTGGACTGTGGGAGGAAACCGGAGCACCCGGAGGAAACCCACGCAGACACAGGGAGAACGTGCAAACTCCACACAGTCAGTCGCCTGAGGCGGGAATTGAACCCGGGTCTCAGGCGCTGTGAGGCAGCAGTGCTAACCACTGTGCCACTGTGCCAAACAACATTAGCAGCAACTGATAGACTGAGCTAAGTGATCCCACAACCAACTGATCAGATCTAAGCTCTGCAGTCCTGCCACATCCAGTCGTGAATTGTGGTGGATGACTAAACAAGTCAATGGAGGAGGAAGCTCTGCAAATATCCCCATTCTCAATGATGGGGGAGCCCAGCATATCAGTGCAAAAGAGAAGGCTGAAGTTTTCACAGCAACCTTCAGCCAGAAGTACTAAGTGGATGATCCATCTTGGCCTCCTCCATTGGTCTCCAGCATTCCAGATCCCAGTCTTCAGCCAATTTGATTCACTCCACTATATCAAGAAAGGATGGAGGCACTAGATACTGCAAAGGTTGCGGGCCCTGACAACATTCCAGCAATCATACTGAAAACTGGTGTTCCAGAAGTTGCTGCTCCTCTAGCCAAGCTGTTTCAGTACAGTTACAACATTAGCATCCATCCAACAATGTGGAAAATTGCCTAGGTTTAGGTCTTGTACATAAAAACCAGGCCAAATCCAACCCAGCCAATTACCACCCCATCAGTCTACGCTCAATCATCAGTAAAGTGACGGAAGGTGTCATCAACAGTGCTAACAAGCAGCACCTGCTCAGTGACACCCAGTTTGGGTTCCACCAGGGCCACTCAGCTCCTGACCTCATTACAGCCTTGGCTTAAACATGGACAAAAGAGCTGAATTCCAGAGCTGAGCCCTTATACGAATTCTTTGCTCTTGTACTCTATGTAACTATTAATAAAACCCAAGATACCATATGCTTTATTAATTGCTCTTTCCAGCTGTTCTACCAATGATCCGTGTACATATGCACTGAGATCCCTCTGATTCTGCACCCACCTTAGAATTGATCCCCTTATTTAATATTGTCTATTCACATTCTTCCTATCACCTCACAGTTGAACTTCATCTGTCACCCAAATCCACCAACTTGTTGATGTCCTTTTGAAGTTGAATCAAAATATTATAGAATGAAAACTTTAAGTTTTAAACAAAATGTTAAAAAGAGAATCTTTCAGATAATCTATGAAAAGGTTTTAAGAACAAGTGAAGTAAAAAAAATTCCACTGTTTGTAAACCAGTTTAAGGCATTAGATCAAGGTTATCCTACAAGGGAAGAATGACAAAGGTGGTGTAGCCGTGATGTCACTGAACTGGTAATCCATGTGAATGCATTGTAGACATGGGTCCAAGTCACATTGATGGAATTTAAATTCAATTAATAAATCTGGAATATATAAAACCTGTCATGGTGGCCATGAAATGATCAATTTTCATAAAAACCAAAAATACATATTGACAGAACTGAAATAAAATGCACTCAGCAAAGTAACAAAGAGGTAGTTAGGTAGATATCCATAAGGAATTATTTTTCAGTAAGCTTATACTGTACTGAGAATTAAAGAATAGCCTTTAGGGCTATGCTGAAAATGAAACCTATTATATACAGCCATGCATAATATTTGCACATTAAGATTAGTATATTTGCCTTGCAATGAGATAGCTTGCAGTTTTCATAAATACCAAGTCTCTTTATTGGGAGGTCATTTCATAATCCCACAATTGTAACAGAATGTTGGTTAGAAGCTTGAGGTCCCAAAACTTCCTTTATAACAACATATGAAGTTACTTGAGCTGTAAATACAAGAACCTGTTTTTCACCATCAGAGTTCAGTGTGCTGGGGATATATTTTTTGCTCTTGGAGTATCTTCTCCTGATGATTTAGGTTTCTTAACATTATGCTTTTCCACAGGCACTTCCAACAGGAAGGTAGTGTTGGTGTTTTTACAGCTGACAGTGAGGATATGCTATGCCATTCAGGGAGGCAGTTGCAGGTCCGATTCCACACTTCCATCCTAATGCTTCTATAGGGTTGGACACTGGAGCATTAAATTGCAGAGTACAGAGCGGAGGGTTAAAAGTCTTATGTACACAACCAAAACGTATCTACTCATAGAAACCAAACAGGCTTGGTACTTCCCCAAAGATTGTACATCACATTCCTAAAGTTGGGCTTCAGTCATGGATTATAAGAATTAATTAAGTTTGGTTTTAGTGTTGTTAATTGTTCAGTAAAATCGACAAATTTGATGACTGAAAACGTTAGTTAGCAATCACATACCAATGATATTTGTGCTGAATCAATGGGGGTTTAGATATTTCTCACCATGCTCAGTACAAAAGGTCATAGCAGTTTTAACTTAAATACTACTTTTCCTTAAAATGTTTATTTTCTTGTTTAGTCATTGATTTAAAATTTCAGTTAGTTAACTCCCTAGTAAGCAAAACCAAATATTTAGTCAGAACTTTGTGATAGTGCACTGGCCAGACAACGTTAGGTCGCTGCAACACGGAAAGTGTCGTGTGATCAAACGTCCTGATCAAACATCACAAGAACAATTCACGTGATCAAATACCACGTGAAAAATCAATTTCCGCAAATCCCCAACACTAGTAGAAAACAGTTCTGTCGTGGGAAGGTGAATTTTGGAAAAGTTTAAGATTATGGAAGCTGAGAGACCAGTGTGGGGTAAGAAGTCAGTCAACAAAGGCGTGGTCAACTTCTGCATTTTATGAAACTTTTGAATATTTTTGTAGAAACAAGGGATAAAAGGTTATGGGTGAAGATAATGGATAGTTAAACACCACCTTCATTTCTAATCAAATCAAAAAATCTACCTTAGAAATAACAAGATCTCAGTTTGTAAATATCTACAGATTTCCTCCTGAAATATTGAAAATTGTGCAATTGAAGATAATTTAACAAAAAAAATTCTCAAAGTACAAAAAGGGATTCTCACAGTTCCATCTATGTGAAAAGTACATCAACGTATAAAAGTTCATAACACCAGAATCCTTTCTGATCTATCACGGGAAACCTCCATAGTTAGTAACAGATCGGTTCCTGGATTGTTGTGAAAACCCGGAACCGCGCAGCCAGTCCCTGCGGCCGTGACTTATCAACAGCGAATGTATTCACTCACCGGCGGCACGAACTGTGCCAGTGCAGAAAGCGAGAGAGTAACCAGTAAGAGATAGCAACTCCCCGACTGCATCTTTCCCCTCAGTCTTATCCCCATGCTGCTACTCCTGTCCCTCTGATCCTGGCCCCAGGAGCTCCTGCCGGCCTCTGAGGGTGGAGACAGGAAGAGAGGGATGGGGGTTGGGACAAAAAGCGACAGCGCTCTCTCCATTATCTAATCCAATCGCAAACTTGGCTGCGGATGAGTTGTTATCGTTTAGAAATCTGAGGGTCAACACATTGGCGGAAAAGACCCGTCCAAATTGATTAAGCCCAGTAAATTAAGCTCTGATGTGTTATTTATTTTCAGATTTCAATGTATATTTTTAAAAAAAAACATAAATCACTGGTCCAGAAGGACATCATTCCTCAAAAGAGGCAGAAACAAGTTATTGGCTGGGGTATAAATTCAAGACAGTGTTAACGCATTACTTACGAATACTGGTTATAATTAAATGGATTGATACAAGAATTAACAGATCACTCTGAATCAAAAACATTTCTACTGTCTAATAATTTAGAGCTGATATGTGTTATTACCTGTTTTTTTCTCATTAACTGAACTCTTAATATTAATTGTCAGCAATTAACCTCCTTCCTCCATTCCTCATTGAGGGGCTGGAACTAGTGTAAATCCTTTGTTGCTTGGACTCCTGTGGGAAGAGTGGTATTGTACTTACTTATAGGCCTGAAAGTCTAGGTCTAAGTCTCTTATACCAATTTAGTATTCAATATTCAGTGCAGACTCTACAATAGGGAGGCCAAACATAAATTAGGTGATCACTTTGTGGAGCTTTTCATTACCTAAGCTGCTGCCTGTAAAGGACCATAGAACTCAGGGTCAGGAGGAGGCCGACTGGGCCTTTGAACCTGCTCCATCATTCAATAATATCATGCCTAATCTGGATGTGGTCCTGCCTTCACTTTCTTCTCTGATGTCATAGCCCTTGACTTTCTTGGGCTGACAAAAAATGTTCTAACTCAGCCCTAAATAAATTCAGTGACCCAGCCAATATGTTACGAAGAGAATTCAATAGACTAACAACCCCAAGAGAAAATAAATTCTTATTATTACATTCTTTTAAGGAAGATTCCTTATTCCTAAACTGTGTCCCTATTTCAAATTTCTCCCACATGAACAAGCATCCTCCTAAGTATTTATCTACCAAGTTCCTCCGAATCTAATTAAGTTTGAATGAGATTGTGTTTCATTCAAAACACATCAGCAGAAGCCAACTTATTCAATCTTGGTTCATAAGGACCTCAACTAGGAATAGAATGAGTGAATCTTATCTGAATTGCTAATGTAATTATAACATTTTTCAAATAAAGAGACTAAACTGTACATTGCCTGTCATTTTACTTTTTTTGCCTCCTTCTTACTTTTGACCTCTACTAGTCCAATGAAGCTTAAGTAATCTCATCTTGTAATTAGGCATATTACAGCCTTTTCGCTCAATAAGGTCAATTCCCAGTTCTTTGGACTGCAACTGTTGAATGCTGCATTTTCCACTAACTCTAAATTCATGTTTGCTTTCTTTACTCATCCCACTACCATGCCCTTTTGCCTTGCACTATTATATTTCCTTTCTGTCTTACCTTCTTGCTGTCCCATCACAGGCTTTTTCATATTCTTACCTTCACTTGTTCTTTTCCCTTCCTCAGTACTTGTTGCATCTCTAACTTTTTCCACTTCTGATGAAAAGGTCATTAATTTGAAATGTAGGATATAATCTTCCCAGTCGCTGAGAAAGTGAGCCATGGTGAGAAAGTTGTGAAAATTGGGAGAGATATCCGGTGCGGACCTTCTTGATATTGCGACCAGGAAGTCCCATTTTCCAGCCAAGTATTGGATGGCTGGTAAGATTCTGTCTAATGAGTGGTCAGATATCTATTAACATGGATTATCACTGACTATCGCCTTTATTAATATGTAGTTTCCTATTCTCCCATCCACGTAGTGCATGTGCATCAACTGAATGGCCATGTCTGAAAGTAATCCTTAGTCGAGGGTAAAACAACAGTCAGGGGCCCCAGCACAATAAGTCAATGGTGACCTCTAATAACAGTCCGGGGGCTCAGATATAGCATGTCGACAACTGAGGGCAGTCAGCAACTGGGAATCTGTATCTCGACAGTCTGGGGAGTGGGCCCATAATCAATCCTTTGGCTCCGGTGCAACCAGTCCATGGAGTTGTGGGAAGACAGTTGGGAAACTGCCCTCAAGTCATATGTCCTGGTGAGGGGAGGCTAAAATTGGGAGGTGAAGACCGAGTAAGACAAGTTGGGTGGAGACTTGGGGAAGTTGAAAGCCAATGGGGTTAATGTACAGGACTACGAAGAAAGGAATGTGTAGACCAGAAGTAAGTGGATGAAGCTAAGACTGACTGGTTGAAGAGCGATGATTAAGGGATTCCTTCTTTGAGGGAGTGATTTGAATTTTGAACAATGTGAGGCCATTCAAAGGGCAAAACATTATATGGACATCCCTAGACTGAAGGTGAAACACATCTATGACCCACTATATGCTGTGTGTGTACCTGAGACATTAACCTACCATATGATAAACACTCTGGGCCACATGTAGCATTGAGAATCAATCCCACTAATTGCTGTGAGGCACAAGCAATGTTTGGGACCTGGAAAATTGACCCTAGTTGCCACAATAGCAATTATTTTTCACAATCCTATAGTCTGCACATTGTGCAGCAGTTGCTCACTTCACACACTTGAGTATAAAACATGGTATAGTGCTAAGAATGGCTAGGGTCTGTATCGCCAAAGTTGTGGTTGTTGCTAAACAGACATTCATACAACTCAAGAAAAGTGAACATACATTTACAAATGTATTTACAATGAATTCTCACCTCTGCTACCTACGTGTCCTGTCAGGTCATCTTTCTTTCCCTCCCACTAAACCTCAATATAGTGCCATGTTTTGTAGCTAGGGTGGAGGGAACCTGCCCTGCAGTGGTGCCTGTAGCTATTGGAGTTTTTGTTGGGTGACCCCAGTAACATTTCAGGCTCGAGGGCGCAGACATGCGGAGTCCTCGGTGCAATCTTCTCAGCTTCATATCCCACAGGAGGGAGGCAGGAGACATTGAAGTGGAAGGTCTGGCCACCCCTGGTATCCGACTGCTACCCTAAAAGGCTGGAAATACAAACAGACTGTGGGAGGAATTCTTGTGAGATCAGAATGTACTGCCTATATTATGCAGGTTATGTACTCATTCAGGATAACCACATGATTTGTATCAAAGATTTTGAAAGGATGGATTGAACTAGGACTGACTGGAGAGAAAGCTGTGTTCAGAAGGATATAATACCATCATGGTCTGGGGACAGAATAGAGTGTAAGTGTAGACTGGAGTGGAACAGAGTAGGTTTGCCTGAACCATTCGTTGCACTTTAAAATACATCTCCCAGCCTCCTGGGTTACAACTGCTTGAGTATCCTTTGATTGCTAATTTAGCATTAGTAGAAAGCAGTGATAGTAAAAAGCATCTAAATGAAGCTTGGCTGGCGATGAGAGGGCATCCCTATCAGATCACTCCTCCATACCCAAAGTGTAACCACACCAACACAGTGGTTGCAGCAAGGAAGAGACAGTCACCCCTCTTCTTCTGCAGTCTGTTGGTAAGGGAGGTCTAGAAAGAGATGTCAAGATTTTCATTCAGCTTCATCCCAAGCAGCTCCATAACAAGGACTTTGTGTTCTACAGGACATATGCTGAAACGCCAAATGAACTGCTGTTGAAGGACCATAAACTTATTGAAATGGGCTGTTTGGGACACCCAGTTCAGTTGCTAGTTAACTGGAACCCCCAGACATTAAAGTGACTATTTCAAGTCCGTCCATATTCCAGGCCATTGGTGATACTGGCTGGGTCAACACCCTACACAGTTCATTCAAAATGTTGATCAATCTTTGTGCAACATTGTTGTAGTTTATCGGGTGTTCAAATTTCCTCTTCAGTGTCACTTCATTTCCACCCATTTCCAATGCTAAAGATTTGATTTCAAACTTTAATATGCTACAAATTTACTTCAGTATCATCAAATTAAATGGATAGGGTCCAATGGGTGACTGGTTTTATTCACTTTATAATAAGTGTTCTATTGTCTGTGAACAAATACATTAGGAATGCAACTATGTGTGCTATTCTATATGAGATAAATGAAAAAAATTACAATGTTATATTTTAAAAAGAGAATAGATCAAACCATGATCCTGGTAATTTCTTCTTTATCTTAAGAAAAAGTCCAGATGGATTTGATATCATCTCTCTTTCTGCTGCATAATCAGGAAAATAATAAAAACAAAGTTTAATTTTATACATAATTTTATAATACAGAGACAGTTTGCTTGTCTCCCTAATTTAAGACTTGAATCCTCCACAAGATCACAGCATGGATTGTGAATTAGCAAATATGAATAAAACAATAATGAACTAATTAAGGCATTATAAATGTTGTACAGAGAACATATATTTAATACAACTCTGACAAATATTCCTTGAGCTCGCCTTTCATTTTTGGATATACCACCACAGTAAAGATTTAGTGGGAATGTAGCATATTCAGTAATTACAATTAATTCTGTGTAACATGTGTGCTGTTCATGTAATTAATCTGGAATAGCAACCATACAAGGCTACCTACATAACACACTTTTCAAAAGTAAAAGAAAAATTGAAAATGGCACGTTTACATTACAGGTAATGCTGCTTGTTGTACAGCATTGCTAGTTTTATATAAACACAAGCAGCCTTGGAGATAAAAAAAATTCATACATCTAGTGAAAATAACAAAATTGCTTCATTTGCAATATCGATCAGCTTTCATCTTGGATCGCCTGCAAAGCAAAACAGAGAAATTCATTACAGATATGTAAAGATAAAAAGTAATAGAATGTATAATGTATCTTGTATATGCCTTCACTAATGAGGATGATGCAGTCAAGATCATCGTGGGAAAAAAAGCAATAGCAAATGTAAAATTAAAACAAAAGGGCTTTAGAAAAGCAGGCAGTACTAAAGTTGATAAATTACCATGTTTGGATTAGATGCATCCAATCCCAATGAGGGATTGTGAAGGCACTGGTGATACCCTTCTAATTCTCCCTGGCTAAGGATGATGACAAAGGACTGGAGAATTGTAAAATGTTACACTCCTGTTCAAAAAGGGTGTAAAGACAAGCTTAGCAACCACAAGCCAGTCAGTTTAATCTCAGTGATGGAAAAGCTTTTAGGAACGTGACAAAGTCAATTGAGAAAAGCTAAGAAATACATATCATTTTGACTAAATTGATTGAGTAGAGGGTTGATGAGGACTTCCAAAGGTCATTTAATGAAGTGCTACATAACAGACTTGTGAACAAGGTTTAAGCAAATGAATAAAAGGAATGGCAGAATAAAGTTGGCCGAGTGTCAGAGAACAGAAAATCGTGATGAATGGTTGATTTATAATGGGGTTTTTTAGGGATCAGTTTTAGGACTAATTTTTATTATCTATATTATTCTATACTTAGGTTACAGGGTACAATTTTGATGTTTTCAATGAATGTAAATCTTGGGAAGGGTAGCAATAAGCTTTGAGAGAACAGATAAGCTCATGGCATTGGTGAAGGTTTGACAGGTAAAATTTAATGTCGAGAAGTGTGAAGTAAAACAAAAGGAATGATGAAAGAAAGTGCAAAACAAACGATACTGGTCTAAACTCTGGGGTATATGTACATAAAGCATTGAAGGTGAAAGGATAGGTGGTAGGGCAAATAGTTAAAAAGAATTTAGGATTTTAGTTTTATAAATAAAAACACAAGATACGAAAGCAAGGAAGTTGTAATGAATCTTCATAAAACAATTTTTCAGCTTCAGTTGGAGCATATTGTCCAATTCAGGTCAATGCACTTTGTAAAGATGTGAAGGCTTTAGAGAGAATGCAGAAAAGATTTATGACAAAGGCTCTGGTGATGAGAGACTTCAATTACTCAATAGAGGCTGGGACTGCTCTTCGAGAAGGTTGTATGGAGATTTGATAGGTGATGAGTCTGGACATAGTAGATAGGGGGAAACTGTCCCTGCTGGGAAAGGACACCAATTTAAGTCGAAAGAACTACTGGTGACATGAGCAAAAACATTTTTCACAACAAGTAGTTTGAATTTGAAATTAACTGTTTGAGACTGTAGAGGAGGCAAATTCAATTGTACCTTTCAAAATAGAACTGCTTGATTATCTGAGAGTAAAGATTTGCAAGGCAATGAGGAAAAGGTAGGTGAGAGGAAGTACCAGATACAACACAAATTCCCAGCTTAGCAAACAGAACCACAACAGGAAGTACCAGAGTTGCTCATGAAGGCAACTAATGTTGACGCAATAAGCCAAATAGCTTCCTTCTCTGCTGTAACGATTCCATGACACCAACAGACTAAATGGGAAGACTTCTTTCAAGGTGGTAAATAAAATTTAAACACGTACCTGTCCAACAAGGCCTCGTGAAAAGTACCTTCTTTCCTGGCTTTCTTCAGCAGTTTACTATCCTCTACATTTACTCGAAGTTTATGGTCTTGAAAGCTCTGGAATTTCTTTCTGCAGCAGAAGAATTATATTAGCAACCTGAAGTAAGCCTTTAACAAAATAACAAAAAATAGCACCCCACCATAATATATTCAAAGCTCCTTATCACCCATTTTCTCAAGACTTGCATCTCTGGATTGTTGCGTTTTTTGCAATTCAATTTATTTTTCCCCAAAATATTCTAATTCTGTGAGAAGCCAAATATGATAAACTGATTTAATGATGAATTGTGTACTGACAGTTATCAGGACATGCTTGCAGAATGAAAACTATTCATTTAAGAAAAGCAAACATAAGCAACAATTTCAAAAGGAAACTGGATAGACACCTGAAGGAAATAAACTTGCAGGGCTATGGTGTTGTAAGTGACTATGACTCTGAGCACATACAAACGTCTTGAAAATAATAAAGTTTAGACCTTGCAAACAAATGAATTGGCTACATAAGCAAGATTGATCAAGAGAACTGCCGTCAGTACAAGTTGCAAAAGAACATAATTAGATTAGGTGCTAAGGAGCATGTCTTTTTATACAATGTCAATGAAACAAACTTGGTCAGCACTGTAAATGATGCCGATGTGAATGGAAAGTTACAAAATGGCACTGATAAAGATTGACTATGCAAAATTGTTATAGGTGGAATTGTGGTGAAGTTAAATATTATTTGCTTTGGAAAGATTGATTGAATATTTTCAAAATGGTGAGAAGCTAGAAACTGTGAAGGTGCAGAGACTTAGGAGCCCATGTTGAGAAATGACTAAAAGCCAATACACAGATGCACAGGACAATAAGAAACAAACAGGAATTGGACATTGAGCCTTTGAGTCTGTTTCAATCATTCAGTAAGATTAAGGCTGAAATTCAACATCAACACCACTTTCTTGCTCTATCCCCACATCCTTAGCTCTAACATTAAATATAGGCTCCGCACTTTAGGAAGGATATATTGATCTTAGAGGTTCTCATGTAGATTGACCAGAATGATACTGTGGCTAAGAGTTAAAGTATGAAGTTTCATGTAGCAGTACTGTATTTCCTTCAGTATGGGAGAGTTAAGGGTGACCTAATGGAGGAGTTAAGATGAATAAATGATTTGTAAGTATAGGTAGACAGCAATATCATCTCAAGTGGTGGACTCTTGGACAAGACTATCAACTTAAATCCAAGAGCTAGTGATGATGTTGGAAGTAATTTACACAAAGAACAGTGAAAATCTGGAACTTTAGGATCCTCTCAACTTCAGAAGCCCCAGGTTTATTCAGAATTTCTAGATTTTGTGACAAAGGTGATGATTTGGCGTGGACCATAATAGAAAATCCAGACAGATATTTTAAAAATAAATATTCTCCCTTTCTCCAACATTATACCAAGCATTATTTTGGTATGCTTGCATTGGTCATTGCATTGAATATAGAAGTTGGGAGGTCATGTTGCAGCTGTATAGGGCATTGGTTAGGCCACTTTTGGAATTATGCATTCAATTCTGGTCTCTCTCCTATAGGAATGATGTTGTGAAACTTGAAAGGGTTCAGAAAAGATTTACAAGGATGTTGCCAAGGTTGAAGGATTTGAGCTTTAGGGAGAGGCTGAATAGGTTGAGGCTGTTTTCCCTGGAGTGTCAAAGGCTGAGGGATAACCTTATAGAGGTTTATAAAACCATGACAGGCATGGATAAGTGAATAGTTAATGTCTTTTTCCCCAAGATAGGGGAGTCCAAAACTAGAGGGCATAAGTTTAAGGTGAGAGGGGAAAGATTTAAAAGGAATCTAAGAGGCAACATTTTCACTCAGAGAGTGGTGCATGCATAGAATGAGCTGCTAGAGATTAGATTAGATTACATTACAGTGTGGAAACAGGCCCTTCGGCCCAACAAGTCCATACCGACCCGCCGAAGCGAAACCCACCCATACCCCTACATTTACCCCTTACCTAACACTACGGGCAATTTAGCATGGCCAATTCACCTGACCCTGCACATCTTTGGACTGTGGGAGGAAACCGGAGCACCTGGAGGAAACCCACGCAGACACGGGGAGAATGTGCAAACTCCACACAGTCAGTCGCCTGGTAAAATTACAACATCTAA
The DNA here is from genome assembly GCF_004010195.1 of Chiloscyllium plagiosum. Classification (NCBI taxonomy): domain Eukaryota; kingdom Metazoa; phylum Chordata; class Chondrichthyes; order Orectolobiformes; family Hemiscylliidae; genus Chiloscyllium; species Chiloscyllium plagiosum. The sequence continues at coordinate 79,598,965 of NC_057710.1, read as the reverse complement.
AAGGCATCTGGATGGGTATATGAATAGGAAAGATTTAGAGAGATATGGGACAAATGTTGGCAAATGTGGCTAGATTGATCTAGAATATCTGGTCAGCATGGGCAAGTTGGACTCAAGGATCTGTTCTGTGCTATACGTCTCTATGACTCTAAGTCAAGCAGACATATGTGCTGTTCCAAACTTAAGAGCAGCATATGACTCTCTCTGTTGCCAATGTGTGATAGTCCTATAAGATTCACCAGCTCTGCCACAGAAAGTTTGCCTAAACAATGTTACATTGAAAGTTTGCTTCTTCAGAAACTGTAAAACAAAAAACCATTCAAACTAAGTACACTGGGTACCAAAGAAATGAAGAACTCTTTCTGGGAACGGTAACAACTCAGATATGCCAATCCCAGAAGATGGTACTATGTTGCAGGTTCCCGTTCTCTGTATTCTCAGCAATTTAAAAGGAAGTATAAATAGACGCATCTTATTTTGTGGACTACAGTCTGTTCTGATATAATGTGATAGTTCTGTTCTCATGTAATCCTGCGTTAAAATTATGTAATAGTAGCACCATTTAAACCAATCGGTCTGGAATTGCGTTATGGCAATACAGGTAAGGAAAGTTTGCGATCTACAAGTTATAGTCTAAAATTTTCAATCACGTTATAGCCAATTCGTGTTGAAGAAATATGCGTTATAGCAGAACTGACCATTCTCCAATTGTGCTCAGAACCTTTGGTGTACTTACACGTAATTGATTTCACATTGTTTTACGTTCCCTTTGTCTTCATCTAAAAGCTCATTTTTTTCTTTCACAACAATATCAGCACAAGACCGAATCTGTTATAAACAAAAATGCAAGTTGCAGATGAAGTTTAAAAATGTTTATGGTTGGACCTAGCTATCTGAATGCATTAAAAACTGCAAGGGCCATCAGTATGAGCAGTGTTCTTGAAGTAATAGGGGATAGTTGATCAAGTTTGTTGTAGCTTGACTATGCTGAAAAAATCACATTTTATTGAAGCTTTACGCTTTATGCACATTAGGACATTTACAAGATAATTGAGTCAAGGGGAGAACCATGATCTGTACTACCAAATGATAATCACAAAATTGTTATGGCGGAGGAGGAGGAGGCCATTTGACCCATTGTGCCTTCACCAGCTTTTCAAAAGAGTATCGTTAACTAATTATGTAAGTTAGCTCGCTGAGCTGGAAGATTTGTTTTCATACTAGGTAACATCATCAGTTAGAGTCTCTGGTGAAGAGCTGGTGGTATGTTCTGCCTCTCTATTTATAGATCTTGGTTGTTAAGGATGGTGATGCCATTTCCATTCCTTTTTTCAAGGGAAGGTAGATAGGATCAAAATTGATGTGTTTATTGATGGAGTTCTGGTTAGAATGCCATCCCCATACCATGTAAGAACGGTAATAAACACTACATCGGACAGACTGGCAAGAAACTTGCCACCAGGATACACGAACGCCAAGGGGCCACCAAAAGACACGACCCACTATCAGTAGTTTCCATACATACAGATAAAGAAGGACATTACTGTGACTGTGACAACGACAACACACATATCCTAGGACTGGCGAAACAAAGACACGCATGAGAATTCTTTGAGGCAAGGCATTCTATCCAGAACTCCATCAATAAACACATCGATATATTTCCTATCTACCTTCCCTTGGAAAAAAAAGAACTGGATGTGACAGAAACCAAGATCTATAAATAGAGAGGCGGGATGTACCACCAGCGCTTCACTGGAGACTCTCACTGATGATGTTACCTAGTGTGGTGATGAAACTTCTGAAAACAGATTTTCCAGCTCAGCGAGCTAACTTACGTATTTATCATCAACCTGAGCTACAAATCTTCTCAAAAATCGCTATCATTAACTAATGTCAATTTTCTCCCTTTTCCCGATTTCCTTGAGTACGATTTCTAACCAAATAATCCAATACCCTCAAATAGCTCATCGAACATTTCCAGGCAGTGCATTCCTTACCATAATAATAGACAATAGGTGCAGGAGTAGACCATTCTGCCCTTCGAGCCTGCACCACCATTCAATATAATCATGGCTGATCATCCTTAATCAGTATCCTGTTCCTGCCTTATCTCCATAATCCTTGATTCCACTAACCTTGAGAGCTCTATCCAACTCTTTCTTAAACGAATCCAGAGACTGGGCCTCCACAGCCCTCTGGGGCACAGCATTCCACACAGCCACCACTCTCTGGGTGAAGAAGTTTCTCCTCATCTCTGTCCTAAATGGTCTACCCCGTATTTTTAAGCTGTATCCTCCGGTTCGGCACTGACCCATCAGCGGAAACATGTTTCATGCCTCCAGCATGTCCAATCCTTTAATAATTTTATATGTCTCAATCATATCCCCTCTCAGTCTTCTAAACTCAAGGGTATACAAGCCCAGTCGCTCCAGTCTTTCAGCATAAGGTAGTCCCGCTATTCCAGAAATTGACCTCGTGAACCTACGCTGCACTCCCTCAATAGCCAGAATGTCTTTCCTCAAATTTGGAGACCAGAACTGCACACAGTACTCCCGGTGTGGTCTCATTTCCTCAAATTTGGAGACCAGAACTGCACACAGTACTCCAGGTGTGGTCTCACCAGGGCCCTGTACAGCTGCAGAAGAACTTCTTTGCTTCTATACTCAATGCCTCTTGTTATGAAGGCCAGCATGCTATTAGCCTTCTTCACTACCTACTGTACCTGCATGCTTACCTTCACTGACTGGTGTACAAGAACACCCAGATCTCTTTGTACTGCCCCTTTACATAAATTGATTCCATTGAGGTAGTAGTCTGCCTTCCTGTTCTTGCTACCAAAGTGGATAACCATACATTTATCCACATTAAACTGCATCTGCCATGCATCTGACCACTCACCTAAC
>NC_057710.1:79576101-79593953 GCF_004010195.1 Chiloscyllium plagiosum | reverse complement strand
ATATTCATTTCCCAGGCCCTGTCCACTTGAAGCCACGTCTCAGTTATCCCCACAATATCGTATCTGCCAATTTCCAAAAGAGCCTCAAGCTCATCCATCTTATTTCTAATGCTTCGTGCATTCATGTATAGTATTTTTAATTTGTTACTGCCGTCACCCTTCCCATCAACTCCTATTTCACTCAACCTTACAGCATGATCCCTTTCTGAGTTTTCTGCCTGATTGATACAGTTGTCTTTCTTGACTTCCCTTGTTCTAACTTTCCCTTCAATTTCCTTCTTAAACATCCAGTTTGTCCTCTCCCCCCCGCTACTTAGTTTAAACTCACAGTGCATCTTTGCACATCACTTTAAACTGCAACGATGGTTGTATTTAAATTGTTTTTTAAAATTTAAAACAAAACAGAATGTTCTGGATTGGAGGATGATGTAAATTTGTATAGGGCTCTACCCTGTAATCTGGTTGGCATAGGAACAGGCAGGGCCCTATCTAGACTTATTAAATTTGAGGTGAGACTTTTAGCAGAAAGGAGAAGAAAGCTGTTCTTGCTGCTTGCAAAATCACAGATTCTCAGAGGCAGTCAGAAGAGCAGGTTTTGTGGAAGATGACCCACAAACAGTAGGGAGAAAAGGACAGATCCTGCAATCACCAAGTGGACAGCTAGTGAATATGTAACTCATATTTGAGAAAGGAAGGCGTTTGAAGAGTTAGAGCCATGGAATCACTAGAGGCCACCTGCAACAGAAGTCTATTTGACTGTACACAAATTCGTATGAACGCCATTAAACACTTCCTAAAGAAAATGATCGCCAGTTTCTCCTTTTGAATGAAGGTGACTGGAATGGTGAAACAGGAAAAAAGGATACTGTTAAGAGATGGGATGAGCTTTGGGTTTAACTCAAGACTACATGTTTATGGAGTATGTGATTGATGTATAAATATAGTCTAGATTTTTTTGATCATCAATAAATTTAAGAGAGATATACCTTCTTCAGTTTACATTAGGTGCTTACTATGTAATGCTTAGTGGATGCTGATTTTAATTTGATAGTTACAGTAAAGTCTCCAAATTTTGCCATGCAATTTCTGTGTTGATCTCTAGAAATTTATATTATTTTTAAAAATTATTGGTCTTTATGGAATCATAAGATTATAAATGGTGAGAAATAATTGCCAAAGAAAGGAGTAGCAAATCTAGAAGGAAAAAAGGATAATAAAAATATTCAATTAAAACATCAAGAAAAATAAGGCAGAATTCTTAAGAAGGAAATTAGAGTCAGGATGTTTGTGAATCTACAAAGCATCCTAACAGAAATGAATAATCATGAACATTAGTGGCTAATCAAGGGGTACATCAGTAACAAAAGATTTATTGCTTTAAATTTTCTTGTTCTGATGAAAAATAATTGTCTTGAAAAGTTTATTCTTTCTTTCTTCATATGTTGTGCCTAGTCTGCTACTTCCAGCATTTTCTGTTTTCATTATGTATTATATTGGAAATTACTATATGTAGTAAAGTCAGGAAAACATGTTGTGTGGTAATAAAGGATAGGAAATAAGACGGTTTCAGGGACTAGAAAAATCTAAAATTGCACAAACTTAAGTAGTCGTAAAATCCTGTGTGTATCGCAGACCAACATGTGCAAATAAGATATGTAATTAGTTTCCTGACAGTTCAAAGTGATAGGGATAAACAAAAGGTCGATAAAATTGGTTGACTTTAACCATTCCAAGATAAATTTGAACAAAATGCCAGTGATGAAACTGCTGAGTAATTTTCAGAATAAGTTTGGTACCTAGATATGTATTTAAACAAACAAAGAAGCATTGTTTAATTTAGTGCAAGAAAAGGAAGTGAGACAAATATCCAATGACAGAAATAAGAACAATTGGGCATAGTTACGTATGATTGATAAAGGATAATGAAAAGTTAAAGGTAAAGATGTTAAATTTTTAAAAGGCAAAGTTCAGTGAGAACAGGAGAATTTACTGTAAATTAGCTGGGCAGAAAGATACCACATAGGATGTCAGATCCCCAGGAGCTTCAAATAGAAGATGCAGACAGTACATCTAAAACAAGAGTCAAAGAATGGAGTTCTATGAATAAAGATTTAAAGTTACATTAAAACACGGGAAAAATAGGATTAAAGAAAATCTACAGGGGTGGAGGAAATAATAATGCAAAAAGAAATAATCAGTTCTCATAGTTATTACTAAATACAGGACTGTAGAAATAACTATAAAAGTGAACTTGGTTCTGACAATATTAGGGAAGCAAGTGAGAGAAAATGTGTGACCTGGCTTGTCTTAGTTGGCAGTGTTGGCTTGGAGGTTATCAAGGATACTAAAAGGACTGAGAGAAGTGAGTTATTTAGACTGATAGATGATTTTATTTTAAAATTGAATAGAAAGAAAATGGCATTTCTTTTGCAACTGAACTGATTTTATTTGAGTTCATTTAGTAATTCATGTACTAGGTGCAGAGCTACTTTGTTGACTATATGTAGAAAGGTGTCTCTATGAAATGATCTGCAAAGACAGAAAAGTTATTGAAGTTAACAATATTTGCAGGCCAGATATAGACATAAGCTTCTGTAATAAGCATAAATATGACAAGGTGAAAGATATCTGCTAACAGGCAACAGTAGGACACTTGATTAGTTGGCATTGATGGACAATAGATTAAATTTCCTACTCTTGTACTATAGTTTTCAAGTATGACTTAATTACATGCATTTTACTGTCTTTCAGTCAGCCAGAACAAAGTTTTGGCCGTGAGGTACATGTGCATGAAGTGAACATCTTAAATTATCCACCATTACTTATTTAGATGATGTCAAACCACTCTGCTCACATTACTCTAGAACTAATTGTGGGCAAGATTAAAGGGCTTTAACTAAGTAATCATGTAAAGCAGGTTCAATGCAAATCCGGGAGACAGGTGAGTTACTCACAGCAGAATTTCCAATCTCTCACCTTGAATTGACAGGGTTACCTTATGAAGAGAGAGCCTGGGACTATACTCATTGGAATTTAGAAGAATGAGAATAAAATTATGAAGGGAATAGATAAGACAGAAGCAGGGAGGTTGTTTCCACTGGCTGGTAAAACTAGAACTAGGGGGCATAGCATCAAAATAAGGGGGAGCAGATTTAGGACAGAGTTGAGGAGGAACTTCTTCACCCAAAGGGTTGTGAATCTGTGGAATTACCGGACCAGTGAAGCAGATAAGGCTACCTTGTTGAATGTTTCTAAGGCAAAGATAGATAGAATTTTGAACAGTAGATGGGTAAGCAGAGTGGAGTCCATTAAAAGATCAGCCATGATCTTATTTAATGGCAGAGCAGACTCGACGGGCCAGATAGCCTACTAATCCAGAACAGTTTCTGAACAATAGTAACCCCCCAGATTGTTGATACTGGAATACTCAGTAATGGCTATGTCATTGAAAGTCCTGGAATTGACAGTTAGATTCTCTCTTGATGGAGATGGTCATTGCCTGGTATCTGTATGGCACAAATATTACTCGTAATTTGCCAGCCCAAGCCTACTATCCAAATCTTGCTGCATTTGGGCACGGACTGTTTCAGCATCTAAGGAATCGCAAATGATGGTGAAAACTGAGCAGACACCCCTATTTCTGACATGACAACAGACAGAAGGATATTGATAAAGCAGCTGAATATGTTCAGGCCTAGGACAGTACCCTGAGGAACTCCTGCAGTGATGTACTATGGCCAAGATTATTGACATTAAACATGCTTATTCCTTTGTATTAGGTATGACCTACTTTTATTAATTATCATGAATTGGCTAGGCCAGTTTTATTACCCATTCCTAATTGCCCAGAGGACAGTTTAGACTCAATCACAAGGGGCAGAGGGGTAAGGTTGGCAGTTTCCTTCCCTACAGGACATTAGTGAACTGGATAAGTATTTCTGAAAATTGACAAGTGTCATTGTCATCATTATACACTTAATTCCAATTTTTTTAATTAAAACAATTTTAAAAATCCACCTGCCACGATGGGATTCAACCCGGTTTCCCAGAACATTACTGGGGTCTCTGGATTAACAGTCTCACAATATTACTACTAGGCCATCGCCTCTCCAACTATTGGAGAGTTTTCCTCCAAATTCCCATTGACGCCACTTTTGCTAGTGCTTTGTGACATCACTTTCAGCCAAATGCTGCTATGATGTCAAGGGCAGTCATCCTCACTTCCCTTCTTGAGTTCAGTACTTTTCCCTGCATATTTGGCTGCAATGAGTTCTGCAGTTGAGTGGGCCTGGCAGAAGCCAAATTGAGTTTCAATGAGTAGGTTATTGTTGAACGAAGGCAATTTTAACCAAGGCAAGCCACATGGATACCTTTATCATTTCCTCTTCTCCTGCTGTTTTGTGCTTTGCAATAATGTCACCTTCGTCATTACAAGAGATAAAGCAGCTGTTTGATGCCATCAATGCAAGCTTTCCCTGGGAACAGAAAAGCTAGTGAGTATACATAAAAATCATAATCATAAAAATGTTTGTATTTTACAGATACTATAAAACTCTCCTCTCTAAGTCATCTAACTTCTTGAAATTGTTTTGCCACATTTATTCACATTTGTTATTGTTCCTCCTAAACTTACCTGAAACATAAAATTCATGTACACGCAGTACAAATTACCTCACTATCTTGGAGAGAAATCTTGTAGTTTATACACTGACGTCATAAACCTAGGCCACAGTGTTTGGATAGGTAAGAGCTGCTATAATTATGCAAGTTGTTATAGTTGTAAATAAATAGTCATAATGTTTTGCTGACCTTATTCAATGTTTCATACTTTTGTTATTTTGGCAAACCTAGTCAGTTTCCAAATATGTGCACACACAAGCAACTCTATCTAAATGTCACCATGGACTGCAAACTCTCACAATATTTTCAATCTAACATTGCAACACAGAATGGATATAAAGGGAGGAGACAGCCCACACCACGGAATGATACAAAAGGGAGAACACATTTTTAAAGTTAAAGTAGTGCATCACTAGAAAGCAGGAACAGTCAATGTGGGAATGGAAGGCACTATTCACTAAGAATTTTGTTTTTAGATCCTATTTTGAATCAGGAATTTCTTTTTGTCTAATCACCATGTCATGCATCATTAAAGCACCATAATTGTATGAATGAAATGTCTGTAACACAACATGTTATAAATTATTGTTTGTAAATCCTACTCTGCCTGTTTAGTATTAAAACCAATAAGACCTGCATTTTGGAAGATGTAGTCTATCATTGTGGAATACACAGCATGTCACAGGCAGACTTCTGGAACTTCAGTCTACTGCCTGGCTGAATATCATTAAATACAAAACATGTTTGAGGAATTAAGCAGAGCACACATTCTAGGAACAGAGAAGGTGACAGGCCTGTGTACAGGAAATAAGCATTAGAACATGGAATGAGTGCCTTTAAGTAAAATGATTATTTTCCAGAATCATTTAAGTTGTATACATTCATGCTTTAACTAAAGAATTTTCAGTAATTTATTTCAAACCGTTCACTATATTTAGTTGTTTGGACACTGGTTTATTTTTGAGCACTGATATTAAATTAATAAGTGGGTAATTTAAGACAATCAGAAAATATCCTGATTTCTTTTGAATTGTAACACATACACTTTTCAGCTGGGGTATCTGATGCAATATTTTAGATGAGAAGCAGACAGAAGCATTATCCTATGTAACACTATTGAATATGTGGTTGATGTCTCAGTACTGTTCACAGACAACAGAATTCCTTCTGATGCACTGAAGACTCAGTGTAACAATGACAGTGCACTGTATTATTGGTGACACCCTCCTTTTGAGATGGTAAACTGAAACCTGTTTACCTGTTTCAGTGATTCCAGCATAATCAAAGCATCCATGGCACGACCTAAACATGAGTGTGCAGTTTTTTCAGTGTTGCGAGATATGTTACTTCATGTCACTAAAAATTCCAAATTACCTGGTCATTCATAAGAGAATATAATATTTTGTTGAGAAGTGCCACTTGGTACATTTTAGATTATTCATCAACAAAGTCTCCTACTGCAGTTCCCCATACAGGGGCTCAATCAATGTGTTAATTAATTACTCTTTGCAAATAAACATGGTGTCAGTCCTAGATTTGGTTTTTAGTTCATTGGACCAATGATTCCTTGCCATCTCTCAGATCAATTTCAAGTAATTGTCCTAATTCAGTGTTTCCACTTGTGTAGTACTTCATACATCTCCATAACATGACATCTCATAAGTTTTCTAAGGCTGAAAAGTAAAATCCTCTCCAGACTTTTCTTGTAACCTAAACCTCTAAAAAAAACTGATCAGCATTTTGGCACGGCTTTTAATCTAAGTTTGTTTCCCTTGTGTTTTGTTAACTAGAGCTGGACCCAACACTGTGGTCTGACCACAGTGATTTAGAACCTGATTCCTTTGATGTGTATTCTGTTTGAATCATCTTTTATTTATAGAATCAAATATGATATTGTAAAGGAGGTAATTGAGTCCATCATACATAGCCAACTCTTTGTGGAACTATTAGTTAATTCAACTCGCCTACTTTTTCCTCATGGGTCTTTCTTTCTTTCCCTTCAAACATTTAGCCATTACACTGGTGAAACTGACTACTAAATCTGCTTCAGGCAGTGCATTATAGATCAGACCAATTTACCATGTAAAAAAAGTTGCCAGCTCATGTCAATCACCTGAAATTCATTCCCCCAGCTACTGGCCCCTTAGCCACAACAACAATTTTCATTTATATGGTACCTCTAACATAATAAGATGTTTCAAGGTGCTTCATGGAGTGTTATTTTTGACACTGAAGTATGTAAGAAAATATTACCACAGCTTATAGGTTGTTAAAAACGTTCTGGTTTCGAAGGGATTGAAAGGAAGAAAAACAGGGAATGAACTCCAGAACTAAGGGGTTCGGCAGTTTAAGTGGTGGGAATGATTAAAATCAAAGATATGCAAGAGGCCTAAATTGAAGGACTGCAGATATTCTAGGGGTTTCAGAGATAGAGAATAGTGAGGCCTGGAAAGAACTGAAAACAAAGATAATAAATTTAAAAATTGAGGCATTGCTTAATTGGGAACCAGCTGAGATTGAAAAGTACACCAGTGATAGGTGAACAAGATTTATTGCCAGTTAATACAGAGGCAGCAGACATTTGAATCAGCTTACATAGATGGTCGATAGCAGAGTGGCTAAGAATGAATTGGGATAGTCCAAAGTAACACAGACAGGAATGGGGTTTCAGCAGCAGATCAGATAGAACAAACTTTGATGACATTATGGAGCTGGAAATGAGAAGATTTTGTGATAGCACGGACACGTAGCTGAAGCTCACTTGGTGTCAAATACCAAAAATGTGGTTCAGCCTCAAGGGATGCAGTTGTTGGCTAGGGAATCAAGTTTGCCAAAATTCAAGGTTGGAGAAAGTTTCTGTTCATATAGTGTAGAATGGACAGCGAGGACATAAAAATCAAGGCCAATGGCTCTGCAATCTCCTCCCTTGCTTCCCAGAGAATCCTAGGATAAATGCCATCAGGCCCAGGGGACTTATCTATTTTCACCTTTTCCAGGATTTCCAACACCTCTTCTCTACATACCTCAAGGCCATCCATTCTACTTATTTGTGCCTCAGTATTCTCACCGCCAACAATGCCCTGTTCCTGAGTGAATACTGAAGAAAAGTATTCATTCAGTGTCTCCGCAATCTCTTCTGCCTCCACACGCAACTTCCCCCTACTATCCTTGACTGGACCTATTCCTACCCTAGTCATTCTTTTATTCCTAACATACCTATAGAAAGCCTTAGGGTTTTGCCTAATCCTATCTACTAAGGACCTTTCATGTCCCCTCCTTGCTGCTTTTAGCTCTCTCTTCAGGTCCTTCCTGGCTACCCTATAACTCTCAATCGCCCCAATTGAACCTTCACGTCTCATCTTGAGATAGGCCGCCCTCTTCCATTTAACAAGGGATTCCAATTCCTTATTAAACCACGGCTCCCTCGCACGACGCTTTCCTCCTTGCCTGACAGGTACATAATTATCAAGGGCACTCAATAGTTGCCCCTTGAACAAGTTCCACATATCATTTACACTCTTGCCTTGGAGTCTACTTTTCCAAGCCACACATCCTAAGTCATGCCTCACCGCATCATAATTTCCCTTACCCCAGCTATAATTCTTGCCCTGTAGTACACACTTATCCCTCTCCATCACGAGTGTTCTGGTTTCGAAGGGATTGAAAGGAAGAAAAACAGGGAATGAACTCCAGAACTAAGGGGTTCGGCAGTTTAAGTGGTGGGAATGATTAAAATCAAAGATATGCAAGAGGCCTAAATTGAAGGACTGCAGATATTCTAGGGGTTTCAGAGATAGAGAATAGTGAGGCCTGGAAAGAACTGAAAACAAAGATAATAAATTTAAAAATTGAGGCATTGCTTAATTGGGAACCAGCTGAGATTGAAAAGTACACCAGTGATAGGTGAACAAGATTTATTGCCAGTTAATACAGAGGCAGCAGACATTTGAATCAGCTTACATAGATGGTCGATAGCAGAGTGGCTAAGAATGAATTGGGATAGTCCAAAGTAACACAGACAGGAATGGGGTTTCAGCAGCAGATCAGATAGAACAAACTTTGATGACATTATGGAGCTGGAAATGAGAAGATTTTGTGATAGCACGGACACGTAGCTGAAGCTCACTTGGTGTCAAATACCAAAAATGTGGTTCAGCCTCAAGGGATGCAGTTGTTGGCTAGGGAATCAAGTTTGCCAAAATTCAAGGTTGGAGAAAGTTTCTGTTCATATAGTGTAGAATGTCAGATAAGCTGTATGGAAACAATTTCTCCTTAATTACTTAAATCAAACAGTGCATGATTTCTACCACTTTTATCAAAATTCTCTGCTCGAAAGAGAACAATGACAGTTTCTCCAGTCTTCCACATAATTGACATCTCTCTTCCCTGCTACCACTCCAGTAAACGTTTTCCTAAAACAAAGTACCAGCTGAGGCCCAACTGGTGTTTTGTATTTGCTTTCCTGATTGCCCAGAGGGCAGTTAAGACTCAATCACAAGGGCCACTGGACTAAGGACGGCAGTTTCATTCCCCAGAGGACATTAGTGAACTGGATGAGTATTTCTGATAATTTACAAGTTTCACTGTCATCATTATACTCTTAATTCCAAATTTTTAAAATTGAATTCAAATTCCACCGTCTGCCATGACGGAATTCATCCTGGTTCCCCAGAACATTACCTGGGTCTCTGGATTAATAGTCTCACAATATTACCACTAAGCCATCGCCTCTCCAACTAGCAGAGAGTTTTCCACCAAATTCCCATTGACGTCAGTTTTGCTAGTGCTTTGTGACATCACTTTCAGCCAAATGCTGCCGTGATGTCAAGGGCAGTCATCCTCACTTCCCTTCGTGAGTTCAGTTTTTTAAAATTTATATTTGGAAGTTTCTTTCTATTTGGAAGAAGGGAATGAGGAAGCAGAATATTTGACTGTGGAAGAATACTGACAAAATATCATGTGTCATAGACATGTATAGCACGGAAACAGACCCTTCAGTCCAACTTGTCCAGGCCGACTAGATATCCCAAATTAATCTAGTCACATTTACCAGCACCTGGTCCATATCCCTCTAAACCCTTCCTATTCATATATTCATCCAGATGCCTTTTAAATGTTGTAATTATATCAGCCTCCATCACGTCCTCTGGCAGCTCATTTCATACACGCATCACCCTCTGTGTGAAAAAGTTGCCCCTCAGGTCCCTTTTAAATCTTTCCCCTCGCACCTTAAACCTATGCCTTTAGTTTTGGGCTCCCATTCCCTGGGGAAAACATTTTGGCTATTCACCTTATCCATGCCGTTCATGATTTTCTAAACCTCTATAAGGTCATCCCTCAGCCTTCAACGCTCCAGCGAAAATAACCCCAGTCTATTCAGCCTCCCTTTAACTCAAATCCTCCAACTCTGGCAATATTCTTGTCGATGGTGGACAGGCTTTGGGGATTCAGGTGGTGAGTTACTCACTGTAGGATTCCCAGCCTTTGATCTACTTTTGTCACCACTGTGTTTATGTGGCGAGTACAGTTGAGTTTCTGGCCAACGGTAACTGCCAGGATGTTGATAGTAGGGGATTCAGTCATGGTAACACCATTGAATATCAAGGAGTAGGTGGTTAGATTGTCTCCTATTGGAGATAGAGCCAGGAGCAATCAGTTCAGTTTAGGATTGTGGTTGGCATGGACTGGTTGGACTTAAGGGTCTGCTTCCGTGCTGTATGACTCTTTAGTCATTGCTGGCCTTTTGTGTGGAGTGAATATTACACTTGTCAGCCCAAGTCCAGATCTTGTTGCATTCGAACACGGACTGCTTCAGTGCCTGAGGAGTCGCGAATGGTGCTGAACATTGTGAAATTGTTGTCGAACATCCCCAATTGTGACCTTATGATAGATCGAAGGTCACTGATGAACAGCTGAAGATGGTTGGGCCTAGGACACGACCCTGAGGAATTCCTGCAGAGATGTGCTGGAGCTGAGATAACTGACCTCCAACAACCACCACCATCTTCCTGCATGTCCAGTATGACTCCAACCAGCGGAGAGTTTGCCCCCTGATACCCATTGATTCGCGTTTTGCTAGGGCTCCTTGATGCCACACTCAGTTGATTGCAGCCTTGATATCAAAGGCTATCACTCTCATGTGCGGCATGGAATTCAGCTCTTTTGTCTGTGTTTGAAGCAATGAGGTAATGCTGTCAGGAGCTGAGTGGCCCTGGTAGAACCCAAACTGGGTGTCACTGATCAGGTTATTGTTGAGCGGGTGCTGCTTGATAGCACTGTTGTTACCTATTCATCTTCTCAAAGTCAACATTAGCAGCGGTAGTTCCCAACTGTAATGCAGCTTGCATACACAGACACAGCCATGTATACACATATGCACATGTATACACACACACAAATCACCAGATAAACGTGTTAAGATTTACAATGTGTCCTTCAGGATGCATTGATAATACTTTCTGAATAACCCCATTGGCTCATGTTTCCTGAAGGATGGGCTGTGACGCCAAAATGAGACAAAGCTTTTCGGAGAACTGTGAGGACAGAATGTAGCTGGTCTCTTTCCCTCTGAGTCCTAATTCAAACTGGACAAGGAGCTACATCAGAAGAAATCCACATTACTGGTACTCAGAGCCTTCGACTTAGCGAGACTATTCCCAGATTGCTCGACAGTTTCCAAAAGCAACTTACATCTTGAAAAATTGGCTCCCACTGTTCTCTTGATCCGATTGCATCTGATCGTCCAGTAACAACACCATCAGAATTTATGCCCATATATTTGCCATAGCCAGACTTCAGCGCTATTCTATAGGAAATAACAAAGGATAATGAAAATATATCCTGCATTATTGCATATTTTAGACATTATTTTAATTCATACAGTTATGTAAAATGTTTTATATAAACGTGTGTTAATCAGTGGCATCCTGCCAAACTATAAGTATATAATTGTCTGATTACCAACTGCCAAGCTGTTTTTTTTGATACAGAGGAATCTCAATTATCTGGCATTCGATTAACTGAATTTTTGATGATCCGAAGAAGAGTGCAAAGTCCCGATGTGTGACTAACTACGTTATCCGGCATTGATTATCCGGCATTCGATTAACCGAACGAAATACTCGCGATCCGTGTCCTTTGGATAATCGAGGTTCCTCTGCATTGCTTTCAATGCAATATAGTAGATCATAACAATGCTTTGATTCCTGGGCTGCATAATACATTTATGTTCTTATGTTTCCTAACAGAAATTACAAATCAGACAGTCTCCAATTTGTTAGAAATTTTGATTCAAAACAGTATCTATGCAAAATGTATGCACACCACAGAACAATCTATGATACTACTGAACTGGAGGGGCACCAATATCCTGGGTGGGAGGTTTCTTAGAGCTCTTTGGGTGGATTAAACAGGATTGGCAGGGGAGTGGGAACCAGAGCTACAGATCAGATGATGGATTAGGTAGTGAATAGCCAGATAAAGTGTGCAGAGAGTCTGAGAGGAGGAATAGACAGTTGACAGTCCAAAGGTGCAGTTAGCGTGATGGGTTGAAGTATGTCTATTTCAACACAAAATTATCAGGAATAAGGGTAACAAACTTAGAGAATGGATCAGTACTTGGAACTATGATGTTGTGGCCATTATGGAGACTTGGATATCACAAAGGTAGGAATCATTGTTGGATGTTCCATGGTTTAGATGTTTCAAAAGGAATAGAGGGGGTGGTAAAAAAGATGGAGGAGTGGCATTGCTAATCAGGGATAGTTTCATAGCTGAAGAAAGGGAGGTCATTGTTTGTCTGTAGAGTCAGTATGGGTGGAAGTCAGAAACAGGAAAGAAGCAGTCACTTTATTGGGAGTTTTCTACAGAACCCTTAATAGTAACAGATCACTGAGGTGCAGATTGGGTTGTTTGTCTGTAGAGTCAGTATGGGTGGAAGTCAGAAACAGGAAAGAAGCAGTCACTTTATTGGGAGTTTTCTACAGAACCCTTAATAGTAACAGATCACTGAGGTGCAGATTGGGAGGCAGATTTTGGAAAGGTGCAGAAATAACAGGGTTACTGTCATGGGTGACTTTAACTTCCTTAATATTGATTGGAACCTCTTTAATTCAAATAGTTTGGATGGAGCAGTTTTTGTTAGGTGTGTACAGGAAGAGTTCCTCACTCAATATGCAGATAGGCCGACTAGAGGGGAGGCCATATTGGATTTGATGCTTGGCAATGAACCTTGCCAGGTGTCCGATCTCTTGGTGGGAACGCATTTCATAGTGATCACAACTCCCTGACCTTTACAGTACTCATGGAGTGGGATAAGAGCAGACGGCATGGCAAAGTATTTAATTGGAGGAGGGGGAATTACAATGCGATTAGGCAGGAACTGGGGTGCCTAAATTGGGAACAGATATTCTCAGGAAAATGCACAACAGTAATGTGGAGGTTGTTCAGGGAGCACTTGCTGATACTGCTGGACAGGTTTGTCCCACGGAGAGATGGTAGGGTGAAAGAACCTTGGGTGACAAAAGATGTGGAACATCTAGTCAAGAGGAAGAAGGAAGCTTACTTAAGGTTGAGGAAGCAAGAATCAGACAGGGCTGTCGAGGGTTACACGGTAACCAGGAAGGAACTGAAGAGTGGATTCAGGAGAGCTAGAAGGAGCATGAAAAAGCCTTAGCAGGTTTCCTTTAAGCAGCCTTAAAGGAAAATCCTAAGGTGCTCTACACTTCTGTGAGGAACAAGAGGATGGCCCGGGTGAGGATAGGGCCAATCAGGGATAGTGGAGGGAACTTGTCCCTGGAGTCAGAAGAGGTAGGGGAGGTCATTAATGAATAATTTGCTTCAGTATTCACTACTGAGAAGGACCTTGACGTTTGTGAGGCAGCATGAAACAGACTGATATGCTCGAACAGGTTGATGTTAAGGAGGAGGATGTGCTGAAAATTTTGAAAAACATAAGGATAGATAAATTGCCTGGGCCAGATGGGATATACGCAAGGTTACTACAGGAAGCGAAGGAAGAGATTGCTGCGCCTTTGGCGATAATCTTTGCATCCTCATTGTCCACTGGAGTAGTGCCAGACGATTGGAGGGTGGCAGATGTTGTTCCCTTTGTTCAGAAAAGGGAGTAGAAATAATCCTGAGAACTACACACCAATCAGTTTTACTGCGGTGAGCAAATTAACGGAGAGGATTCTGAGAGACAGGATTTATGATTACTTGGAAAACCACAGCTTGGTTAGCGATAGTCATCATGGCTTTGTGATGGACAGGTCATGCTTCATAGATCTTATTGAGTTCTTTGAGGATATGAATAAAAACATTGATGAAGGTAGAGCAGTGGATACGGTGTACCTGGATTTTAGCAAGGCATTTGATAAGATTCCACATGGTAGGCTCACTCAGAAAGTAAGGAGGCATGGGATATAGGGAAACCTGGCCGTCTGGATATAGAACTGACTAGCCCATAGAAAACCGAGAGTGATAATAGATGGAATATATTCAGCCTGGAGCTCAGTGACCAGTTGTGTTCGACAGGGATTGGTTCTAGGACGTCTGCTCTTAGTGACTTTTATAAATGATTTGGATGAGGCAGTGGAAGAGTGGGTTAGTAAGTTTGCCGATGAGACAAAGATTGATGGAATGGTGGATAGTGTGGAGGGCTGTTGTAGGTTGCAGTGGACATTGACAGGACGCAGAACTGGGCTGAGAAGTGGCAGATGGAGTTCAACTTGGAATAGTGCAAAGTGATTCATTTTGGAAGATTGAATTTGAATGCAGTCTAAAGGATTAAAGGCAGGATTCTTGACAGTGTGGAGGAACAGAGGAATCTTGGGGTCCATGTCCATAGATCCCTCAAATTTGCCACCCAAGTTGATAGGGTTGTTAAGAAGATGTTGTCTTTCATCGGCAGGGAGATGGAGTTTACAAGCTGCGAGATTATGCTGCAGCTCTACAGAGTTCTGGTCAGACTACACTTGGAGTATCGTGTTCAGTTCTGGTCACCTTATTATAGGAAGGATGCGGAAGCTTTAGAGAGGGTGCAGAGGAGATTTACCAGAATGCTGCCTGGACTGGAGGGCATGTCTTATGAAGAAAGGCAAAGGAAGCCACGATGAGAGGCCTAGATGGAGTGAATAGCCAGAGACTTTTTCCCAAGGCAGAAATGGCTATCATGAGGGAGCATAATTTTAAGGTGGTTGGAGGAAAGGTTTAGGGGAGATTTCAGAGGTCGGTGGTAGATGCGTGGAATGCACTGCCAGCAATGGTAATAGAGTCAGATACACTAAGGACAGTTAAGGGACTCTTGGATATGCATATGCAAGATAATGCAATGAAGGTTAGTTTGATCTTACAGTAGGATAAAAGGTCAGCACAACATAGAGGGCCAAAAGGCCTGTTACCTTTACTGTGCTGTACTGTTTCATATTCTTTGCATTTATAAAGTAATACAAAGGGATCGATTGTTGATAACCATAGGACTTATCAGATTGTTCCGATCACCTGTCATCAGATTTTGTCAGACAGATATGTAAGGTATACTGGAATATCGGCATTATAGAAATCCAATTTGTTGATACATAGCATGCAACAGTTGTAAATGAGGCAAATACATGGAATAATAGAATGCAAATCAGTGATAAAGAGTTGATAAGTTCCTTCCCTACTGGAGTATTGCACACAGCTCTTGCTGTCCTGCTACATGAAAGAGTATCATGGAATCGGAAATGGTCATAACAAAATGCAGTCTATGTGAAAGAGCTTAAAAAAGGCATGACAGAAATTCCTTCAGGACATCAATCAAATATGAGAAATATTTACCATGGCACAGAGAATTACTTTTTGGCGTGGGGGGAGGGGGTCGTTGTTAAAGCAAGGGATGAAACCCTGAAGTGATGATCAGTCAACAGTTCAAAGTTGAGAGAGGATGGGAAATGTATAGAACAGACTGGCCAATAGGTAATCTAGATTGATGACCTCAGTAATTATAAGGTGAAACAGGGTTGAATTTGATAAATGAAAACAAGTGGGCGATGTAGGGAGTGCAGTCCATTCTTGCTCTGCACTTCCGAACCAAGCAAATGGATCAAAATAATTTTCACTAATACTGAACCTTCCCATCTTCATGTGGCCATCTGTATTTAATACTCTGAGAATTGCACAATGAGGATACTCACATTTTTTTTAATAAACTGATGCAACTTACCTATAATTTACCTATAATTACCTAGATTTCCATAATAGTTCATTCAAATATAAATACACCACAAATATCTACTCTTTTTACTGTACATATCTAAATATATACACACATAAAGCCACATTGCTGTGAATGTAATAAATTTTAGTTTGTGAGTATGAGCACAAGTTGTACTTGTACAGTGGCTTATAATTATATATAATTTTCACATTTGTGGACCAGGATAGACTAGGTCCACACAATCTTTTTAATACCAGTAGACATGATTTATGAATTTCTTAAATGGTATCAGCATCCAAGAATCCATCAGATTCACTTCGACCCATTAATATCAAACAAAAGTCCACAAAAAAACTCTAGGCTGCAGAAGATAAAGCAAAGGAGAGCAGATGGAGTCAGTTGTATTACTTTCAGTTTGAATATGATTTTAATATTACTGCTACATTTTCCCAGGGTGTCTGGACATATCTGTGCAAGAGCAAACAGGAAGGTACGCTTGTATTTATACTCAAATCAATAGGAAAGTAATGCATTATGAAGGACATGAAAACACTGAACAAAGACCAATTTACATTTTGTAATTCAAACAACATTAGTAAAAATACATTATAAATTACTACTTCCTTCATCGATAAATTAAATAGGAACATACTTCAGGGTTGCAAAATAGAGGCACTATTGAGCTGAAATCCAAAAGTTCTTGACACCACATTTTGGATTAATTTCCTTTGCCTTATATTTTTCAAATGCGATTTCTGCTAGGCTAGCATCATTTTGCTTGTAAAATACCAAGAGGAACTTATTCGATCACAATCAGACTTCAATGCACCTACTAGCACGGAGTAGTTTTGGAAATATATTTCAGCAAGGGATTGATTGAACTAATACAACTAGTTGAGTTCGTTTAATGAATTAGTTTTCATTCCTAATCATTTCTTGGTTATCTGCCAACATTTGTTCCATCAATGATTAAATGAGGTGAATAGGTTTCCTGTCTTCAAACAGAAAAAAATGCTACTGGTATTGCTCACCTGGTTTCAGATAATTTGATAGCTGTTAACTGCTCTGGGGGATGAGGGCTTTCATTATCCTCTGTGAAATTGCAAAAATATGAAAGTAGATTGTATGTTATAATGAGAAAGACAATTGTTCATTTTTATCATGTAGCAAATATTGCTATAGTTAGTGACATAGCTAAGTTTGTTTGTTTATTTTAATTACTTAATATTCACACATGTCATGACATACATCTGGGACAGATAGGGATTGAACCTGGATCTCCTGGCTCAGAGGTAAGAGTTTACTCATTATAAAAAATATGAATATCCAGATTTCAGGTGGAATCTTTCACATCCTTAAAACACCCCAAACCACTCGACATCAGACTTTTACTTTTGTAGTACAGTAAACTGCACTATGCTGTTGAATTGGGTCTAAATTAAGCATTCAGATCCTGGAGTGTGGCTTGAACATAAAACTTTCTGAGAGGGAGTGCTCCATTAAGCCAAGCTAACACACACTGAATAAGTACAGTTTAAATGCATTGATCAATATAATCCTGTAAACCAGTTGAGAATTTTTTTCAAGACACTCAATTATCTAAAGATTAGAGTCATAGATAGAGTCATAGAGATGTACAGCATGGAAACAGACCCTTTGATCCAACCTGTCCGTGCCGACCCGATACCCCAACCCAATCTAGTCCCACCTGCCAGCATTCAGCCCATATTCCTCCAAACCCTTCCTATTCATATACTCATCCAGATGCCTCTTAAATGTTGCAATTGTACCAGGCTCCACCACTTCCTCTGGCAGCTCATTCCACACATGTACACTCTCTGTGTGAAAATGTTGCCCCTTAGGTCTCTTTTATATCTTTCGCCTCTCACCCTAAACCTATGCCCTCTAGTTCTGGACTCCCCGATCATAGGGAAAAGACTTTGTCTATTTACCTTATCCATGCCCTTCATAATTTTGTAAACCTCTATAAGGTCACCCCTCAGCCTCCGATGCTCCAGGGAAAGCAACCCCAGCC
>NC_057710.1:79559296-79575465 GCF_004010195.1 Chiloscyllium plagiosum | reverse complement strand
CCATTTCCCAGCCCATTGGTCCATCTGGTCCAGATCCTGTTGTAATCTGAGGTTACCCTCTTCGCTGTCCACTACACCTCCAATTTTGGTGTCATCTGCAAACTTACTAACTGTACCTCTTATGCTCACATCCAAATAATTTATGTAAATGACAAAAAGTAGAGGACCCAGCATTGATCCTTGTGGCACTCCACTGGTCACAGGTCTCCAGTCTGAAAAACACCCTCCACCACCAGCCTCTGTCTTCTACCTTTGAGCCAGTTCTGTATCCAAATGGTTAGTTCTCCCCGTATTCCATGAGATCTAACCTTGCTAAACAGTCTCCCATGGGGAACCTTGTCGAATGCCTTACTGAAATCCATATAGATCACATCTACTGCTCTGCCCTCATCAATTCTCTTTGTTACGTCTTCTTCTTTTGGACACAATCTCATGTATATAACATATCAGAGTATGAACAATGGATCAGACTATGGACAATTGCATTTCTGTTCCTCATTCCACTGCACCAATTAAAAACTGCGATTCTGGAGGCAGAGGAAAATCTTCAATCTATTATGCAAATTCAGACAACTAAATTCAAAGCAGCACCAAGGCAAGATTGAATTATTATTTGCTAATTTGTTGGCCACATTTGGTATATACTGCAGAAAAATAGAGCAGTCAAAAAGTACATTTTAAATCTATTGCTTCGGTATAAATCCAACACTGTAGATTGGCTGTGCGGAAAAGATGAAAATCTAATGATCTGTGCAACATTAGTTTTATATTCAGCCTGGCAAATTGAAAATGTACTCCTGAATATCTTTTAAAATGTCAATCGCAAGTACAAACATAGATAGAATTATACAACCATATCGAGCTACAATTACTTTTGCTCATTTTTCGTGGCAGTTTGTTCTTTAATGGAATAATAACTACAACTGTAGGGTACTATCAGAAAGCTTTACAAATAAAAAAAGTAATCAGATCAATGATCATTTTAGCAAATGAACACAAGGATATGTTGTTTTTAAACCTAATCCTGTAAATCACAAATATTGAATTTCCAGTTTCTAAAACCATAAAACATCAATTAGATTTGCGGGAAAAGATTAACTCAGAGTAAGGCACTTCAAATTGAGAATACAGACCTTTATGCGGTGCTCCGAGAGTAAATAGACCATTATCGAGAGCACAGATGTAGGTGCCTGTTCCCATCTCTATTGCCACAGTGCCTGTAATTTCTCCAAAATTCCGGACTGCCCACCATCCTCCTAAAATATTAAAAGAAATCTGATGAGGCTCAGAATATGTTAATAGTTGGAAACTTAGGTTCTAAAGGGGAGGCAACAGAGATTTGGCTTTCTGTTCCATGAAAGTCTGTTTTGTTTCCTAAATAAAAATAAAACTCATGTTGAATGGTGAGCTAACAACAGCATTTCCATGAAATCATGTGATTTTAGTTAAGCAACTTTCAAGCCTCGTGTCTCTGCAGATAATTGCTAAGATATTTGTAGACTTGAGTTTTACATCCAGCAGACACACCCATAGTGTTAGATATATTACTCAAAAGTGCTGCTAGTTTAGGAATTCCTGATGAAGGGGTCCTGCCCGAAATGTCGATTTTCCTGCTCCTCCAATGCTGCCTGACCTGCCGTGCTTTTCCAGCACCATTCTAATCCTGACTCTAATCTCCAGCATCTGCAGCCCTCACTTTCGCCTAATCTCCAAAATCAGTCAAGGCAGAAAGGGAGAAATTCTGAGTAGCTTAGAAGAAAACTCCAGAAGCAGAAGATTGTGGAAATGTCAGATAGGAAGACACCCTCTACAAAGTTTTGAAGACAAGAGCATTAAAGAAGCCAAGTTCAGTATTTTTGTAGAAATGCCAGTGTTGGACTGGAGTGGACAAAGTCAGAAGTCACATGAAACCAGATTATAATCCAATAGGTTTATTTGAAATCATAAGCTTTTAGAGTGCTGCTTCTTCGTCATGTGAAGTGAGCTGAACTGAGTAGAGTTATAAACTTGATTAAAGGTTTCAGGGAAGAAGTAATAATTGAACAAAACATTGAGTGAATGCACAGAACTTTGCCAAAAAGGAAACCAATAACAGCTGCATCAGGAGAAAGTGAGGTCTGCAGATGCTGGAGATCAGAGATGGAAATGTGTTGCTGGAAAAGCGCAGCAGGTCAGGCAGCATCTAGGGAACAGGAGAATCGAAGAAGGGCTAATGCCCGAAGAATTCCTGAAGAAGGGCTAATGCCCGAAACGTCGATTCTCCTGTTCCCTAGATGCTGCCTGACCTGCTCCGCTTTTCCAGCAACACATTTCCAACAGCTGCATCAGCCAAATTAGAAGCTTTAGTGTTGAGATAAAGGTTGAATCTTTCATTCTGATCTTAGACTAACAGCCTGATATAAAATTATTCAGTAAACAAAAAAAGAAAGTAACACATGGTTTATCAAGCCAAAAATCACTCTGGGACTTGGCTTGTCTGGTATTATTATCAGCTCATATCATAACAACAGACATGTTTCAAAATAAAATCAGCAATAAATGGAAAGAACTTGAATTTGCTTAGTGCCTTGCATGACTTCATGACAACCAAAGTACTTCACAGGTAATAATGAATTGGATCAGTAGCCACTTCTGTTCTCATTGAAAATATAGCAGCCAATTCATACATCGTAAGGTTGCTCAAAAAAGCAAATGAGGTTAAATGCCAGTTTATCTGTCATGGTGAAGTTGGGTTGAGGGAGAACATTGCTCTCTTTGAAAAGCACCATGGGATCTGCTAGATCTACTTGAATGAACAGATAAAGCCTTGGTTTAATAATGCACCAAAAATAATATACCTGTGCAACAGCAACATCCTCTCAGTCTTTCACTGAAGTGTCAGTGTGGAAAATATGCTCAAGTCTCTCTCTCAACTTAAGCTTGAATCAACAATATTTTGACCCAGAGGTAAGTATGCTGCCAGATGAATCAAACTGATAACCTATTCAGAATAGGATCTTGGAAAAGCAAGTTGAGACAAACTTGAAGTTCAACCCACAAGAGGGTGAAAGATTTTGCATTAAAAAGTTCAATTGAACTTAAATGTGTTAGCTGTATAACTTATGTGCAATCAGAATTTATTTCATTATCCCTTACTCCATTTGAATTGAATTCAATTTTAAAAATGCTGAGCTTCGTGGCTTTATAAAAATGCTCTCAATTCTGACTCATTGTAGGATAATAAAGGGCTCAGTGAAGTACATTTCACACCATTCTGGGAAAGAGCAAGCACAGATTAAAAATTAGTTGGTAAAAATGAGAAGAAGTCAGCACTAGGAAAAGAGAATGCCTAAGGAAGGAAGACTGGGGGAGGTAGGGAAATTAGTATTGTTTATCAGTGAGGGCAGAGGTACTAAGAACTACAACTTGGTAAATGAGCATGAATAGTATCACAGAAGTCCAAGTCCAAACTATGATTCAAACAAAGTATTAAAAAAATAAATGCCATTTCCACTTCCTAGAAAAGGCATAATTTTGTAGACTTGAGGGGTTGAGTAGCCTACTTCTGTTTCTATGTTCTGTGCAAATATAACATTCTCATTATCGAATAGCCAAAATCTGGCAAATATTGTGGGAGTTCCCTTCCTACATCTACTTGCACTTATTACCCAATTACATGATTTTATATAACTGTTCCTGTAAATTATAAAGTTTTGTCATGATCACTTTTCCCTTGAGATGTTTCCAAGTAGGGTTAGTTTAAGTTTGTTAACTAAATCTGTTAAATTAACACTCTCATTGTAAAATATTGGATCCAAAATAACCTGTTCACTAGTTGATCACTCAATGTACTGATCTGGAAAACTCCCCTTGAATGCGTTCCATGAATATCTCATCCGCACATATTAAAGTCCTTGGTGACCAAAGCTCCCTTTATGCAGCTTAAAACTGAAAGCTCCTGTACAAACTGTACAAAAGTTTGCTGTGTTCAATATTGCATGGATATGGCCGTGCTAAAAGGTGCTGAGCACTTAAAGAAATTGCCAACAATATTTTAAAAGAAAATACAGGATAT
This sequence comes from Chiloscyllium plagiosum, assembly GCF_004010195.1. Classification (NCBI taxonomy): domain Eukaryota; kingdom Metazoa; phylum Chordata; class Chondrichthyes; order Orectolobiformes; family Hemiscylliidae; genus Chiloscyllium; species Chiloscyllium plagiosum. The sequence continues at coordinate 79,571,411 of NC_057710.1, read as the reverse complement.
GTTATAAGTGATAATTATATTATCGTTATCAAATTTCCTGATTCATTCTTTGCCTAAATCAATTACAGTAAAGGGGGCAATAAATTACTACCTCTATTGTTTTTTATTCCTTGTTTTTCCTTACCTTTACTCAACTGATTCTAGATTTTGATTTTCACAGCTAAGATTCTTTCTTTATACTATCTTCATATTTTGTCCTTTGATGGGTGGATTGCTCTGTGGTGAGATGGCTAGCATGTGATTCACATTTATGGGCACAGCATGACTTTGATTCTCTTTCTGACTGAGGTAGACTTGGGACACTGTTGTTGTCCTGCCCTAGACAATAACAAACCACAACTGACAAAATTGCCATGAAATCATCAGACCAAGGATCTGTTTTTGGGCAGAGCAAACAGGAAAAAGTTGGAACTGCCTTCTTGTCTGCCCCTGGAGTGGAAGACAATAACAAATCAACACTGGCAAAAAATTCCATGAGATCAACAGACAATGAATGAAGGATCTGCCTTCATTCATTGCAGTCATTCTGCAGAGCCTCACAGGAATGAATAAATGTTATCTGTTATCCTACAGTTAACTATAGCACTCCTCCTTTTCTTTTTTAACTGAAAGTTAAGTTTCCAGGCAAGTTTATTTCCAAACTTTGGTTATCCATTTGTTCCGAATGGCTGTTAGATATTATCCCTTTACTGGTGTTATTGATTCATATAATTTCTTGAGATGCATTCAGAACTTCTTTTAGTTTTAACTTTTTTCTATTTTTCTGATTGATTTATTGTGGTCACATGTACCAAGATACATTGAAAAATGTTGTTTTATGTGCTCTGCAGGGAGATTGTAGAACCCCTACCGTGTGGAAGCAGGCCATTTGGCCCATTTAGATTAGATTACTTACAGTGTGGAAACAGGCCCTTCGGCCCAACAAGTACACACCGACCCGCCGAAGCGCAACCCACCCAGACCCATACCCCTATGTTTACCCCTTCACTTAACACTATGGGCAATTTAACATGGCCAATCCACCTAACCCGCACATTTTTGGATTGTGAGAGGAAACCGGAGCACCCGGAGGAAACCCCCGCAGTCACGGGGAGAATGTGCAAACTCCACACAGAGAGTCACCTGAGGCAGGAATTTAGTCCACAATGACCCTCTGAACAGCATTCCAGCCAGATCCACTCCTACCATATCCCTCTAACCCTGCATTCCCAATTGTTATTTCACCCAGCCTGCACATCCCTGGACACAGTGGGTAATTTAGCATGGCCAACCCCACCTAACCTACATGTCTTTGGACTGTGGGAGGAAACCAGAACACCCGGAGGAAACCCACACAGACCTGGGAAGAATGTGAAAAACCCACAGACATAATCACCCAAGGGTGAAATTGAAACCAGCACCTGGCACTGTGAGGCAGCAGTGCAAACCACTGAGACACCACGCCACCCTAAAGGCCTGTTTAGCCTTTCCCTATAGCTCAAATCCTCAACCCTGGCAACATCCTTGTAAATCTTTTATGAACTCTTTCAAGTTTCAAAACACCTTTCTGATAGGAAGGAGGCCAGAATTGCATGTGATATTCCAAAAGTGGCCTAACCAATGTCCTTTACAGCTGCAATATGACCTCCCAACTCCTGTTTCAATACTCTGACCAATAAAGGAAAGCTTACCAAACGCCTTCTTCACTATCCTATCTACCTGTGACTCCACTTTCAATGAGCTATGAACCTGCACTCCAATGTCTCTTTGTTCAGCAACACTCTTTAGGACCTTACCATTAAGTGTATAAGTCCTGCTAAGATTTGCTTTCCCAAAATGCTGCACCTCGCATTTATCTAAATTAAACTCTATCTGCCATTCCTCAGTCCATTGACCCATCTGATCAAGATCCTGTTGTAATCCGAGGTAACCTTCTTCGCTGTCCACCATACCTCAAGTTTTGGTGTCATCTGCAAACCTACCAACCAAAAACTCACATCCAAATCATTTATATAAATGATGAAAAGTAGTGGACCCAGCACCGATCCTTGTGGCACTCCACTGGTTGGTTAGTGTACTGAATCACATTACCAGAGATTTTTTTTAAGAACCATTGACATGACATAGTTAAAATTATAGGTAGGTTAAATAAAATGTTAATTTGCAACTTAGAACTGGCACCCCCTTCTTGTGCTGTAATGTCACATTACTATTTTGCTTTATGTCACTTCTGGACTCAGTCTTCCCACCGCCCCCACAGTCTCTCAACCTGCCCTGTCCTCAGATCACTCTCAGCTTTGCTGTGACCTTGTATCACGCTTTCTCTCACTTACGTTGATCTTAACCTTACCCTTTATTTGTTTCAAGAAAAAAATGAATTCTGATTTACCTTTCGAAATACTTAATTGGAGTAAACTAGTGCATTACAAAATACTAGCAGAAAATCAGCAATGTGGGGGACTGTTTATCAAACGTCTGTAATATGCAGTCAAGAGTGTGGTGCTGGAAAAGCACAGCAGGTCAGGCAGCATCTGAGGAGCAGGAGAATTGATGTTTCGGGCATAAGCCCTTCATCAGAACATACCTACCTGCTGTGCTTTTCCAGCACCACACTCTCGATTCTGATCCCCAGCATCTGCAGTCTTCACTTTCTCCTTACGTAATATGCAATTTTGTGAACAATTTCTAAATTAGCAGGTATTTTCACTGTTGAGGTAGACAGTGCACTGAACCCTAGCCAAGAACCCATTCACAGAGCAGTGCGAAGTTTTCTCACAGTTAAACCTTGTTGGTGGATAATATACATGAAAACCCAAAAGAGCATGAGGACACTTCGTTACCAGCCTCACTTACCAACGATATCAAGCACCTGTTCCTCCTCCTCTAGTTTTCTTTTCCCTTTCTTTTTCTTTTTCTTCTCACTAAAGAAAAACATATGATTGACTGGAATGCTTAATCCTTATACAGAACCTAAGAGCAATGACATTTGATCTCATAAATTTCAATCGTGCAAATGCATAGTGACAAATTAATATCTAACTTGTAACATTATGATGATTTAAAGTACAGCATAAACTGGACAACATTCAGGTTTGAGTGAAGTGGCTTGTGACAATTACGCTACACAAGTGTCAGGCAATGACTATGTCCAACAAGAGAGAAACTAATCATTGCTCTGACACTGAAATGGTGTCATTTAGCAATGGTGATCATTTCTAAATCCCCCACTACCTTCAATCTGAGGGTTATCACTGACCAGAATTGAAGTGGACCAGCTATACAAATACTACGGCTAGCAGAACCTGGCAACAGGTTAACATACCTCCTGATTCCACTTCCTAATGTCAGTGGGGTTCTCCCACATGGTCAGCAGTGGCTTAAGAAGGTGACCATCCCTTTATTAAGTGCAATTACGGTTGGACAACAAATACTATTTATTGACTCTTACTCCCTGTTAAAAAAATTAAAAACAATGGGCTGGATTTTCCAAGTTGTAATCAGTCAGATTGCTACACTATTTCTTTTTTATGTTGAGATACAGTTCTGCATTTCCAACAGGAGATTCTGACCAGGGCTCCATCAAAAAATACAGACGTCCTCTAAATCTGACAGGATACTCATAATGGAGAATAGTTTGGCGGTGTGAGGATGTGATCAAACTATGCCACATTCTTTACAGGAGTAGTTGGTGTATTCTGTGATTTAAAGGTCCAGCATCTTGGACATCGCTTGTGAAGAGTTATGTCTGTAAGGTGAATGAGAGGTTGGGGGGCAAGGAGAACAGAGTGTCTGTCAGGTGGGAACAGTCTAGAATGCTAGGATACTTTGTATTCACAATAGAAAAATGAGGTCTAGAAATCAGGAAATAGGTACAGGATATTCAGGAGGTGGTGGGATTGGTAGTCTCAGCAGGCTGGAAAACAGATAAAGCCCAAACTCAGGTGAGAAATATCCAAAGCTGCTTGGAGGTAAGGGAGGAGATTGTAAGGGCTCCGACATTAATGTAGGGATACCAGAGGACTGGAAGATAGACATAACATTATTCAAAAAGGGTAGTGGGATAAAACTAAAGGCCTGAGAGTTTTACATGCGTGGTAGAATATTACTGGAACTAAATTCTGAGGGACAGAATTAATCTTTACATGGCATGGCAAGGATAAATCAAGAATAGTCCCCAGACAAACACACTCCTACAGACACATACACTCCCACACTCTCACATGCACCTCCTCACAGATTTAAGACACTCTACACTCACATACACAACCCCCCAACCCAGACAGACACACACACACATCAAAGACCTACACGCACACACATACATATATACGTTTGTGGGATGAATTTGTACTTGCAGAGTTACAATGCACTTTGCTCAAAAACTGCATGAATTTATGTAAGACTCTGTTATTTCACTTTTTAGATTAGGATCAGTCTAAACATTATGGCACAGACAGAGAACACAGGGGGCTAACACCTTCAACATATTGTCTAGCTAACACCAATTGTTACAGTTAACCTGAGAATGCAACTTTTAAAAAAAAGTTTTGTGATTTACACATGAAAGAAGTGAAACTACCATGGTATCCTAACAGATGAAAGACTCCACAAACAATCAAGGTATTTTTTCAATGTATAATTTCAGTTACATCACACTTTTGCTATAAATTCTGTGTCTTACAATTGTGTCCTCCACAACCACCTGATGAAGGAGTGGCGCTCTGAAAGCTAGTGCTTCCAATTAAACCTGTTGGACTATAACCTGGTGTTGTGTGATTTTTAACTTTGTACACCCCAGTCCAACACCGGCATCTCCAGATAAGAGTTTAGGGTAGGTTAGAGTGAGTGAGGAATATTGGGTCAAGTGGGGGAAGAGAAAACATCTGGTCAGTTACATCAGTTGTAAGGGATTAGGGCAATTCGAGCTGGAGGTGGTGGTGTAGTAGGTTGGGACTCAATTAAATAGATACCCTGGAATTAGACAAAGTGAGATAACGAGAATCCAGAGATAGTATATTCCTGTTAGGGCGAAGGGCAAGGCTGATAGGTTTAGGGAATGATGGATGACTAGAAAATTTGAGGTTTTGGTCAAGAAAAAGAAGAAAATATATTTTGGGTATAGACAACAGAAAGAATATAAAAGCAGTTGGAGTGTACAGAAGAGGGGAATCAGGAGGGCAAAAGGGGACACGAGATAGCTTTGCCAAATATGGTTGAAGAGAATCCAACAGGATTCGACAAATACATTAAGGACAAAAGGTAACTGGGGAGATACCAAATGAGTATTTTGCATCAGTGTTTACTGTGGAGAAGGATATGGAAAATAGAGAATGTGGGGAAATAAATAGCGACATCTTGAAAAATGTCTATATTACAGAGGTGGTTGTGCTGGATGTTTTAAAATGCATAAAGGTGGATAAATCCCTAGGACCTGGTCAGATGTATCTTAGAACTCTGTGGGAAGCTAGGGAAGTGATTGCTGGGCCCAGAAGTTGGCTCAGATATTTGTATCATCGGTAGCCACAGGTGAGGTGGCAGAAGATTGGAGGTTAGCTAATGTGGTGCCACAATTGAAGAAAGATGGTAAGGAAAAGCCAGAGAATTATAGACCAGTGAGCCTGCCATCGGTGGTGGACAAGTTGTTGGAGGGAAACCTGAGGGAGAGGATTTACATACATTTGGAAAGGCAAGGACTGATTAGGAATAGTCAACATGGCTTTGTGTGTGGGAAATTGTGTCTCACTAACTTGATTGAGTTTTTTGAAGAAGTAACAAAGAGAATTGATGAGGGCAGAGCGGTGGATGTGATCTATATGGACTTCAGTAATGCGTTCGACAGTCAAGGTAGACTGGCTAGCAAGGCTATTGTCACATGGAATACAGGGAGAGCTAGCTATTTGGATACAGAACTGGCTCAAAGGTAGAAGACAAGAGAGTGGTGTTGGAGAGTTGCTTTTCAGACTGGAGGTCTGTGACCAGCAGTGTGTAATGAGGATCGGTGCTGAGTCCACTGCTTTTCATCATTTATATAAATTATTAGGACACCAACCTAGGAGATATTGTTAGTAAGTTTGCAGATGACACCAAAATCAGAGGCGTAATGGACAGCGAAGGTTACCTCAGAATACAATGGGATCTTGATCAGATGGGCCAATGGACCAAAAAGTGGCAGGTGGAGTTTAATTTAGATAAATGTTAGATGCTGCATTTTCGAAAGGCAAATCAGGGCAGGACTTATACACTTGGGTAAGGTCCTAAAGAATATTGCTGAACAAGGAGACCTTGGGGTACAGGTTCATAGTTCCTTGAAAGTGGAGTCACAGGTAGCTAGGATAGTGAAAGTAGTGTTTGGTATGCTTGCTTTTATTGGTCAGTGTCTTGTGTATTGGAGTTGGGAGGTCATGTTGCGGCTGTACAGGACATTGGTTAGGCCACTATTGGAATACTGTGTGCAATTCTGGTCGTCTTATTATAAAATGGATGATGAGAAACTTGAAAGGGTTCAGGAAAGCTTTACAAGGATGTTGCCACGATTGGAGGGTATGAGCTATAGGGAGAGGCTGAATAGGCTGGGGCTGTTTTCCCTGCAGTGGGCTGAGGGGTGACCTTATAAAGATTTATAAAATCATGGCAAGCATGGATAGGGTAAATAGACAAGGTATTTTCCCCAGGATGGGGGAGTCCAAAACTAGAGGGTACAGGTTTAAGGTGAAAGGGAAAAGATTAAAAAGGGGCGTTGGTGTGTGAATGGAATGAGCTGTCAGAGGAAGTGGTAGAGGCTGGTACAATTACAACATTTTAAAAGGCATCTGGATGTGTATATTAATAGGAAAGATTGAAAGAGATAGGGGCCAAATGCTTGCAAAGTAGACTAGATTTATTTAGGCTATCTGGTTGGCACGGACAAGTTGGAGAGACGTGTCTGTTTCTGTGCTGTATATCTCTATGACTCGATTTCTTGGTAACTATTACAAAAATGGCTGCTACTTCAGCAGGCTAAGGACATTTGGCATGCCCATCAAGACTCTTAGCAATTTTTATAGAAGCACCACAGAAATCATTGTATCTGGATGCATCACACTGTGGTATGGCAAATGATCTTCCTAAAACAGTAAATAACTACGGACAGTTGTGAACACAGCCCAGTTCATCATACAAACTGGCCTCCCATCTTTGATTCCATCTAACCTTTCCACTGCCTCAGGAAAGCAACCAACATAATCAAAGACCCCTCCCACCCCAGTTATACTCTCTTCCAACTTCTGACATCGTGCAGACGATATAAAAGTTTGAATACGCATACAAAGAACAGTTTCTTCCCGGCTGTTATCAGACTTTTAAATAGAGCTCTCAAATGTTAATGTTGATCTCTCTCCGCACCTTGTTTGGCTGTAACACTGTATTCTGTACGCTGTTCTGATACCCTAACACACTTTGTAAAGTACAATCTGCCTGTATTGTACACAAACAACTCTTTCACTGTATCTTGGTACATGTGACAACAATCAATCAATTTAACTTCAGAACTCTCTGAATCCCCTACTCAAATGAATCCTTTTAGGGGGTCCGTGGCTTGGTAAATTGCCCAGAAAAAAGATTCGGTGTCCCAGGTAGTTCCCCCTGATAAAAGCAAAATGCAGCAGTTGCTGAAATCTGAGATAAAAATAGAAAATGCTGCAGAAACTCAGTGAGTCTAGCAGCATTTGTGGAGAGAGAAAAACGTAGTTAATGTTTTCAGCCCGATGTGACTCCTCCAGAGAAATTTCTCATTGTCCACTAGATTAACAACTCCCATCTACGCTGCAGCAACACCTCCCAAATATTCAGGCCAATGTATGAGAACACTCCCTGAGCTGATATTTGGGGAGACATTTCATTCTATTTTTCCAATAAACACAACTGCATTCACTGAAGAGAATTCATGTTCTGAGAGGGTGGTGGTGGAGGGTTGTTTTTCAGACTGGAAGCCTGTGACCAGTGGAGTGCCACAAGGATCGGTGCTGGATCCTCTACTTTTTATCATTTACATAAATGATTTGGGTGTGAGCATAAGAGGTACCGTTAGTAAGTTTGCAGATGACACCAAAATTGGAGGTGTAGTGGACAGCGAAGAGGGTTACCTCAGATTACAACAGGATCTGGACCAGATGGGCCAATGGGCTGGGAAATGGCAGATGGAGTTTAATTCAGATAAATGCGAGGTGCTGCATTTTGGGAAAGCAAATCTTAGCAGGACTTCTACACTTAATGGTAAGGTCCTAGGGAGTGTTGCTGAACAAAGAAATCTTGGAGTGCAGGTTCATAGCTCCTTGAAAGTGGAGTCAGGATAGTGAAGGAGGTGCTTGGTATGCTTTCCTTTATTGGTCAGAGTATTGAGTACAGGAGTTGGGAGGTCATGTTGCGGCTGTACAGAACATTGGTTAGGCCACTGTTGGAATATTGTGTACAATTCTGGTCTCCTTCCTATCGGAAAGATGTTGTGAAACTTGAAAGGGTTCAGAAAAGATTTACAAGGAAATTGTCAGGGTTGATTTTTTGAGCTACAGGGAGAGGCTGAACAGGCTGGGGCTGTTTTCCCTGAAGCATCGGAGGCTGAGGGATGACCTTATAGAGGTTTACAAAATTATGAGGGGCATGGATATGATAAATAGACAAAGTCTTTTCCTTGGGGTGGGGGAATTAGAGGGCATAGGTTTAGGGTGAGAAGAGAAAGATATAAAAGAGACCTACGGGGCAACTTTTTCACGCAGAGGGTGATACGTGTATGGAATGAGCTGCCCGAGGAAGTGGTGGAGGCTGGTACAATTACATTTAAAAGGCATCTGGATGGGTGTATTTGGGTTGGGATATCTGTTCGGCATGGACAGGTTGGACCGAAGGGTCTGTTTCCATGCTGTACATCTCTATGACTCTAGGTTACCACCACGTTCAGCTGCACTCTCAACATCTCACCGTAAACATGAGCCTCCCTCATAGAGGTCATTCGACCCATCATTTCCATGCCAGAGAGGAAAAGAAACTGCAGATGCTGGAATATAAAAGGAAACAGGCAGGTGGCTATAAGAACATAGCAAGCCTGGCAGCATCAGGAGGTGGAGAAGTCAATGTTTCGGGTGTTCTTCCAGCCTCCAGCTTGTTATCATTTCCATGTCAGCTCCTGCAACAATAAACTAGTCAGTCCTACCCCTTTCTTTTGACCTTAGATCTACAAATTTCCGCCTTCAGGTGTTTATGCAGTTCTCCTTGTTACTATTGAATCTCTCTCTCTCTCTAATAATAGGTATCCACCCTGAGTCAAGACCTGTTTCAGTTCAGTTCCCTCTCGTTAATCTCTAGCTGTTTCTCTGATAATATCGATCATTCACTAACCATATCAATTCCCGACTCTTGCCCACCCCAAAGCCATGTTAATATTTCGCTATGGAGGTAAAACTCGAACCTTTTCATCCCTTTCAGCACCAGCTTCGTGCTCTTCACACAGGCGTATTCCGCCATCTTGGACATGGGCACCGAAAACAGCGCCTCTGGTGGACTGGAGGACTCGTAGTTAGAGCGGCACCCAGTGGCCTGGAGAACTCGCAGTTTGAGCGGCACACCGTGGATTGGAGGACTCTCAGTTAGAGCAGCACCCACTGGCCTGGAGGACTCGCAGTTTGAGCGGCACCCACTGGCCTGGAGGACTCGCAGTTTGAGCGGCACCCACTGGCCTGGAGGAACTCGGAGTTAAAGCGGCACCCAGCGGACTGGAGACTCACGTTAGAGCGGCACCCAACGGACTGGAGGACACGGAGTTAGAGCGGCACACAGTGAGCTGAAGGACTTGCAGTTCGAGCGTCTCCGAGAGGACTCAGTATAGCGGCACCCAGTGGACGGAAAGGCACATGGATTCTATGTGATTCAGCTGCGCTGTACTGAGGCTCAGATATATCAGCTGGGTGACTGGGTGCAGTACATGCTGCATAATGTTGAAGGATACAGCAACAATAACAGTATGCATAATCTCTCACAGTTTAGACAGGTCAATTACTATCTCAAACAAAATACTTCTGATGCTAACATTTTGAATTATAACGACAACATCCTGGAGAAACTCATCAGCATCCGCGGAGAGAGAGAGAGACTGTTAATATTTTGAGACCAAGATGACTTGAGAACCCTTATGGGGTCAGGTGTGGGATCACTAGTCGGGGGACAGGCAGCTTGTCCTCCACTCAGGTCGGAACTTGGGAGTTGCTGTGCTAGGGTCTGTGGCTGTGTTTTATGCTCAGGCCGGGTTGGAGCTAGAGGGCTGCTAGAGGGTTGTTCTAGGCTGAGACCAATTCTGAAGAATCCAGAGTGGACTCGAAACATTAACTCTGGATCAGTGGTGCTGGATTAACTCTGGATCAAGGCAGGCCATCAAATTCCACTGTGGTTTATTTTACTGCAAATTACTCCCAAGTTATCTAGTGCAAAAAGTACAGTGATTTCCGAGAAGCAAACATCAAAACCAACTCATTCGCTGTGTGTCTCAATGCAAAATCTGACTCACATCACTGGAACATTTTACGAGCAACCTTAAAATAAAGAGCTTTGATTTTGGATTTCAGTGTTCTTGTAACAATGGAAAAGTAAACAACTCGAGGCTTAGCTCAGTACCTGTCTGTAGCCTTAATATCTCTCAATGGTCTGATCCCTGAAATTAAACCTCCGTCTCAACCGCAAAGTGAACCAATCCCCAGCTTACATGAATAGGTAAATCAGTGAAGATGATAGTCATTATGTGTAGAGCCTTCAGTTGAGTATAATAAAGTGTAAATGAGTACATCTGGGAATTTGGTTTAAAATGGGAAATGAACTGGAATGTCTTTTCCAAGTTCAGTTTGAAAGTTGAAGTCTAATTCAGACAATAGCCTTTAAGAACGTTAAAGTGGCTTGATTAAATGTGGCAACTTCAAGATAATAGCATTATCAGACAAGCCCTTTGAAATCCCTTGTCTAAATGAGGTGCTGATCACCAGTTAAGAAGTAGCTCTGAACTTCTCCAAGTAAGAATGGGATTTTTTCCACAGTCAGTAAGGATCATGGTTAGTGTGAGTGGAGATGCTCCCTGAGTGAGCAAAGGCCAGATGAGTATGTCTGGGAATTTGGTGTAGAGGTGCTTTAAGTAAGGTTTACAGCAAGAAATAAAATCTCTAGTGTGAACGCTGAGTGGGAAATGATAAAAGGAACAGGTTGACAGTGCTATCTACAGTGAGAGATCACAAACACAACCGGATGCAAGTACATGAAAAGCAGCTGATTGGTGAATATTCCTCATCAGTTTGTGTTTCAGTCTTTCTCTTTTCTCTTCTGAAAATATATTGTTAAGTATAATTTGATACAAGTGTTTTTTAAAATTAATCAAATAAGTAAAGATCATGAAATCTAAAGGAACAAGTTAGTTAAATTAAATGCAATAAGGATTGGAACTGTTGTATGTCAAGGTGATCCAAAGTGAACATGTCTGTAGTAAGTGTTTGTAACCTGAGGAACATGGGATCCAAGCTGGGGAGCTGCAAACATTACACCACATCAGGGAGGAATATTAATTCAACACTTTGCTCCGGATGGTGGTCACATACCTTAGATTAGGTCATACACAGTTGGTAGGAGAAAGTGAAGACTGCAGATGCTGGAAATCAAAGTCGAGAGTGTGGTGCTGGAAAAGCACAGCAGGTCAGGCAGCATCCGAGGAGCAGGAGAATCGACGTCTCGGGCATAAGCCCTTCCTGATGAAGACTGGTGAAAGTCTTAGCTGAAAAATGTGTTGCTGGAAAAGCGCAGCAGGTCAGGCAGCATCCAAGGAGCAGGAGAATCGACGTCTCGGGCATAAGCTCTCCTTCAGGAATGAGGAAGGTGTGCCAAGCAGGCTAAGATAAAAGGTAGGGAGGAGGGACTTGGGGGAGGGGTGTTGGGAATGCGATAGGTGGAAGGAGGTTAAGGTGAGGGTGATAGGCCGGAGAGGGGGTGGTGGTGGAGAGGTTACCACTGCCTCCGACATTATAGTCCCACAACACCGCACCACCCGTTTCTACCTCCTACCCAAAATCCACAAATCCATCTGCCCCGGCTGACCCATTGTCTCAGCCTGCTCCTGCCCCACCGAACTCATCTC
>NC_057710.1:79541809-79558521 GCF_004010195.1 Chiloscyllium plagiosum | reverse complement strand
TGGTCACCGCCTGCTATTCCGAAAGGGAGCCGTTTATCACTACTCTTTGTTTCCTGTTAGCCAACCAATTTTCAATCCAAGTCAATATTTTGCCCCCAATACCATGCACCCTAATTTTGCTCACTAACTTCCTATGTGGGACTTTATCAAAGGCTTTCTGAAAGTCCAGGTACACTACATCCACTGGATCTCCCTTGTCCATCTTCAGAGTTACATCCTCAAAATATTCCAGAAGATTAGTCAAGCATGACTTCCCCATCATAAATCCATGCTGACTCTGACCTATCCTGTTACTGCTACCCAGTTGTGTCGTAATTTCATCCTTTATAATTGACTCCAGCATCTTTCCCACCACTGAGGTTAGACTAACTGGTCTATAATTCTCTGCTTTCTTTCTCCCTCCTTTCTTAAAAAATGGGACAACATTAGCCACCCTCTAATCCGCAGGAACTGATCCTGAATCTATAGAACATTGGAAAATGATCACCAATGCATCCACGATTTCTAGAGCCACCTCCTTCACTACCCTGGGATGTGGACCATCAGAACCCGGGGACTTATCAACCTTCAGACCTAACAGTCTCTCCAACACCAATTCCTGGCAAATATAAATTCCCTTAAGTTCAGGTCCTCCAGCCACTGTTACCTCAGGGAGATTGCTTGTGTCTTCCCCAGTGAACACAGATCTGAAGTACCAATTCAACTCTTCTGCCATTTCTTTGTTCCCCGTAATATATTTATCCATTTCTGTCTTCAAGGGCCCAAACACACTTCAGTGATTTTCATTGAAGTTCTAAGAAGCTGACTGGTAAGTGATATCAAATTGATAGTCACAAACAAATGAGTCAACACATTGCAATTGATTAAGAATAATGTATTCAGCACCCTATCCTCAGGAAATAATCTAATGATCCTATTTTCAATCTTAGTACCAACCACTTTGTATTTATGCTTGCTGCTTAGAGAGCCATGTACACTTGTGATTTGAAGTGAGAATAATTATTGTCCTTCTTTATGTTTTTACTTTAGGTGAGACCAAAGCAACAAACATTCATTATCTCAGTGGATCAAAGTAAGGATAAAAATCAATCCAAATCCAATGTGTGTCAGTGTGGTTGCTCGTGACATATCATTGCACAGCATCTACAGTAGTGGCTGCATTGAATGGATGCTGGCTTTTATTTCCAGCTGGAATAGAGATTAGCGTTGGCTTCTATCAATCCCAGCAAAAGCTGTGTTTCCCTGGTGTAAAATTGACCAAATGGATTAAAATACTATTGAAGGCTGCCTTGGTAATGGCACTCACCTTGTGAAGCTCTGTTGGGAAACAAATGTCCTCGGTTTGACCCCTCACCTGGATGGGGTTTTCTGGTCATAGTTATCAGAATGGTGAAACTATTCCAATTGGCCCAAATGTCTTGGGATGAAGGAGTAAACTATCCCACAGATTTCTGATCACCATCCACTGGCCATAGAGGATCAGATGAGAACATGATTGGATCAGGAAGACAAAATCAACCTAACATCTCTCTTTTGATTGGCTTTAGCTGGAAAACATTCATCTATTGACATCAGATGGTGAACAAAGTCGAGAATGTGGTGCTGGAAAAGCACAGCAGGTCAGGCAGCAACTGAAGAACAGGAGAATCGATGTTTCAAGCATAAATCATACATCAGGAATGAGGCTTGTGGGCCAAGGGGGCTGAGAGGTAAATGGGAGGGGGAAGGTAGCTGGCAATGTGATAGGTAGATGGAACTGGGGGTGAAAGTGATAGGTCGGAGAGAAGGGTAGAGTGGATAGATGGGAAGGAAGATGGACAGGTAGGACAGGTCAAGAGGGTGGTGCTGAGTTGGAAGGTTGGATCTGGAATAAGGTGTGGGGAGGGAAAGTTAAGAAACTAGTGAAATCTACATTCATCCCATGTGGTTGGATGGTCCCAAAGTGGAAGATGAGGCAAGCCTAACCATCTTCTCAGTGAAAGTTAGGTTTGGCACTTTCGTGTATAATCTCCCAGCTGAAGGGTGGCTGCCTTGGCAAGAAGCTGGAGGATGACAGTTATCTTGGGAACTGTAAGTTATCCTTTGGAAGGAGAGAAGATATTTGAAATCAAAAGGAAATAAAAGCAATTACTGTTGCTTTCCTGAAACACAACTTCCATTGAATATTAAGAAGGCTGCTCTCCAATATGACACCGGACATAAGATACAGTCAACAATTCACATCGTCTTCTATGCTTTATTAGTGATTGAGAGGAAACCAAGTGCAGATCTTAGTTACCACTTTGCATGAATGAACCAACTGTTTATTTCCATAGTGGCCAGGAGAGGGCAGCAGTAACATTTCATTTAAAAAAAAATTCCCTCCTCTGTGAGCTTTGCAGAAACAACCCAACACCCCCCCTTCTCACTTTCTGTGCAGGAACACACACCTCCATCTCACTTTCTGCACAGAAACACCTATCTATGTGGTGGCACGGTGCCTCAGTGGTTAGCACTGTTGCCTCACAGTGCCTGGGACTCAGGTTGTATTTCAGCCTCGGGTGACTGTCTGTATGGAGTTTTCATGTCCTCCCCGTGTCTGTGTGGGTTTCCTCCGGGTGCTCTGGTTTCCTCCCACACTCCAAATGATGTGCAGATCAGGTGAATTGGCCATGCTAAATTGCCTATAGTGTTCAGGGATATGTAGGTTAGGTGCATTAGTCAGGGGTAAATATAGGATAGTAGGGGAATGGGTCTGGGTGGGTTACTCTTTGGAGGGTTGGTGTAGACTTGTTGGGCCAAAGGGCCTGTTTCATCACTGTAGGGATTCTATATAAAAAAAACCTACCTTTCTCACTTTCCGTGCAGAAACACATACCTTTCTCATTTTCTGTTTGGTGTTACATTTTCTGGCCATAGAAGTTATAAGATCAGATGTAATGCATGGTACTGAATGGTGGGTTGTGCAGTGCTATGCTGTGCCACTGTTTCTCACGCTATTCAGTAACTGCTTAGGAACTGTCATGTCTGTGAGGTATCGTGATGGAAACATGGGTGAGGTTAATTAACTCCCTTATCGCGAGTATAAGTGAGATTAGTAGGAGTGTGATTCCAGACCTTTCTTGCTCTGTGTTTTCCAGTTTCGAACTGCACTTATCATTTTGAGATCATCCTCATCAGCTGCCATTGAGTTCCTGCTCTCACCTGCTGATCAGGTTGTGGATCGGGTTGGTTTCAAACAGTTGAGTGGAAGTTTTCATAGAAATGAGGCTGAGTCAATACATTCTCCAACCTCCACGCTGCTGAGTGCATCATTTACTTTGAGGTTCATGTGCAAGTTACTTGCCATCCCTTCAAAAGCACAGCCATTTGATCTGTATGGAATCTTCCTCCAGACACAGGCTGCTGGTGGGAATGGCAACCTCTTACAAAATATCAACAAAGCGACCAGAATATATGGTCACTGATATATCGCATTGCAGTAATATGATGGAATTATTTGAGGATTGGTTAAACTAGGAGAAAGTGAGGACTGCAGATGGTTAAACTAGTCAATTATAGGTTGTACGTTCAGAAGGCACTTGTTAAAGTTTCACTTATTAGATTTCTAGAAGCAGCTAAGGCACTTGGAATTAATGGCAAACTTAAACTGAAATTTAATTGACATTTTATTAAACTGAAATCTGTCCTAGCAATAAAAAAATCAAAAGATAATGATAAATAGGAAATAAACCCCAGCCATCAGCACACAATTAAGAGGAGATAGACAAAGATGTGTTCCTAACTGCTCAAAATATTCATAAATGATTTGGAGGAGTATTATTTTTTAATAATATCAAATAATTTGATGACAATGACGACAGAAGATCACATTTATATACTGTCCATCATGTAATTAAATGTCCCAAGGCTCTTCAGAGGAACACTATCACATAAAATGTGACACAAATATGTGTGGTCATGTAATGAATATAAGATAGATAAAGAGCATTCAAAAGTATTCAGACTGATTAAGCGGATGGATATGAGCCCAGGTAAATGTACAGTAATGCACTTTGGAACAGGAAATTAAATTGATGTGCATATTGTGTAAATTAACAAAAATTAGATAACAGTATCTTCAGCGATTTCTGATGTAAATGTGTGGCATTTTATGTCTCTCATTCAAACAAATTCTGCTGCCTTCCACTTCTGTCTGAAAGGCAACACACAGTATAAACTCTTTGTGATATCTTTAAGGTCCAAAGTGGTTGCAAGTTAAATTGCCTCCTCAAAAGTTTACAAAAAAAATCACACACGTTTACTAACTGTTCACGTGTCTCGTCATTACTTCTCTTTATATCTTCCCTTGGTTTCTCACTAAATTACCAGAGAGAGTTAAGCTTAGGGAGATCAAGGAATTGGTTTAGCTTAATTGCCTGGATTGTTGGTTTACAGAGGAGTGTGATGCCAATAGCGTGGGTTCAGTTCCCATCACTGCTTTGAGGTTACCATGAAGGACTCGCCTTCTGAGGAGAGGTCTGATGGTCCTCAGGTTAAATCACCAGCAGTTGCTTCTCTCTAATCAGAGAAGCCCCTATGGTCTGGTAAGACTATGGCAACACAACAACAGGGAGACCAGAAAAAAAGACCCATATCATTTAACAGAAATATAAACACAGTTATTGACTTCTGTAGCCTTCAGACAAAAATAAAAAAAGTAGACCATTCAACCCATTGAGTTTGCTCCTCCATTCAGCGAAATCATGGCTGATCTGAAATTCCTCAATTTCACTTTCCTGCCTTTCCCCTTGATTCACAGCATTTATATGCGGAGAGATCATTGCAAGACAATTCTAGGTATTTGAGAATGTCAAAAGATAGTACAAATGGTGTGAGTGGAGTGTCGACAGGTTGAATAACAAGTGAGGGAATGACCTATAATCCGGTTAATTAAGGCAGAGAGATAATTACAAAAATTCCAAAATAAGGTGGTACTAGAGACAAATCAAATGGCTGGAATAACATGATAGGTATAAAAGTCACATGATGAGGGTCTAACCAAGTATTTAAAATTGCTCAAACTAATTAAGGTAGAGAGTTCATAACAAGTTATCAAGGTGAAGGTATCTTTCTTCTTTGTGCTTGCTTAGTTCTTTTTCTTTAATGTCTCTATGTTATTCAATCCTTTTGGTAGCAAGTTCCCAATCTCACCAGTCTTTGGGGACTTCATGTTAATTTCTTCTTGTTGACAACAGGAAACATTGGACACTATTTATGATTCGGAGATGCCGGTGTTGGACTGGGGTATACAAAGTTAAAAATCACATAACACCAGGTTATAGTCCAACAGGTTTAATTGGAAGCACACTAGCTTTCGGAGCGACGCTCCTAGCCCTCCACAATCACCTGATGAAGGAGTGTCGCTCCGAAAGCTAGTGTGCTTCAAAGTGCTGTTCCAGCAATAAAGTTTCAACTTTATCTCCAGCATCTGCAGACCTCACTTTCTCCTTGTGTGATTTTTAACTTTGGACACTATTTATGTTCTGCTCCCCTGCCCCAGTGCGAATTTGAAAGTAGGGAGGGCATTTAATTGGTACAGGGAACCTGTCATTTTCTGCCCCTTGAAGGTAAAACTCATTATTATTCCAAGAGTTGTTCTGTTGCCACACATAGATCACAACATATAAACGTTGTGGGTTGCTTGTGGTCTTGCTGAGTGGGTGTGGGGGATTTACATTCAAAGCTTCTCACTGCCTGATCCAGGTATGCAGGATCAGGCAGGGGAATTTGCTAAAACCAATTCCCCCACCTTCCCCTCCCCTAAACCCACCTCACCCTTGACCTTAGTGCAGATTCCACTCAGCCTGCAAAATTGCTCTCAACATAACTCACTTCTAGCCCAGCTCAATCTGAGATACTGAACCTCTGTGGTACAGCACTGGTAGTGTTGCTCAATAAAAGAGTTTGTGGCTCCTGATCAGAATGGTGGATCTCCTGCTCCGAGGGTCCTGAATGTGGAGAAGGCCCACTGGTGACCTGCCAACTGTCTGATTGGTATGTAATACTGGCAGACCTTCCTAGAGAAGGCAAAGAAGCTCTCTCATGGACACGTTGACATCATGTACCATTGGAACAAGATTACCCTATTTTTAAACTCAATCCTTAGCAAAAAAGATCAAAAATTCCATTTGCCTTCTGAATTACTTCCTGAACCTGCACATTAGCCTTTTGTGTTTCGTGCATAAGAACACCCAGATCCCCTCTGTACTTCACTTTTTTGGGCTCTCTTTCCATCTAAATAAGAGTCTGTCATTTGATTCTTTCTTCCAAAGTGCCTCACTTCACACTTTTCTGCGATAAACTCCATTGCCAAGTTTTTGTCGACTCACACAACCTACCAATGTTCCCTTGCAGATTACTTGTATTCTAACGACAGCCTTCCATCCTGCCTATTTTTGCATCATCAGCAAATACATTCCATCTGCCCCTCATCTGAGTCCCTAATGTAGACTCGGACTGATCTTTGTGGCACTCCATCAGTTACATTTTTCTATGACCCATTAATCCTGACTCTGTGTCTTCTGTATGTTAAACAATCCTAAATCCATGCTATTATATTAATCCCAATACCATGAGCTAATATCTTGTGCAATAACCATTTTTGTGGACCTGATGCTGGATTTGTGTTGTGAGATATGCTGTGGCTAATCCTAATGATCGGCCACAGGAGGCTCAATTATGGGTTAGTAATACGGTATTCAACTTTATTCAGAAAGCATTAGTCTTAACCAGTTAGGGTTAGAACCCTTTCTGAAGTCAATCTTCTCTATACACCTTTTCATGTATGCACATTCTATAATTCAGATTTCAGTCTTGTCAGTATATAATCATGCAATAAACCAATCTCTGCAGTCCCAAGTATGCATCTTCATCAGCCAAGCAATGAGCCACTTAATCTTGCTCTAGTCTGGTTCTGCCTAATTTTATTTGTTATACTCATTATCTGTTTAATTTCTATTTATCCTCATCTTCACAGTCATCTCAGATTTGAAAGGCTAACTTGTTTCTCTCTCCACAGGTACTGCAAGACTTGCTGAGTTTTTTCAGCTTTTTTTTGTTATAAGTGAGAAATTAAATTATAATACATTTAATTGTGGTTATTGTAAAATACTTTCTTTAGGGAAGAATACCCATATAGACCAGGTCAAAAGAATGGTCGTGAGGTTATGATTTTATAGGTACTTTTCACTAAAAGAGATTGATACATTTTGGAGGATATTTAGATGAATCAGTTAGATATCAGTGATGATATTGATTCACCCAGGGGAAACACCTACATGCTCTCAAACATTATTCTGCTGGTGCCACATTAGCTTGAAGAGATTTATGACATTCGTAAGAGGGAGAATCTGTCATAACAAGGAAATGATTGGCTTTTTAAATAAATAAACCAGGAGATTATGGAAGTCATCCTTGTAGGATGGCCATCACTTTTAAAGAAACTAATCGGGACTATAACAAAATGTGAAGATGCAATGCCTATGGATTGGTGGTTATGTGTATTTTACAAGGTTTCAAGAACCAAGCTACAGGAATGCTCAATGAACTCAAATTACTCCATAGCAGCTATTATTTTTTAAAGCAATTTGGATTCTCTTCTCTTTTGAAGCCTTTCTGAGATTCTACCACTTATGTCTCTTGACCCAAAAGTAATGCATCCAAATCTTCTTGTATTCCATCCAACAGCTAGTAAAATTTGGACTGGAAGATTCATATGTATGTTGCCATAGTCTTACCAGACCAGAGAGCTGCTCTCTCATTAGAGAGAAATGATTGGTAGTTGATCTAGCCTGGGTCTGCCTAACTTTATTTGTTGTACGCCTTATCTGTTTAATTTTTATTTATCTTCAACTTTAGAAGAAAAAGAAGGCAATGGTTTAGTGGTATTATCATCAGACAATTAATCCAGACATCCAGGTAATATTCTGGGTTCAAATCCTAGAATAACATATTGTTGAATTTGATAATCTGGAAGGAAGAGTCCAATGGATGATAATCTGCAATAAGAATCCAATATGACAATGAAACCATTGCTGATTGTCAGGGAAAAACCCATCTGGTTAACCTGAGGGCATTGGGAAGGAGAGTCTTTCATGGTAACTTCAATTGGTGAGGAAATTGAACCCACACTTTTGCTATCACATTGTTTTGCAAGCCAACCATCCAGCCAGCTGAGCTAAACCAACCTCAAGTTTCACATACAACCAAAATGATCATCTAATGTCTCTACTGCTGCATATTTTCACATTGAGAATGAAGCGATGAAATAATTTAGGAAGAAAAAACATTACTTGACAACAGGCGTTGATAAAGGGTCTGAATAGTGGCCAGAGAAAATTGGAAGCAAAATTTGTCAACAGTTGTATGATAAAAGAGCTCATACTAATTTCCAGGCTGAAGTTACATCATGAAATTAGTATCAAGAACTGACCACAGTTATTTCATAGTCATACTTAACCATGGAAAGTGAGCAAGCAAGCAATTGTAATTTAATAACTGGGCTCAGAGTACATTTGTAACTCATTGCAGTTCTGATCTCTTGCTTGATAATGTGATATGAACTCATGATTAAGCACATGCATAACTTTCCATATGTTCAGCCTTATGGTGAGATAAAGGAGTTGCAACCCTGCCATCAGAGTTGAGCTAAGAGTGCTATTAACTGTATTTCAGCCTTTATCTCACTGAAGGGAGCAGGAAAGCCAGAATTTGAAGACACGCTTTGAAGCCCATGTTATTGTTACTTAAGAATGGTATATATTCAACATCAGTGCTCAAGGGGAGGCAGAGACTTTTGATAGATATGTGATGACACTGGTATATCGAGCTGGATCCTATGAATTTGGAGAACTGAATGTCTTCAGCACAAGAGCTCTTGCAGTGGAAGCACACCTGCGGAAAGAGGAGGAAGATACTCTCATGAAAACTGTTGATGTGTAAAAAAAGCTTTGAGATAGCCGATCATCAGCAGGAGCATAATAGTTGAACACCAGACAACCTTTGGCATGATACTGAGAGACATATTCAGCACATCTGCAGAAATTTTGATGTTTGGCTCGCTGTTTGCCAAGATTGTGATTGAATTGTGTGATAATAATAAAATGAATAGTTCAAAGGTGCATTGAGCCAAATTGTAGGTATTCACATTCAATAAGAATGTACAAACATATGGAGTGAGAAACAGTTGGTGGACTATCACCCCATTTCTCTCATAAAACTCTCATAGGTCCTAGGCAAACTGTGTAATCTCTCAAGAGCCACAAGTCATACCTGTAAGTAAATCTTCACGAGGATTAGGTTCTGTGAAATTTCTCCCTGATTCTCAAAGATATTCAGATAAAATTTTAAAAAATCTAATTTCCATTTTACTTCCTTACAACTGAATCTTGTCTGTGATTCATGGTTCTAGAAAGAGGATTGAAAAGCAGCAGTCTAGAGATGGAACTAAACTTCCTGTAGACCAGAGGCAATTTTTTTCTAGTCCTACCATAACCAATCAAAAAGGAATCAGAATCATAATGGCATAATGGAGGCCATTTTGCCCATCAAGTTGGCATGGGCCCTGTGCAGAATATCCAGTCTATCTCATTCCCCACCTCTACCCTTTAGACCTGAAAGTTTGTTTTCCTTATGTGTCCATTCAGTTCCCTTTTGAAATCATTGAATGCCTTTGCTATCACCACCCTCATAAGCACCATAAACGTCTCACATTCCCCTTTGCGTCTTTTGCCTAACGTGTAAATTTGCATTCCTTAGTCATAGAGTCATCGTGTCAATGCTGACCATGTTCCTCAAGCTACACCAGTTTCAGCTACTGCGAACAGTCCCTTTTTTTGTCTATCTTATTGATACCTGCCCTAGACTCCTATGCCCCTATCAAATCTCCACTCAATTTTCTTTGTTTCCAAAACAAGTCCAGCTCTAACAACCTAACCTTATGGTTATCAATCTTCGTCCTTGGAATTATTCGGGAACGTTCCCTCTATACGCTCTCAAGGGCTTTCACATCCTTCCTAAATAGTTCTGGCTAGAATTGGTTGCAATACCCTAGTTGTGGCTTAAACTGAGTTGCATAAATGTTCAATCTAACCATCCTGTTTTTGCATTCAATTACTCTGATAATGAAACCCAAACAGTCAAATGGCTTTTCATTCAATTTGCTACTCATTCAATTTGTCCTAGTATCTTCAGAAATCTATGCACATGTACTCCCTTAGTCCCTACTTTATTTAGACTTTTGCCATTTAGTCTGATGGAGGAGCATTAACCTGAAATATTACCCAGAATCTTGTCCTCCTGCCAAAAGTGGGAAATCAGGTGAGTCAGCACTTTTTATTGTCTTGGGAAATGATTGTCCCATGGATGAATATAAGGAATTAAGGTTGTAGTTGAAGTTGGATTAAGTACCTGTTGATTCGTAGTAGGCAAAATTTAAATTTTGTTATAAAGATGTATTATCTAAAATATTAATTTGTAATGCCCATTAGCTTAATTTATAAAGTAATCAGCTTGATATATTTTTATATTGTAAATATGTATCTTGGAATTTTTGAGAAGAATAATTTTCAAAGCAAAGGAAGGTGGACTGTAGCAGCTAAAATGTTGTATTTGTAAAGGACACAAATTGCCGTCTGTCCCGTTCTCAGGTCAGATGGTCCATTCCCTCAATGTAGAATGCACTGGATTTGTACTAACAGAGAGCTAGACTGCTACAGGACAGAAGGAGCCAGAACTTTACTCCCCTCTTTTTATTTGAAACCCCTTTGATCAAAGCTAAACTATTTGGGATTTTAAAGATTACTTGAAGATTTAATCTGTAAAAACCCAGACATCCCAAGGGAAAACTCTGAATCAACAATTATCACCAAAAGAACAAGCAGTGGTTGCACAGTGACTGCTTTAGTGAGAAGCCTTCAGCAACAAAAACTAAGGTGAAAAATGGATTTTCCGCAGTAAACTAGCCTCCAGTCAATCCAGGAATGCTTTTCTTTCTGACTTGTTACTTGATTGAATATTGAGATCTGATTGTCTGCAGAGTCTCATTATCAGTTTTTTTGTATGCTTGGTTTTTTTTGCATTAATGGGTAGCTGTACTTGATTTTTACATTTTAAACTTTTTAATAATTTCTGCATCATTGCCTGAATGCATTTAGAAATAAAACTAGCTCTTTACATGTCAGCTTAAGGAACATGTCGTCACAGAAGTTCAAGATTTTTAAAAATACTCAGTGTTCTCCAATTTGTGTGATTTTTTTTTCAAAAACACAAGCCAGGTACTATTTATTAAATTCTATCAGCAGACATTTATGTACCATTGACATATGATGCTATTAGTCAAAGCTCTGGTAACTTATAGAATTCACCTAGACACACATTCAGATAGACACAACAAGAGTCCCAAAGAATTAAAGGATGCTGGAGATCTGAAACAGAAACAAAAATTGCTGGGGAAACTCAGCAGGTCTGGCAGCATCTGTGGAGAGAAAGCAGAGTTAACATTTTGAATCCAGTGTCCCTTCTACAGACAGACACAAAAAAATACATTGAGGACATGGGTGGAGAGAAACCAGGGAAAGCAGTTCAGTGGTGTCTATCCATTGGATTTTCTAAGAGAATCCCTTTGCTGATCAGAATCCTGCTTTTCAATCTTCCTTCTCCATTCATTTGCACTTACTTGTAGAAGGCACTGAATGAAATAAAAACAGTAAGTGCTGGAGAAACTCAGCACATCTAGCAACATCTGTGGAGAGAGAAATAGAGATGTTGTTCAGGGGCTGCTCATACATAAAAATAGCAGTTTGGGGACTCAAGTTACCCAAGTCCTAGCTGCTGCCTTGTGCTGGCTGGAACCAGCTCAAACCGGGACAGCTCAGAGGAATCCCATTAGATGTAAATCTGGAAGAGTAATGAGGTAATCTGATGGTGTACTTGGAGCAAGCCTGCAGTGGAAAGACATAGACTCGCCAGATGAACCTGAGCCAATGGGAAGTTCGGGAAGATAAGGAAAAGGATAACAATGGAGGATTTCAAGCTGCAAAAACTCTGGAGATAAACCTTCGTTGAAGTCGAGAACCCCATGCTTGGAAGTATGGAGATGAGACTGAGAACCTGGGGGAATTGCCTAGCCAGTGTTAGCTCCCGTTCTTGGGTATTAGATGTTATTTTCTGCGACTGTTCAAGGAACATCAGAGAAATCTAGTGGGTGCGCACATAGATTTTAGTTTTGTATGAATTGCATGCCTGCTGTTAACCCTTTCTTAACCAGACAGTGTGAAGTGTATATCTATTTTAATTAAACTAGTAAAGTTGATTGTTAGTTGATACCGATTTGATTGTTTTCCTCTTTGTGCAGAGCCAATAATTGTTGTCGAGGGTGGTAACCAGACAACATAATTAATGTTTTGTTATGCTCCTTCAGTCTGTGCTTCTCAGGCAGCACCTTTCAAACCGACGGCCCACACCATCTAGAATGGCAAAGGTAGCAGATCCCCTTTCAGTAAAGGAAAGAGAGAGCAAAGACTGTTTCTCGTCTCCCCCGGTTAAATTCTCTCTGACTGCTCTCTGACTGTATTACAAACCAACATAGTTTACAATTCAAACTGGATTATGTGATTTCTCTTTAAAAGTACTTTAGACTCAATTGTTGGAAATTGGGATCCCTTTAAAACAGAACTTTTCCACTGTTTCCTGTTACAGCTTTCCAAATTTCTGGTAAATAAAGACAAAAGGAAGAAATAAGAAAGCTCACAAAAATTACCAAGAATCCAGCAAGAACAAGCCTATCCAATCTTTCTTCATAATTCACCTGCCCATTCCAGGTTGTGATCTAATAAAACTAATAAATGGCTTCCAAGCATTTGCATCTTTCCATAAATAAGGTGATCATTGCTATGACTAGTACTCTGGTTGTGATCTCACTTCTACACAGTATAACTGAAGCATATCCTCTTACTTTTATATGCAGTTCTCCTTGTGAGGAATAATAATACTGTATTAGCTTTCCTAATTGCTTGCAGTACCTGCATACCAACCGTCGCAAAAAATAACAAGGACATTCAGATCCCTCTGCATCTCAAAGCTTTCCAACTCTGCAGTCTCTCACAATGTAGATAATTCTTTTATATCCCTCTTAATTCAGTTTCCTATCTGAAGCTGCACAATGGGATTCTGAAAGAAGAGTGTTCCATCATAATCAGGTTAGCATATAGGAATCACAAACATTTGGTAATGCTTGTTTGTGTAAAATTATCAAGGCTGAGTTTCAGTCATAAAATAAGGTACCAATTTCAAATCTCAACACTGTAAATAGTGAGTAAATTATCATGCTTACATGTTGTATTCCTAATGCCTTCAGTTCTATGGAAAGCCAACCCTTCTTAATTATTCCTACTCCTATTCTCCCGATCCTCAATACATTTTGGTGGTATTTTAACAAATACTTATTCATTCATTTATAACTGAGGATTGTCAGGTTTTTTTTATAGGTATTTTTCAATGATACATTCAATTTTCTTTGAAACATTCTGCATGTATCCCATCAGTGGGCAAATGAGAACCTTCCTATTGTGCAAGGTCACCGTAGCTTACTCAATGACTTAACTCTCACAGCCCTTTGACATACTGCTATGATCCTAGCTGATGTTATACCTGGACAAGTCAGATTCCAGACTGAAATCTAGCTTGATAGATCATATCTTGCTTTTTTATTTAACAAGAAGTTCTTTTGCTGAAATTCAAGCATGAAATGCTGCAGATTTCATTTTAACAATAAAAGATTTGTTATGCAGAAGAAATGGTAAAATAGAATAAATCAATGCATTTACATATAACATGACTTGAAAGATGCTGAAAGAAATGGTAAAAATATATTTCCATCTATCCCAATAAAATAATTTCACAACATCCTTCAAATACACCCTTTGAGATTCTAATCAGGTACTTTGGTCTATAACTTTCAAACTAAAACCCTAACTGTTCTGAACTGCCTCCTATTTATAGGAGAAAATGTTCTTACACAACTTCAGCTTGGACTTCTGAAATCAACTGCAAAGCCAATCTATGGGTTCTTCTCCTAGACAAACAAAAAATTCCTCATTTCTCTAAACTGAAAGAAGTTAATGCTTTTCAATGTTTACACTTTCCAACAGTAAACATTCTTAATGCAGTCAAACTCCCATTGTTACTCCAGGAGCCCTCTCTCTTGTGCTGGTCTAGAAAAAAATCATGGTTCCAGAAAAACAAACAAGATAGATATTAAACTCGTTCATATGCACAGATCAAAATCCACATGGCTATTGTTCAAATTCCAGACTCTAAAATAAGTGATATTTATACATATATCATTCACTTTATATCACAGTGTAGAATTTGGAAGTTTCACCATCTTCTGACTGAAGACGTTCCTCTTTATCTTGGTCCTAAATTGCTTGCCTTTTAATCTAAGACTATATCTCCTGGTTTTGGACTCCACAGCCAACCGATATATTCCTTCTGTATCTACTCTGTCCATCCCTCTATGAATTTCATAGGCATCTGTGAGATTGGCTTTCATTCTTCTGAACTCCGGAGAATGTAGTCCCAGTCTCTTTAATGACACCCCATAGGACAATCCCATCATCTCAGCATTCAGTCTGGTGAACTTCTGCTCTCATTGCAGACACTTTGTCATCCTCACTACTTGCCTTCCCACCTATCTTTTGTCATTTGCGAAGTTAGCTAAGTATTCACTTTCCACATCCAAGTCATAAATATAGTGTGTGATTGTGACTTCAGTGCTGTTTAGCAATATAATACGGTATAAATTTTATATGATTGGCAGGAAATGAGTTCTATTAAGCTAAAGTCGTTCCTGTTGTGTGGCAAACCAATTTGGTATTTTCTCCTCTAAAAGTTGGCCCACTTTCTGCTTTGTGCACACAACTACAGTAATACATTCAAACACCTACCTCTTGCTCCTTTTTTGTATGTCTTTCCAACTGTGAATCCAAGGATAATCCATTTTGCCTTGTCAAATACATGAACAAAACATCTCTGTGATCGGCAAGAGTTCTCATAATTTTTGAATATGAGCAGAGTGTCAGTCATTAAGTCTGCCATGAGCCAATGATGTTGAGAATTGTTTGTAGACAAAGCAGTAAATACTGTTTACTGGGACTTTATTAGCGATCTCCAATTGTAAATTTTACCACTAACTTTGAATGAAATGGACTCTAGCAAAATTTCATTTGGGTTTTGAATGACTGTTACAATTTCTGAAATGAGTCAATCCATTGCTGATATCATCAGTGACTGTTTTGTCCAAACATCATGAAAAAAGTGTTTTCAATTTGATGCAGCTTTTATTCATTCAGGCTGCTTCTATTTAGTAAGTGCTGGTTAGTGTCATTGTTCTTCTCTTCCCGCTGATGAGAAGTTTATGCTAATTAAGAAAAATGCTAATTATGCCATATATGCTAATTAAGAAATCACATAGTATTTTCATTTGAAAGTGTTTAGTAATGCATACAATCATTTTGCAAAATATATGTTTTAGTTAAATTATTTATTTTTCATTGCATCTTCATACAGTCATATATGCAAATATTAGATTGGTGTTTCTATTTAAGTTTGACTGAGTTGGTTAGGTCGTCAGTTTTTGGAGGCAGTCAAGTGGTTGGGTAGTGCGGTAGTCTTGAGGGTAACTGGGTGGCTAGTTATGTAGTAGGTATTAAACAAGGTTTAATTCTGTCTAGTATTATTTCCTGTGTAACAATCTAGCTAAGTACATGGAATTTTCCAAAATCTCCAGTTGCGGTTGGAGACATTCACTTTGAGTCCTGTGACATAGAGAAATTGCCCACTGAAAATGTAAACTTCCTGGATGATGTCCATGTAGATCTGCATGCCAGTATCTCCTCAGGGCACCGCCATACATCTCTGGTTGTAATTCTAGAATCCAGTGATCCAGAGACTAGAAAATTTGGCGCAATATTATTTTTGCATTTCAGACATATAGCTAGTCAGAAATCATAATTGAGAAATCTAACAACACTCTGCCAATATAAATTGCATTTCAGGGTGAGATCAGTTTAAAACCATCGGTATTATTCAGATCACTGTTAAAAACCCATTCAGATCCTATTTACAAGCTTTAAATTATTTAGTGGAAATGTTGCTCACCAATGTTGCCTTACATCAGCAAGGCATTTGATAAGATTCCCCATGGTAGGCTCATTCAGAAGGTCAGGAGGAATGGGATACAGGGGAACTTAGCTGACTGGATACAGAATTGGCTGGCCAACAGAAGACAGCAAGTGGTAGTAGAAGAAAAATATTCTGCCTGGAAGTCTGTGGTGAGTGGTGTTCCACAGGGCTCTGTCCTTCAGCCTCTACTGTTTGTAATTTTTATTAATGACTGGGATGAGGGGATTGAAGGATGGGTCAGCAAGTTTGCAGACGACACAAAGGTTGGAGGTGTCGTTGACAGTATAGAGGGCTGTTGTAGGCTGCAGCGGGACATTGACAGGTTGCAAAGATGGGCTGAGAGGTGGCAGATGGAGTTCAACCTGGATAAATGCGAGGTGATACATTTTGGGAGGTCGAATTTGAAAGCTAAGTAGAGGATTAAGGATAGGATTCTTGGTAGTGTGGAGGAACAGAGGGATCTTGATGTGCAGGTACATAGATCCCTTAAAATGGCCACCAAGTGGACA
>NC_057710.1:79531484-79541580 GCF_004010195.1 Chiloscyllium plagiosum | reverse complement strand
GTTGCCAGCAGCAGTTGTGGAAGCAAGGTCACTGGGGACATTTAAGAGACTGCTGGACAAGCATATGGTCACAGAAATGTGAGGGTGCATACATGAGGATCAGTGGTCGGCACAACATCGTGGGCTGAAGAGCCTGTTCTGTGCTGTACTGTTTATGTTCTATGTTCTAAGATAAATTAATTTTGCTGATGGTCCCCAGGGTGAGAAAGGGATGACACTTAGCATAATGTGTGGTTAAACAATGAATGGCAGACAGCAACATCAGGATTAGACATGTGAATCTCCTCTTGTGCTAAATCCTGAATTTATGGTCAAAATCAGAAGGATGTTGATGGTGAATCACACAATTATAGAATTGTATGATCACAGAATTATAGGATTGTATGAATACAGTACAGAAATGGCCCTTCAGTCTATTGAGTCTGGGCTGACAAAACTACTCTATATCCACAGTAGTCTGACCTGTCAGCACTTGCTCCATAGCCCTGACTGTTATGATATTTTAAGTGTTCATCCAAGTTCTTTTTAAAAGTTGTGAGTTTTTTTAAACTTCATTTGTGGGAAGTGGGATTTGCTGCCTCACCAGCATTTATTTTCTGGCCCTAGTTGCCCTTGAGAAGGTCATAGTGAGCTGCCTTCTTGAACTGCCTTGACTATCCTCCTAGACAGTGCATTCCAAAGTCCCACTACCATCTGGATCTAAAATGTTTTCTTCAAGTTCTCTTTAAACCTCCTGCCTTTCACCCTATGTCCCCTCATTCCTGATCCTTCAACTAAGGAGAATGCTGACAATTTGCAGTCAAAAACTTAACAAATCCTGGGTGCTAAAGAAAGTTCAGAGAATAAAAAATACAGATTGCCTGAGGATTATGTTTGAAGTGTACAGGTATTACCTTTTACCCTCTGCAAAATGAATTCTTTGAAGACCTCATTTCCCGAACTTCAGCAGTTATTGTATGGTTGATGAATTTGTAATCCTGGGCAGAACTTCACACAATGTAGGCACAAGTTAGGAATTGTAGTACAGAGGTCTGAATGACCCACTTGAAATTCTTTCTTACAGTGACCTGTGCACGGAAATCCTGAAGAATTAATCTGTGGTAGTGATTGATACTTTGGAATTTATTTTGTTTTTATTGCTGCATTTGCTCATGTTCTAAAATTTAAAAACAAAACTTTTTAGTTTATTTCTTGGCTCACCACATTATGTCATGTAACTTAAAATTCTTGGTACAAACAAAATACTGCAGATGTTGGAATTTACTGAAGACAACAAATGCTGGAGATCATAGCGGATGAGACAGTATTCATAGAGAGAGAGAGCAAGCTAACGGGTTCGAGTCTAGGTGACTCTTCATCAGAGCTGAAGAAACGTGTGGGGGAGACAGCATTTATGCTCTAGTTTGGGGGCTGGGGGTGGGGCACTGGGGGTATTGGATGTAGGGTACCAGTGAAAATAAGATGGTGATAGTTCCAGATTAAGTGATCAGAATGTGAGAGTGGCAGAACAATGGTGTGTCTCCTGCCAGACTTGAAAGGACAGTAAATGGGATGGGGAAGGGGAGGACATGATCACAAACTAAAGAAAGGGAAGAAATGTTCACAATGTATAGGTGTTGAACTCAATATTAAGTCCAGAAGGCTGTGAAGTGCCTAGTCTGAAGGTGAGATGTTGTTCCTTCAGTTTGCACTGTGATTCACTGGAGCACTGCACCATGCTGAGGACAGACAGGTGGGCATGTGAGCAGGACACTGTGTTAAAATGACCAGCTACGGGAAGGTCGGGGTCAAACTTGTGCACAGACAGAAGGTGTTCTGCAAAGCAGTCATCCACTCTGTGTTTGATTTCTCCAATGTAGAGTCGGCCACGAATATAATGCACAAGATTGGAGGAGTTACAGGTAAAATGCTGCTTCACCTGGAAAGACTGTTTAGGCCCTTGGATAGTGAGCAGGGAGGAGGTGATGGGATAGGTGTTGCATCTTCTGTGGTTATATGGGAAGGTGTCGTAGAAAGCAGGGCGTGGTGTTGGTGGCTGTGGAATGAACTAGGGTGTCCCAGAGGACACGATCACTGCGAAATGCAGACAGGGGGAGTGAGGAGAAGATGTGTTTGGTGGTGGCATTGTCTGAAATGGCAGAGAATGATCCTTTAAATGCGGAGGCAGGTGGAATGAAAAGTGACGAGAAGTGGAACCCAATTACACTGTTGTGAGTGATGGGAAGGGGTAGAACAGAAGCATGGGTGATAGGTTGGATATGGTTGAGGACCCTGTCAACCACAGTGGGCAGGAAACCACAGTTATGGAAGAAGCAAACCATGTCAGCAGTGCTGTTTTGGAAGGTGGCATCATTGGAACTGATGGAAAATAGGCCAAGGCACTTTACAGCCTCCTGGATTTAATATTGAGTTCAACACCTTTAATAGTGAATATTTTTCCTTTTCTTCTGCCTTGTGATCATGTCCTCCCCCCACCCCAACACTCCCCCAAACCCCATCCCATTTAGTGTCCTTTAAAGTATGGCAGGAGACATGCCATTGTTCTGCCATTCTTATATTCCAATCATTTAATCTGAACTATCAACATCTTTTCTTCACCAGCATCCTACGTTCATAACCCTCCCCAAAACACACTGAAGCATAAACGCTGGCCCCTCCACACTTTACTTTAGCTCTGATGAAGAGTCATCTATACTTGAAACATTAGCTTGCTCTCTCCCCATGGACGCTGTCTGACCTGCTGTGATCTCCAGCATTTGTTGTTATCAACTTAAAATTGTCTTTAAGGGCATCAAAGTGTGAAATGGGCAATCCTTCTTAAATTTGTGAGGTTCTGTTTCATCATTAGACTAAGTCATCTGAATGTTGTTCATGAAGAGCACAGAGTTGTTTGTAAATATCTAAATAGATTCTCTGGCTTGACTGAGGAGGTCTGCAATTCTTTGGATGCATAGAAAATTCCTCAATATTGGTGAGTTTGGGAATGAAGAAACACCTTAATGTGATAAGCAGAACAAATTACAAGATGGATTGAGTGGTCCACTGTTAAACAAATGTATGGTTTTATAGACATTGTCAAAACTAAATGGAAATGCTACAGAAGCTTTGCCATTTCTGCTGGTGTTTCATTCAGAACAGAATATTTGAAAAATCCTTCTTCCCAATTCTACCTGTCAAGTTAAGTTGTGGTGATAAAATTGGCTACAGCAGTGAACTCTTTAATGGACTTATTTCAACATGCCTCAGGTAAAGAGTCAAATCATGCCAGTCTGCAGTGCTCCACAGCATACATCAGGACAAATAGTACGATCCCTTATATAAAATCATCAACAGCAGGAGATTTCATTGCACTTCTTCAGGGGAGTTATGCTTCCAAAGAATAGTTGGCTGCATCAGTCAATCCTATGAGGCCTTTTAGATACTTACGAGCAATTGTGTGGTCTTAATGAACAACTTACGAGTAGTTTGTTGCCATTGGCACAGAATCATGCAGGTGATGCCAGGAAGCAGACATTATATTTTCATTTTTCTATGATCTTCATCATTATTTTAACGATGAAGCGAACATGACGGATGCTTCCTAGGTGACTTCCTTGCAAGCTGTGGTTAATGATGCTACTGCAAATCCTGTCGACTGAAATGGAAAGAAAATCAATCACTTTCATCCTCCTACTCACAGTTTGTGTGAGGTGGCCTGTCGGTCTGTGCAGAGTGTCAACCTGTGCTGTCAAAAGAATAGCTACAAAGTTTGCCTTAACTTGCAGAAAGAAAAATCTTCTTCCAGTTTCGATAAAACTTTTCGAATATGGGCAATAACCCCTCATCCCTGTTTATCCCCTGATGAAGAGCCAGTTTTCATCTGCACCAACAACTGGTATTATCATCTCAATTTCTGTCACCAGCAGTGGTTGGCCAACAATGGCAACAAAGCCCAGCAGAGAAATTAGCTTTAGGTTTCTAATAAAATATCTGTGAAACAGACATAAAGCACTCATGTAAACTAACAAACCAGTGAGTATAAGCTCAGCTGGGAACACTTTAACCCCTAGGCTACTTAAAGGCTTTGTGAAACTGGAAAGCTGGCACAGACATCAAAATGATTCAACATTAGTTCACTATTATTATGATGTAGAATAAATTCATCAGAGGTTGTTGGCAAACAGTTCCATTTCCAATTGAGAAAAGCACTGAGGGGACACATCAAAAAAAATATTAAAACATTTTTCAAATGTACAATCCAGTCACTTGGACAAATATCAATGTAATCATAGGAAATCCTTTCCTGACAAAATATAAGGAATCAGTGAGCATGATTGATTAAATTTGTGATGGTGTTGACTTCAACTCTTTGGTAAGAATATTAAAGAGGAGCCCCTCAACCATGTTCTTGGTTGTTGAACCAACAGTTTCTTTCATACATCCACAGTCAGTTAAAGATTTATCTTTATTAAACTGTCTTTTATATAAATGTCACTTTGTCCTTATAAAATCATTCAGATATTTCTTCATATAACTAGGATTTTTAAAATATTATATTTCAATTATCTTTCAAAAATTCAATTTGTAAGAAGTTGTTTTATAAATTCTAATTAGTTGCGAGAGGGATAGCATCATTGGAACAGCAGCAAAAACAGAAATTACTGGAAACACTAAGCAGGTCTGTCAGCATCTGTGGAGAAAATGCTGAGCAAATATTTTGGGTCCAGAGAATCTTCTTCTGATTTGTTTGTAATTAGGAAAGGTTTGGTGTATATACTGAAGAATTGGGGGGGGGGAGGGTTGGGGGGGGTGTAGGTGTGTAGGGGGTGCATGGCATACAAGTGAACGATAGGCAGAGATAGAGCCCAGAGAGAGAGAGAACAGTAGTTGGACAGTTGGGCAGACAAAGGCAAGGATTAATGTCAGCCTGGGAGAATCAATAGCTGTTAATGGAGACTGTGAATGGTTGACAATAGTTAAAAATCACACAACACCAACAGGTTTAATTGGAAGCACACTAACTTTCGGAGCGACGCTCCTTCATCAGGTGATTGATTCCAATTAAACCTGTTGGACTATAACCTGGTGTTGTGTGATCTTTAACTTTGTACACCCCAATCCAACACCGGCATCTCCGAATCATGGTTGACAATAGGTTGTTTGTGATGCAACCCATGTGATGGTAAGGCCTGGTGTGTGGAGCTGAAAATGTGTTGCTGGAAAAGCGCAGCAGGTCAGGCAGCATCCAGGGAACAGGAGAATCGACGTTTCGGGCAAAAGCCCTTCTTCAGGAATCCTGAAGAAGGGCTTATACCCGAAACGTCGATTCTCCTGTTCCCTGGATGCTGCCTGACCTGCTGCGCTTTTCCAGCAACACATTTTCAGCTCTGATCTCCAGCATCTGCAGTTCTCACTTTCTCCTGGTGTATGGAGGTCAGGGTAAGGGCATGGAAGAAAGTGCTCAGAATTGTTCAGCTAGATAGCAAGTCCTGAGTGTTATATAGCATCCTTTTCCAAGCTAAAATCAGTTCTGAACAGGGGTCATTGAACCCTGAACATTATCTCTGTTTTTTCTTCACAGATGCTGTCAGACCTGCTGAGTTTTTCCAGAAATTTCAGTTTTCATTGCTGTTCCAATGATGTTCTCCCTCTTGCAAGTGATTTCTTACAATAGTTTTTCCTCAGTAGAATTCATTGAGTTGGGATAGTTGTGTGGGGTTGGTGGAGTGGAAGGAGGGAATGGGGTTGGGGAGTAACAGACATCCTGAACATTTTTTAGAGCATGTTTATTTTCTGCAGGTAATGACTGAGACAATGTTTGGCCTTTAAAATTGCTGAAAGCAGTAATATCTTTGCAGCCTTTCTTCTCTATATTTATTTCACGCTCAGTTTCAGGCAGTCATTTACAAACTTGAGAGACAAGTTTTTAAAAATAATTTAGACAGAATTAAGATTTTTTTATTTCTTCATTTCACGTGTTCACTGAGCATGTCTAAGTCATGACGGGTTTTTTGGTCAGTAGACTGTGACATACATTTTGAAAATTCTTAATAATGGAAATGGTAGAGAGCGTTGAGGCATTTGTGCATCGTTTGAATGTTAATTCAGTGCATGTTTGCAAGTAAAGGATAAATCAGCTTATAAAGGAGACCACTGAATTCCTATTTCTCCAATGTGAGAAGGGTAGTACAAGTTTGAAGATTAACCTTTTTAATATTGAACCATGTGATCTATGTCATTATACAAAGAAAACACTATTACTTGAATTATTCAACAATATTCTGGATTGGTGGTGCTGGAAGAGCACAGCAGTTCAGGCAGCATCCAAGGAGCTTCGAAATCGACATTTCAGGCAAAAGCCCTTCATCAGGAATCTGGTTTCCAGCATCTGCAGTCATTGTTTTTACCTTATTCAACAATATGCATATTATTCCAGGTGTGGTCCCCGTGTGACTTTATTGTTTGTTGTGCTGTCATTGAACCATTGAGATTGAAGAATATGAGTAACCAAACTTCATAAAGCTTCTTGTGGGAAAAGATTTGCTAACCCACGATAGGCCCACAAAAGCAAATTGGCCAAATTGTACCAGGACACCCAGAATTCCCGAGCAGCTCACGAACTGGGTCAGGCAGCACGTAGACAATGGAATATGCTTTAAGCTTCCATGGACATGACAGAGATCTCAAAGCCCTAAGGGCAGTTTCACAACCCAGCAATATCAAAGCCACACAAAGAGCAGGACAGACAGAGGCACCACAGGACAATGGAAGCACCTCACCACTTCAGAAAGACTAACACCTACCTGTGAAGATGAATGGAACCATGATACTGTCAGGGTGTTGCATTGTGTGAAGGAACAGGACATTCATTCGATAAACTGTTTTCCAATTAGCATCCTTGCAACTAAATTACTCCATTTCCAGAAACATTGTAGTTTCCCATTTCTTAATCAGTGTCATTGTACAGCATTACTATAAAACTGGTCTCATCCTCAGCTCTGGGAGGAGAAATCCGATCTCTGTGCAGACTGTCAGTCCTGTGTCAGCTGGTCTGTTTTCTCCTCCAGTGATATCTTTGCAATAAACTGTTTGTCAATTTCACTTTGAGCTGTGTTTTGTGATCTCTAACCTATTGGGCAAATTTCTCCAACACTCCTCATATTGTCCTTTTGTGCACTTGAACAGAGAAAGGTATTGTGGTGAAAAATCATAAACAAAAACAGAAATTGCTGAAAACTTTCAGATTGTCTGGCAGCATCTGCGGAGAGCAACCAGAGTTAAATCAGGCCAGTGACCCTTCCTCAGAACAAATCACACACCTCTTGTTTAAACTTCACTTTCATAAAATCTAAGGTAGGCGGGCCATTCAAACGTTTTATAGGTGATGTGTCTGCAATTTAAAGCAATTTGCGGTGGCTCAGTGGCTGGCACTGCTGCCTCAGAGTAACAGAAACCCGGGTCCGAATCCAACGTCGGGTGACTGTGTGGAGTTTGCACATTCTCCCTGTGTCTGCATGGGTTCCCTCCCGCAGTCCAAAAATGTGTAAGTCAGGTGAGTTGGCCATGCTAATTTGTCCATACTGTTAGGTGCATTAGTCAGAGGGAAAAAGGTCTGGGTGGGTTGCTCTTTGGAGAGTCAGTGTGGAGTTATTGGGCCAAATGGCCTGTTTCTACACTGTAGGGAATGTATTTATGGAGAATGGGTAAAAAAACAGAAGGATAACATGAAGCCAGACATATATTTCCATGAGTAAACTTCTTTGAGAATTCCTATGGAGGCGAAAATACTCTTTGGTTTTCACAAATAACAACTAGAATACTAGAGAACAAGTGTTGATTCTGGATTTTATTCCATAGTACATCATCATGTGTCTCGTTTGTACTACTCAGCAGGAGCTGGAGTTCACTGCCAGCACTTTGGCACAGAAATCCACATGCCAGCTGTTCACACATTAAACCTGAGCACAATCCCCCCTATGACTTTCTGTGCACGAAGGTAAAAGTTTCTCCCTTGGTAGGTAATTAAAGGAATAAAGGCTGGACCTAACACAAACTGCTTCATTATCCGAGGTGTTATGAATGGAGCTGAACACTCCAGTTTATTATCAAAAAAATACAGAATGAAGCTGCCAAGAAGAAAAGGAGGCTGATTTTTCTCTTCTGTGTGCCCAGGGAACAATAATTTCTTCACTCCTGTTACATTGTCTGCTGATCCAATGGTGAGGATAAGGAATTGTGCCAACAGCATCCATGTGCAGGGAAACCCATGTGAATGAGGCAGGAGTGACATTGTGTATCTTCCACCTGATTTTCAGTTAAGGAGCAACTCATTCAGTGATGCACCTACAGCAAGCTGTCTTATTAATAATCATGTTTTGGCAGAAAATAGCAGGCAGGCAAAAGATTTATATAGTTGTTTTTATTCCTTCTTGCATTTGGATGACTTGAGCTCCCAGGAAAACTTTGTCATGCTTGGCCCTGCTCGATCTCTTTTAAGCAGATAAAAGAACTCACAAATCTTTGGCGCAGCCATATTGGTAAAGTTAAATGGATGCTTTTGCTGGATTGTTAGATGTCTGTTCAACTTACTCGCTAACTGTGTGCAGACGTACTTCCTACAAATTATTTACTTGATAAAAGGGGCACAGTTACCCTCACTGCCAGAGCTATATATGATTGTTGATACTATAATAATGTAATTAATCTTGTGGACCAATATGATTATATAGCTGTATTACACTTATAGCAAGTAACATATTTCATACATGGAGCTGAGCTGAGTTTTTGAAGTGCTTCATTAAGCTGACAACTTTGCTCAGTAGTACACTAATCACTGAAGAGATGCCCCAATGAACACAAATTCTTCTCCTAAGTGTATTCAAAGGGGATAGATTGTGAGAGAGTAAGGCTGTTATGGAGCTGAGGAAGGATGGTACCATGGAAAGATTTAAACAGAGGAATGAGGGAATGAAATCTGAGATGCTGGGTGATGATGAGCATATGGGGGTTAGCGATGAGAGAGGGACTAAGTCAAATTTCTGGAATTCCTTTCATAAGGGCATTGCAAATGGATAGTAGTGGTTCAAGAAGGCAGCTCAACACCATCTTCTCAAGAGTCTAGATTAGAGTGGTGCTGGAAAAGCACAGCAAGTCAGGCAGCATCTGAGGAGCAGGAAGGCATGGGATGGACAATAATGCTGGCCCAACTAGAGATGTCCCATAAGTGAATGTTACCAGAAATTGGTTAGGTTGGTGATGCTACCTGGATTTCTCACACTCTGCAGGTGGAAGTGCTTGTCCTGCCATGATATCCCACAATTTCTTGGCATCCATGGTGCCAGTTGCCATCTTTGACTTCCAGCAATACACCTTGTTAAGCACTGGCAGTCCTGAATTAATCTTCACCATCAAAGCAGTGTCACAACAATCACAAAGCAATGCTTCGGATGACACATGCAGTGTGTTTGCTGCATAGGCTGCTGACAGACGCTGTAGTCATGAGATTGACATAACATGGTGCTGCACAGTAACAAGTCCACCTCTCTGAGTGATCACTGCTGACAAGCTGCCAGGCTTTGTGTTTACCTAAACAACAGGGCAAGACAGAAATACGGAGAGCTCTGGCTGAGAAGGCAACATACAAAAAGGCTAAGCAAAGCAAGGCTGGGATGCTATGAGCACCTATGCAAGCAGAAAGTGTGTGTGTGTTGCACAGTGTGTTTTGCATGTGTGCTAAGAGCTTCACCTTGGTTGAACCAAATCAATCAGCATCTTCCCAATCAGAAGCTGTAATACCTAACTGTTTACTTACTCCGTCCTCACGAACCAAGGCCCCAGACACACCTTCCAGGTCACTCAATGATGCCCTCCACCGCATCTCTTCCACTTCCCGCTCCGCCGCCCTTGAGCCCCGCCCCTCCAACCGCCACCAGGACAGAACCCCACTGGTCCTCACCTACCACTCCACCAATCTCCATGTACAGCGCATCATCCGCCGTCATTTCCGCCACCTCCAAAAGGACCCCACCGCCAAGGATATATTTCCCTCCCCTCCCCTATCAGCATTCCGTAAAGACCACTCCCTCCGTGACTCCCTCGTCAGATCCACACTCCCCAC
>NC_057710.1:79504905-79530981 GCF_004010195.1 Chiloscyllium plagiosum | reverse complement strand
TCGGGCATAAGCCCTTCTTCAGGAATGAGGACCGTTTGTCCAGCAGGCTAAGATAAAAGGTAGGGAGGAGGGACTTGGGGGAGGGGTGTCGGAAATGTGATAGGTGGAAAGAGGTCACGGTGAGGGTGATAGGTCAGACTGGGGTGGGGGCGGAGAGGTCGGGAAGAAGATTGCAGGTTAGGAGAGCGCCTCATCTTCCGCCTAGGACCCCTCCAACCACAAGGGATGAACTCGGATTTCACCAGTTTCCTCATTTCCCCTCCCCCCACCTTGTCTCAGTCAAATCCATCGAATTCAGCACCGCCGTCCTAACCTGCAACCTTCTTCCCGACCTCTCCGCCCCCACCCCAGTCTGACCTATCACCCTCACCTTGACCTCTTTCCACCTATCACATTTCCGACTCCCCTCCCCCAAGTCCCTCCTCCCTACCTTTTATCTTAGCCTGCTGGACAAACTTTCCTCATTCCTGAAGAAGGGCTTATGCCCGAAACGTCGATTCTCCTGTTCCCTGGATGCTGCCTGACCTGCTGCGCTTTTCCAGCAACACATTTTCAGCTCTGATCTCCAGCATCTGCAGTTCTCACTTTCTCCTCCTTCACTCAATCTAGCTTATTGTATTCACTTCTGTACACTGGGGAGTTGAAACACAGTCAGGGTGACCACTTTGCAGGTATTCTCTTGTCCAAAGCTTTCAGTTGCCTGCCCTTTCAATGCACTACCATGTTCCCACGTCAACAAGCTTGAAGAACAATATCTCATTTTCCACTGGAGGACACTGCAACATCCAGGACTCAACACTGAGTTCAATAACTTTAGAACCTGATTCTGTCCTTCCACTTTTTTTACCCACCACACCTTGTCCTGTACGTCTAGGCCATTATGACATTATATGGGTTGTATTCAGTACAGCACACCCATTTTCTCCTACTCTTAGCACTGGCGGCACGGTGGCACAGTGGTTAGCACTGCTGCCTCACAGCGCCTGAGACCCGGGTTCAATTCCCGCCTCAGGCGACTGACTGTGTGGAGTTTGCACGTTCTCCCCGTGTCTGCGTGGGTTTCCTCCGGGTGCTCCGGTTTCCTCCCACAGTCCAAAGATGTGCAGGGTCAGGTGAATTGGCCATGCTAAATTGCCCGTAGTGTTAGATAAGGGGTAAATGTAGGGGTATGGGTGGGTTTCGCTTCGGCGGGTCGGTGTGGACTTGTTGGGCCGAAGGGCCTGTTTCCACACTGTAATGTAATCTAATCTAATCTAATTACTTTGATCTACCTATTTCAGATATCACTCTCTCTGTCAGGTCTCCATCTTCACCTATTCCCTCACCTCTCCCCCACCTCCACCAACTTCATGTTCATTATAAATACCTTGAAGCTGCTAACTGTTCTGATTAACAGTCACCAGACTCAAAACATTCACTCTGCTTCCTTTCAACACAAGCTGCCAAGCTGTGTTTCTCCAACAATTTCCTTTGGTTTTGGATGAACAAATTATCTGGCTATTGAGCATTAAGGCAGTCAGGAGCAGGAAAAACACTCAGTAGAGGGGGAGAAAGGGGAATTGGACATTGGAATTGGACATTGGAGGTTGGAGAGGCAGGTGCAGACTGGAGGGTTGAACATTGATAGCAATTAAATCAGACAAATGGGGTCAGATCATATGATGATGGAAAGAGGGTTGCCTAGGTGATAGGGTCATTTAATGGTGTGGTACCTAGTGACTAGAGAGGTAAATATTCCTGCATCACCTGGTCCTCGAGCAGTGCTTGAAAACAACTTACTTGCTACCTTCAGATGTTATCGGCGCTCTTCAAGTTAAACATAAAATATTGAAGTCAAATAACCTCATTAAAATATTTTAAGGGTGAAATTGCTTCTAAGTTTGCCTCCCTAAAATCCAGAAGAGGATATAAATCAGGTTGCCATTTTTAAATACTCAATCTTAAGTTTAGAATTTTCAAGATCAGCTCATGGTCAGACAATTACTTTCATTTAGACGCTGCCTATGATAGTACGGATAAAACTAGAATTTCATTTTGTGTGTTGGGAAGGGGGTGGGGGCGAAAGACGGTAGGGAGTGGGAAGCAAGAAATGTGCTACTTGATGGCTACTTGGTATTGATTTTCCTGTTGCTGGGCCCTCCCTATAGGAAAGGAGATCATCCACACCCTGACAAGTAGGGTTTATATTTATACATTCCAGTGGGTGCGTATGTCAGCAGTGGTGGAACATTTGTACCAACTCCCTGGTGCTGATGGAATCTTTGGAATGGCACCCACTTGCTGTGAGGGGGATGTGACAAAGCATCTTCTCAGAAAGCACTGCTGTAATTGTTGGGGGAGGGATAGATGAAAGAATGGTGGCTTTGGATACTATCATAGAGCAGATAAGGCAGAAACCTAATACATCTGATTTTACCTAGATGGTTAATCTCACACATATGACTTCCCATTTCCACCCTCTTGTGTTTTCCCTTGAATCACATGAAGAATTTACACCATTCGTGGAAAATAGTTACATTTGTTACATTTCGAGAAGGACTGAGGCCACAGCACTTAAATCAAAAAGAGGCAAAAACAGAAGTTGCTGCAAAATCTCAGTATGTCTGGCAAGACCTGTTGAAATTTTCCACTAAGTTCTGTTTTTGTTACAGAATTTGAGCATCTGAAATTCTTTTGTCTTTTGCAGCACGTTTGACTGAGCCATTTCCTCCAAAAATGATGTCATGTGAGCAGACTCTTCAAGTGACAGTCCAACATACTTACACAAATACACTCCTTTACGTTAGAGATTCTTGA
Organism: Chiloscyllium plagiosum; assembly: GCF_004010195.1. Classification (NCBI taxonomy): domain Eukaryota; kingdom Metazoa; phylum Chordata; class Chondrichthyes; order Orectolobiformes; family Hemiscylliidae; genus Chiloscyllium; species Chiloscyllium plagiosum. The sequence goes on along the minus strand of NC_057710.1, from coordinate 79,528,185 downwards.
AATGAAAGGATTTGCAATCATATATGCAACAGTTCACGGAAAGGGAAAGAATTGTTTACCATTTCACAGCCCTTTGCATTTGGCTTCTGTTTACCTGTATTTCTTGGAGTGTAATAGCATGATGTACGTAGACATAGGAGGTCAGCATTGAATGATACTTACCTTCTTTTCGATCCAACATGTTTAAATTATCCCAGACCACTACCCAGAGGTGGCTGCCATTTTGATACTCTGCTTCTATAAACCATACCTTACTCTCACAATATGCCTCCTTCTTGGGTGGGGGCTTCTATGCACCTTGCCTCACCAGCAATATCCTGACATTTTTTTCTTTTCTTTATAAGTTTCTTCCCTTCTTCACTGTATGCATTCCACAGCCCATCAAACTTGTTTGCTACATCGTGAATAGATAAGTCATGACTCACAGCTTTGATTTTTGGTTGATGTTCCAGGAAAAATAAGAAGAACCCAGAGCGAGAGCTTTTTGGTGCTTTGGGGTCCCAATTCTTCTTGCTACCCTTAGCTAACACAAAATTTTTCATTTCTCAATCATAACCAGTCTTACCTACTTTAGCCGCTTCAAATTTGGCCTGCTCTTTCCTAGATATTGTCTTTAATCTTTCAGAGCAGCTTTTAGAGATGTCAGCATAAATGGTTGAGGTTTTCAAATTATAATGTTCTTCACAGCAAGTCTGAACAAAATAAGAGGACACCTTGCCCCTTGGTTTCTTAGGGTCATGTTTTGCTATGTTGATCTTTTCTAGCAGTTGACTGCTGATGCCTCAGTGCCTTAGCATCAATGACGCGGCCTAAACATTCAATGAAAACTTTCCCTCCAGTTCTCTGTATTTTCATCATAAGTTCCCACAAAGCAAAAATATCCTCTCCCTTTTCTTATTACGTTTTAAAATGGAAAGAGCCTGCATAGCATGATGTACCTTGACAATTCTAACACCACCTTGCTTTTTTGTATTTGAAACAAGGTATTCCTGAGGCTGTCTGTCTTTTTTCCTAAGACATACACCTAGGTCAAGACAATTTCCTCTGTGTAGGGAATATAGTACACATACTGTGCCTTCAGGGTGGGGTAAATGGTGAGCCTCTTCCCTGCAGTGAGTTGTTTTTTTTCCACTGACTGTACCTGCTTCAGTGCAGCAATGGCATTTTTTTGATTTATTTTTTCTTTACAAAGTGCCTCCAAGGTCTGTTGTGAGGACAGTGATATTTTTTCCGATGAATCAATGAATTGCAACAGTGAACTTTAAGGTAGATTTTCTCCTCGTCGCCAATTTTCTTCTTGTGTTACATTTGAAGAAGTACTCGGAGGCCACAGCATTTAAACCAACAAAAGGTTTATTATAGTAGGTAGGAGCAAGTTACTGCAGATGCTGGAATCTGGACTGAAAACAAAAAATGCTGGGGTCACAGCAGGTCGAGCAGGAGAGAGAGCAAGGGAATGATTCAAGTGTAGAAGACTCAACCCTGATAAAGAGTCATCTAGACTCGAAACGTTAGCTTGCTGTCTCTCCACGAATGCTGCCTGACCCGCTGAGATTTCCAGCATTTGTTGTTTTTCTTATAGATGTTTACTTTGCAAGGTAGACTAATCCACTTCCCTCCAAAATTGCCAATGATGTCTTGTGATTGGACTCTTAAAGTCACAGTCCAACATTATTAGACAAATACACAACAATATTGCAATTTTCTACATCAATAATTTCCTCTCCACTCCTCTCATAAACTCTTCACAACTCCAGCAGAGGTCACTGGAGAAAAAATGAAAACATTGACTATTTTTCTTGCTCTTTTTTTCATTTTTGTGGCACAGGCTGTTATGGAAAGATAAGGTGACTGTTTTGCTCCAACATGGGTATTATATCAAATGCAAGAGGTGCTTTAATTGGGAGCCAGAATGACCTAATGGTGATCAGACTGGCTCCACTAATCTAATCTCTGTTGTTATTCACACAATCAAAGGGCTGCACAACTGGAGAGGGAGAAAGCAAAATCGTTCAGCAGATTGGTATTACTGCCAACTTGTCAATTTGCAGACCTTTCTCCAACTGCTGCCAATTGCATTTTAATCAGAACTTAATGAAACGGGCGCCAGATGCTAGACTGTAATTATGGTTTCATTATGCTTTCAATGATAAAGTAACCAAGGCCAACTTTTGTCTGGCCTTAACTAATCAAAATGTTAAAAACACACAACAGGTGCATGGTGCACTTACAAGCTGAACTATCAGGGAGTTCCCTGGTAAGGCAGAAAGGGTGCTACAATGATGAACCATTCATCATTGTCCCAATCCAAAGCCCCTAACAGAGTTTGGCAATGTGCATTGCCAAACAAATTGCTTGTATAGCATCTTAACAAAATTATGTTCCTGCTCGTCTAGTTTCTTTTCTGATGTAGTTGCAGACAAATTCTTGGCCCACTAACCTCAGACTTTGCTCTTTATCTATGAATTGAAGCATGGTCGGAGGTAGAAAATGGCTGAGAAAGTAATTCTTACATTATTAATATTTTGCTAGAAATAGTAAGAGATACCTTGCAATGTCATGATCTTACCAGCTAGTGAACAAATATCTCTGATAAATAACAAAAACTCCAATCAGACTTCATAAAGATGCGGCATTTAACAAGAACAAGGACAAATCGAGAAAATTTCAATGGTTTATGATAAAAACATTTGATTACTCACCTGCACTTTTATAATGAAATGCATAATTTCACAGATGATAACCCTATTGAAACTTTATTTTTGTAAATTAGTTTGTGCATCAGTAAGAAAAATGTAGAAGTGAACTCTTTTGGCAGCATCTTGCCGGGGTGTTGAATGATACGGGGTGGGGGACAATGGAGAGAGGTTTGGGAGAATCGCATGAGATATTGAGCGAGGCCAATCTCAACATTGAGACCAAGAAATTGCACTTTGAAGTGCACAGCATCTTCCTTTGCAATGTTGCTGCAAAGACACATTGCATGCAAACATAGGCACCCAGCTTATCAATTGGACCAGATTGCATCTCAGGGCTGCTCATTCGTTCTCTTAGTATCCACTCGCTTTGTGCCTATCTGGATGTACATAGCACAGCTGCCTTGCCTTTTTTTTGCAGTTTTTGCTCTCAGTCAGAGCTTACAGGGTGACTGTATTCCAGTCTTGCCTTACTGTCCAGCACAGACAGCAAGCCAAGCAGCCTGTCATGGTTGTCAGCAGTCATTGGCTAAAGGGGTGGACAGTTTGCTGCATGGACCAGTCTTATCTCAGTGTCACATTTATACCATGTATCAGCAGCCTAAGTTGCAAGCACACTGATGCAACAACCAAATGGCTATATCTCAAAATTGAAGGATAGTGGTCATCACTCAGATCCAGATATCTGACCATAAGATCATAAGATGACATGAGATACAGAAGCAGAATTAGGCCATTCAGCGATTGAGTCTGCTCTGCCATTTGACCATGGCTGATAATGGGTTCTGGGGTCCTGGCAGAGTCAGCCAAGGGTTTTGTGCAATGTCAGTCCACGGTTTGGGCATGGTTAGCATCCTCTCCTCTTAGGGCGTGAGGAGAGGTGAATGTCAGCCACCCTACCACCTGTCTTGACTCTTTCTGTTTCGATATGGGACATTTTCTCTTGGAACAAAAGGAAGTGGGGGGATTGTGGGGTGCGGTGGAATTCACAGAGATGAAACTGTCTGGCATCGTTGTTAGTGCTGACACTGCTGGGGAAGAGGTGGTGAGTTCTCCTGAGTGAGTGATAGGAGGTGTGGAGGCCATGCGGGTTTGGGAGTCTGGGGTAGGGGGGGATAGGTGAGAGTGAGTGTAGGAAGCTCTTGAATACGATCACAAAAATGGTGGAGCATGAGCCTTGGTGGGAAGTGTATGCAGTAGCTGAGACAGGATGATTGTGAGGAAGCGGAGAGAAGATAAAGGTGCTTACTCTGACAGAGTGGACAATGCTATTGACTTTTCTGTGGCATTGATGTACGTTTCTCCAGACAGCTTATACCACATTGCCACCTGGGTCAATCTCGGACCAGGTTGGTGGGGTCAAGTGGCATGGCCTCCTCAGCTAGTCCAGAGGGAAGATGCCAGCTCTCCTACACTACCTCATCCACCAGGTGCCTGCCTGCAAATCAATTTGCTCTTATCTGCTGTGTCCAGGGCAAATATCACTGACTGTACAGGCCAGCTCCAGAATGACACCACTTGACTGGCCTGCCTTTTAAAGATGGCCTCAGTGCCAGGCATCCGAGGATATCTTGGTGGTTGTGAGTAATTCTACTTGCATTGAGTGGGCTAGCATCAGAAATGAGGGGTGCCACAGGGGCATGGTGTCTAGTTAATGAGGCAAGTTTGGGATGATATAGAACATAGGACATAGAACAATACAGCGCAGAACAGGCCCTTTGGCCCTTGATGTTGCACCGATCTGTCCCATCATCATCCATATGCTTATCCAAGGACTGTTTAATTGCTGTTAATGTGCTGAGTTAACTTCATTGGCAGGCAGGGCATTCCACGCCCTTACCATTGTCTGAGAAAAGAACCTGCCTCTGACATATGTCTTAAATCCATCACCTCTCAATTTGCAGCTATGCCCCCACGTACAACCAGATGTCATCGTCCGAGGAAAAAGATTCTCACTATCCACCCTACCTAATTCTCGGATCATCTTGTATGTCACTATTAAATTCCCTCTTAGCCTTCTTCTCTCCAATGAGAACAGACCCAAGTCCGTCAAACTTTCCTCATAAGATCTTCCATCCAGACCAGGCAACATCCTGGTAAATCTCCTCTGCACCTTTACCAGTGCTTCCACATCCTTCCGGTAATGGGGCGACCAGAACTGCACACAATACTCCAAGTGAGGCTGCACTAGCTTTTTGTATAGTTGCAGCATGACATCACAGCTGCAGAACTCAGTCCCTCTACTAATAAAACCTAACATACTGTATGCCTTCTTAACAGCACTATCAACCTTGGTGGCAACTTTCAAGGATCTATGTACATGTACACAAGATCCCCCTGCACATCCACATTACCAAGAATCTTTCCATTGACCCAGTATTTTGCCTTCCTGTTATTCTTTCCAAAGTGAATCACCTCACATTTATTTGCATTGTACTCCATTTGCCACCTTTCAGCCCAATTCTGCAGTTTATCCAAGTCTCCCTCTACATGCAACATTCTTCCAAACTGACCACCACTCCACTGACTTTAGTATCATCTGCAAACTTACTAACCCATCCATCTATGCCTGCGTCCAAGTCATTTATAAAAATGACAAACAGCAGTGGTCCCAAGACAGATCCATATGGCACACCACTAACAACCAGACTCCAGGCTGAGTATCTTCCACCAACGATGACTTGTTGCCTTCTTACAGAAAGCCAGTTTCTAATCCAAATTGCTAAATCATCCTTAATTCCATGCTTCTGCATTTTCTCCAATAGCCTACCATGTGGAACCTTATCAAAGGTTTTACTGAAGTCCATGTACACCATGTCAACTGCCTTACCCTCATCTATATGCTTGGTCACCTTCTCAAAAAACTCAATGAGGATTGTGAGACACTGCCTGCCCTTGACGAAACCATGTTGACTATTTCCAATCAAATTATTGCTTGCAAGATGATTATAAATCCTATCTCTTATAATTCTTTCCAAAACTTTTCTGACAACAGACCTAAGGTTCAGTGGTCTGTAATTACCTGGGTCATCTCTACTGCCCTTCTTGAACAAGGGCACAACGTTTGCAATCCTCCAGTCCTCTGGTACTAAACCTGTAGACAATGACGACTCAAAGATCAAGGTCAAAGTCTCTGCCATCTCCTTCCTAGCCTCCCAGAAAATTCTTGGAAAAATCCCATCTGGCCTGGGATTATCTACTTTCAGATCTTCTCAAAATGGTAACACATACTCCTTACTAACCTCAATCCTTTCAAGTCTAATAGTCTGTATCTCAGTCTCCTCTACAATATCCTCCTTTTCCTGAGTGAATTCATATGAGAAATATTCATTTTAGCACCGCTCCAATCTCCACAGTGTCTACACACAACTTCCCACTTCTGTCTTTGACAGACCCTATTCCTACTCTAGTCATCCTTTTGTTCCTCACATATCTATAGAAAGCTTTAGGGTTATTCTTTATTCTACCTGCTAATGACCCCTCCTTGCTCTTAACTCTCTCTTTACATCCTTCCTAGCTGCTCTTTAACTCTGCATTGCCTCATCTGAACCATCTCGAGTCAACGTCACATAAGCCTCCTTCTTCCACTTAGCAAGAGATACAATTTCTTTAGTAAACCATGGTTCCCTTACTTTATCACTTCCCCCTCCCTGACAGGCACATACCTATCAAAGACACGCAATGTCTGTTCCTTAAACCAGCTCCACGTTTTGCTTGTCCTCATCTCTTGCATTTTGCTGCCCCATTCTATGCCTCTTAAGTCTTGCCTAATCACATTATAATTGCCTTTCCCCCATCTATAGCTCTTGCCCTGTGGCATGTACCTATCTGTTTCCATCGTTAAACTAAACATAACTGAATTATGGTCACCCTCTCCAAATTGCTCACCTATCACTAAATTAAACACCTGGCCTGGTTCATTACCAAGTACTAGATCCAAGGTTGCCTCCTGTCCTGTTTGCCCTTTGACATACTGTGTCAGGAAACCCTCCTGCACACATTGGACAAAAACTGATCCAACCAACGTACGAGAGTTATAGCATTTCCAGTCAATGTTGGGGAAGTTAAACTCCCCCATAATGACCACCCTGTTCCTTTCACTCCTGCCCAGAATTGATTTGCCAATCCTCTCCTCCACATCCCTATAACTTTGCGGAGGCCTAGAAAAAACTCCCAGCTGTGTGACCTCTCCTCTCCTGTTTCTAACCTCAGCCCATACCACTTCAGTAGACAAGTCCTTGTCAAAAGTTCTTTCAGCCACCGTTATACTGTCCTTGACTAACAAAGCCACACTTCCTCCTCTTTTACCGCCTTTCCTGATCTTAATGAAAGATCTAAACCCTGGAACCTGCAACAACCATACCTGGCCTTGCAAGACAATGCAAGGATCTTGCATTCTTGCATGAGGATTCTTGCATGACGAATGCAAGAAAAGATGATAGGCCTCATGGAGAGAAACCCCTCCTGCCTTACCATGTGAAAAATGACACAGACAATTTCTGGTAAAATTCAGACTCTTTCGATTAGCTTCAAGAGATCAATTTCATGGAGAAGCAAGCATTTAAGTTCTGCCTTTACAGAAGATCTCAAATATATTCCTTCTTAACTTTACAAACCAAATTAGAAAAATGGAAGCAACAAGGAATTTTTTTCACTATCAAATATAATTGTCATTATTGGTGTGAAGGTATCACTGTAACAATTAAATGTGAATAGCTGTACTTAATTTTCAGGTCAGTGACATTTTGAAAAAATGACCAGATTACAGAGGAGGAAGTGTTATGTCTTGAAACACATAAAAGTGGAATGCTCCGCAGGACCTGATCAGGTGTACCCCGGAACTCTGTGGGAAGCTAGGGAAGTGATTGCTGGGCCTCTTGCTGACATATTTGGATCATCAGTAGTCACAGGTGAAATGCCGGAAGACTGGAGGCTGGCTAACTTGGTGCCATTGTTTAAGATGGGTGGTAAGGTCAAGCCAGGGAACTGTAGACCAGAGAGCCTGATGTTGGTGGTGGGCAAGTTGTTGGAGGGAATCCTGAGGGATAGGATGTACATGTATTTGGAAAGGCAAGGACTGATTAGGAGAGTCAACATGGCTTTGTGTGTGGGAAATCATGTCTCACAACCTTGTTGAGTTTTTTGAAGAAGTAACAAAGAGAATTGATGAGGGCAGAGCAGTGGATGTGATCTATATGGACTTCAGTAAGGCGTTCAACAAGGTTCCCCATTGGAGATTGATTAGCAAGGTTAGATCTCATAGAATACAGGGAGAATTAGCCGTTTGGATACGGAACCGACTCAAAGGTAGAAGACAGATGGTGGTGGTGGAGGGTTTTATTTCAGACTGGAGGCCTGTGACCAGTGGAGTGCTATAAGGATAGGTGCTGGGTCCACTACTTTTTGTCATTTATATAAATGATTTGGATGCGAGCATTAGAGGTATTGTTAGTAAGTTTGCAAATGACACCAAAATTGGGGGTGTAGTGCACACCAAAGAAGGTTACCTCAGATTACAACAGGATCTGGACCAAATGGGTCAATGGACTGAGAAGTGGCAGATGGAGTTTAATTTATATAAATGCAAGGTGCTCCGTTTTTGAAAAGCAAATTTTAGCAGGACTTAATGGTAAGGTCTGAGGGAATGTTGCTGAACAAAGAGACCTTGGAGTGCAGGTTCATAGCTCCTTGAAAGTAGAGTTGCAGGTAGATAGGATAGTGAAGAAAGCATTTGGAAGCTTTCCTTTATTGGTCAGAGTATTGAGTACAGGAGCTGGAGGTCATGTGGCAGCTGTACAGGACATTGGTTAGGCCACTTTTGGAATATTGCGTGCAATTCTGGTCTCTTTCCTGTCAGAAGGATATTGTGAAACTTGAAAGGGTTGAGAAAAGATTTACAAGGATGTTGCCAGGGTTGGAGGATTTGAGCTAGAGGGAGAGGTTGAATAGGCTGTGGCTGAGGGGTGAACTTATAGAGGTTTATAAAATCAGGTGTGGCATGGATAGGATAAAGAGACAAGGTTTTTCCCTGGGGTGGGGTAGTTCAGAACTAGAGGACATAGGTTTTGGGTGAGAGGGGAAAGATATAAAAGAGACCTAAGGGGTAACGTTTTCACACAGAAGATGGTACCTGTATGGAATGAGCTGCCAAAGAAAGTGGTGGAGGCTGGTACAATTGAAACATTGGAAAGGCATCTGGATGGGTATATGGGCTGGGTGCTGGCAGGTGGGACGAGATTGGGTTGGGATATCTGGTCCGCATGGACGAGTTGGACCGAAGGATCTGTTTCCATGCTGTACATCTCCACATTGATCTAGTGATGTGCATGGCATGGATGGCACCTTCCATAAAACAAATTTGAATATGGGGCAGTCTACAACAGTGAGCTGAAGTCAACTTTTCATGGCCAGAATGGAATTTCAGACATAATTATGAACTTGGTGTGGTTTTAGAATTCTGTCACACCTCATTCAACGAAATTTAGCTTTTAAAAGAGTTTTTTGCATAATAAGGCAATGTTCTGATTAGTTTAGTGTTTCAACAATGCAGTGTGCAGAGATTCACTGACAGGAACTGCTGGATTTCTGCATTTAACTGTTCATGCATGAAGTTACTATCCATTTCAGAACAGTACTACAGCAAAGTCTGATCGTTACATCAGGAAAAACAATAAAGGGAAGCAAATCTTCAATAAGTAAGCTGAGCTTCCTCCTCCACTGCCAACTGATGAACTGGAGTCCATTTTTGAAACCCAAGTTATCAATCATATATCTTTTTAACACCACTGTGAATTTGCTAAATCATAATTGTTAAACAATACGTCTAGATAAAAGCAACTCACTCCCTTTACAGTGCTTTTGGCATGTGATACAAACAAAGAGTACTTCAGGTAATACACAGAATGAGGAGTGAGCATAAATCAGGAAACTTGTTGAAACACTTGGGTGCTTTTTAATGCTGGACCTCTTCCAACCTTGCATATGAATTGAATAAAAGCAAGTGCAGGAGGCTCTTTTAGAAACAAATGAAGTTTTATAGTATTTATGTGCAATTTGGGTGACATAATTTTAACAAGCATTAAATTTTCTAATTTTTCAGCATGAAATATTTGGACTGATTTTGTCGTATATTAGATTTCTGGGGTGGGGATGGCTAGTGGCCTTCTAGCCAGTCTATTGATCAAGAAACTTAGCTAATTCTGGGATGAGGGTTTGAATCTCATTATGGATAATAGTGGAATTTGAATTCAATACAAAGTATCTGGAATCTGTGAAAGCATTGCCAATTGTTAGGGGAAAAGTCCCATCACTCATGTCCTTTCCTTTACGGAAAGAAATTCACCATCCTCACCTGGAAGAGACCTACGGGGCAACGTTTTCACACAGAGGGTGGTACGTGTATGGAATGCGCTGCCAGAGGAAGTGGTGGTGGCTGGTACAATTGCAACATTTAAGGGGAATTTGGATGAGTATATGAATAGGAAGGGTTTGGAGGGATATGGGTCGGGCGCTGGCAGGTGACTAGATTGGGTTGGGATATCTGGTTGGCATGGATAGGTTGAACTGAAGGGTCTGTTTCCATGCTATACATCTCTATAACTCTATGGCTTACATGTGACTCCAGACTCGCAGCAATGTGGTTGATTCTCAACTGCCATCTGAAATGACGAAGCAAGCCACGCAGTTGTATCAATCGCTGTGAAATCTCAAAAAATAAATGAAACTGAATGGATCAGCTGGCATTGACTTAGGCAGCAGAAAATACATTGACAGACAGCCCTGTCAATCCTGCAGGATCCTCCTTAGCAACATCTGGGGGCTAGTGCCAAAATTGGGAGACCATCTCACAGACCAGTCAATCAACCGCCTGATATAGTCATCCTCATGGAATCATACATTACAGACAATTACTATCCCTGGATATGTCCTGTCCCACCAGACCCAACAGAGGTGGTGGTACAGTGGGATACAGTTGGTAAGGAGTTGACTCGGGAGTCCTCAACATTGACTCCGGACCCCATGAAATCTCGCAACTTTGGGTTAAATATCGGCAAGGAAACCTCCTGCTGATTACCACATACTGTCCTCCATGGGCTGGTGAATCAGTGCTCTTCCATGTTGAAAAATTGGAGCAAGCACTGTGGATGGCAAAGTTGCTAAATGTACTCTGAGTGGGGGGTTTCAATGTCTACCCCAAGAGTGGCTCAGCAGCAGTACTACTGATTGAGCTGGTTGGGTCCTAAAGGACAGGTAGTATCAGAACCAAAAAGGAGGGAAACATATTTGACCTTCCCAATCTGGCAGCTGCAATGAAGGGCTTTTGCCCGAAACATCGATTTTACTGCTTTTCGGATGCTGCCTGAACTGCTGTGCTCTTCCAGCACCACTAATCCAGAATATTGGTAAGAGTGACCATTGCACAGTTCTTGTGGAGACCAAGTCTCACCTTCACACTGAGAATAACCACCATCATGTAGTGGACAGTGGTGATAGGGCCAGACTTCGAATGAATTTAGCAACTCAAGACTGGCACCCATGAGACACTCTGGGCCATCAACAGCAGCAGAACTGTACTCCAGCACAATCTGTAACCTAATGGCATGGCATATCCCCCACTCAACCATTACCATCAAGTCAGGAAATCAACACTGGTTCAATGGAGAGTGCAGGAGGGCATACCAGGAGCAGCACCTAAGAATGAGGTGTCAACCTACCAAAGCTACCAAGCAGAACTACTCATATGCCAAACAGCATAAGAAACAAGTGACAGACAGAGCTAAGCATTTCTACAACCAACAGATCAGATCTAAGCTCTGCAGTCCTGCCACATCCAGTCATGCATGATGATGGACAATTAAACAACTCACTGGAGGAAGAGGCTCTACAAATATCCCCATCTTCAATATTGGAAGAGCCCAGCACACCAGTGCAAAAGATAAGACTGAAGCATTCGCAACAATCTTCACCCACAAGTGCTGAATGGATGATCCATCTCAGCCTCCTCCAGTGGTCCCTAGCATTACAGATACCAGTCATCAACCAATTCGATTCACTCCACATGATATCAAGAAATGGATGGAGGTACTGGAAACTTCAAAGACTATGTGTCCTGACAACGTTCTGGCAATAGTACTGAAGACATGTACTCCAAATGTGTCGTTCCCCAAGCTAAGCTGTTTCTGTATAGTTACAATACTGACATCTACCCAATGATGTGGAAAAGTGCCCATGTATGTCCTGTACATAGAAAGCAGGACAAATCCAACCCAACCAATTACGGCACCATCAGTCTACTCTTGATCATCAATAAAATGTCAGAAGGTGTCATCAACAGTGCTATCAGGCAGCACCTACTCAGCAATAACCTGCTCAGTGAGGCCCAGTTTGGGTTCTGCCAGGAACACTCAGCTCCTGATCTCTTACAGCCTTAGGTCCAACAAGGACAAAAGAGTAGAATTCCAGAGATGATGTGAGAGTGACAGCCCTTGACTGAGTGTGGCATCAAAATTAAGGTAGCATATTAAGGATTGCTTCTCCCAATGAAAAGCTATAAGAGCCAATGGGCTAAGAACTCAGACTATTATTAGGTTACTCCCTAAATTATTTTGAAGGTTGCCAGGCATTTTTGTCTACGTCATATGATACACTGAATTCTTGACTTGCAAAAGGATTGAAAAGAGTTATATTTTTCCCATTACTACCTTTTCTAGACCCATTCAACCCTGTTGCCTTACTTGTCCAGTTACAACCTTTGCATCCCACCCTTTTGTTATGCAATACCTCCTGCATTTGTCCTATCACAGACTGTTCCTTTTGTTCCTTCCCACTCTCTTTCCATGCCTCTGTCCTTTGAACTGTTACATCTCTAACTCTGTCCAGTTTTGATGAAAACCATAAAACTAAAATATTAGGTAGAATCTTGCCCTGGAGATGTTGATCTTGGAGGTGGAGAGGGCACTTAATTAGGTTGGGTGTTGGGGTACCCAAACCCTGCCACTTCTTGTCTCTGCCGAATTAAGTACTGGGTGGGAATGGTCCATGGTTAACCTTGCTGTCTCACTGCCAATTCAGGCCCACTTAATGGCCACTTTATGATCTTCTGCCACTGGGATTAACCCAGTTATATGCAGACCTGTTTTCATGATAGCTGCTTCCCTGGTCAGCTTTTAACTCAGAATGGATGGGGCAGTTGGGAGATGGTGGGCAGGGTTGGAGTTCTCTCAATCAAAGGCAATTAATGCCTGACTGGACATCAGCAGAGAAGACTCACATGAAGCTAAACCTCCTGCTTTTGCTACCGGCTGCTCTGCCCCCATCTTCCCGTAACCCCCAGCTGGAGAAGCACCCACGTGATGACAAAGTGCAGGTCTTTCACTGGCTTTCCAAGAGAAGACTCCTGATGTTTCTGCAAGATGCTGCTCACAAACTCTCTTTCTCTCCTTGCAGATGCTATTTGGCCTACTAAATAATTTCAGGTTAATCAGTTTTCATTTTAGATTAGCAGCATTTTCTGTACTTTGGAGATATCGCGTTGGAGATATAGAGTCGTGCTCCACTCTGTGGCGCTGTAATGGTTAAATGTCACTTTGCCTTCCTGTCTCCCAGTCTTAGTCCAGACTCCTGCCATAAACTAGTAATTTAAATATAACTACTGGAGAGGTGGAATGTGTTCCTATTAGCTGTCAGTATCAATTGCTGTAATCTGTTGGTCCATCAATATGAAATAAGACATATTAAACAATGCTGGAGGGTGTGCAGTGGAATAGCAATTCCCAACACTAACTGGGAGAGATGTGATTCTGTTCTGTTGCACCCCTATTACACAGTTTAACAATACCAATCTTATCTCCATCTCCTGACTCCTGCTGGCTAATAGAGAAGTGAAAAATTGACCAATTTAGTTGTGGTACTTTAATTTTTGGTACATTACCCACAGTCAGTTGGCTTCTGGCATGTTTTAAACCTTCAAATATGGAAGTTTATTAAACCATTTACTAAAAGAAATGTCAAAGACTAGGTTTTGTGGAAGTGCATGTTACTCAGTCAAAACAGAACTCCTGAAATCCACAAAGGAGCTAATAAACCAGTTAAAGGATTATATTGATGGCACCAGAATGTCTGGAATCTGTAAGGCTGTTGAAGTAGAAAACCATTTTGTGGATTGTTCCGGTGGAACTTGGGCACGAGTATGCTCAGCTGCTCACAAATTAAGGGCTGGATTTTTCATGACTGAACTTGGTAGGATGTGTTTGGATTTTTCTCAACTTGCCGGATCAATTTGAGTAAGTATTGTCAGGAACTTCAAGGAGGTCAAGATATGTAAGGGCAGAACACAAAGTGAGTGCAAACAGTTAACATTTATTGCCTAATGACGTACGTTCGGATAGTAGAGCAGGCCTTTAATAGATCCCCTTCCATCAGGTCTTAGTCCCATATGATCTGAAATCAGGTCAATGCAGCTGCTTTCAGGCATGCTCAGTAGCTGTTAATAGAGAATTAATACAGTTAACACTTTACTCCATGGTTTTAACTCCAGGAGGACCCATACATGGAGATGGGCCTCTCAACTCTGGAAGCAATTCGTAGGTGGCCATAGGTGAACTGCTTAGGAGGCTCACCTTGGTTTTTGGGACTACATATCAGTTGTAACAGAAGCTGTTAGGCCCCTTGACCCTCACCTCTTATATGTATGTACCCAACACCCATTCAATGCCAAATCACTCCCATTGGTCCCTCATTCTGTCCACCCGATCTCCATGGCTACTCACTCAGGATCCAGCAAGGGCAGACATTACGAGTCATAAGCGGATGAAAAACAAAACATGAGACCATAAGACCACAAGAAATAGGAACAGGAGCAGGTTTATAATTATTAATATGTGTTATCCATGCTGATGTCTAGTAAAGTAATTAATTAATGGGCGGTAAGGTCTTGTATGAGTCTCTATCACTGGGGACAAAGTATTTGACAAACTAATGGGACAAGGCAGAGACATCATGAGGTCCTGAGTTTTAAAAGAACTGGCTCCAGAGATTGTTGGGGCATTGGTCGAAATATCTCAGAATTCACTGGATTCAAGGAGGGTTGCTGCAGATTGAAAATGCTAATGTGACACCCCTGTTCAAGAAGGGAGGAAGACAGAAAGCAGGAATTATAAATAACCTTTCCCTTTTGTAAATAAATATTCACTTGCATTGATAAAATCTGTGCTGAAGTCTAAATTTTGTTGTTGGACCTGATTAACTCACATCTATTTGAGGAATGAACAGTTTCTTGAGACATTCTAAGGATGAAGGAAGTTGTAAAGGCTAAATATTGTTCATCTCTCCCATCAAGCTGACTCCCTGTCTGAAAATAGCCTCAGACAGCAAGGATCCTTAAAATGTCTGATTAATGGTTACAATCAAAGCATTGGGCTTTAAAAAAATACCCACAGACATGCTGGCAATCAGAAACAAAAATAGATATTGCTGGAAAATCTCAGCATGTCTGACAGCATCTGTGCATAGAAATCCAACTTAACATTTCAGGTCCAGTGACCCTTCTTCAGAACACTGATGTTTGAACACTGAATACTGCTTATTGCACCCATTTCTGCAGGAAAAGATTCATTCTATCATTGTGTCGCATTGACACTCAAGGCTGGGAGATGAAAAGTGAGCAGCTGACATGTCCATCTTCCTCACTATGCAGTAGTCTCCTGTGAAAGGCTGCACGAAGTGCTGCTTCTCACATGTGCAATAATGTATTAGAGAAGGTCAAGCATTTTAGTGCAACTTAGTTGTCTACATGCACTTGGAAACATTGAAGGGTTACCAAAGATAGAGGGATCAATGTGAGATTCCTTAGGATTCCTCTCAACCTGCTGTCTACAATGAGAGACTTTACTATACCTCACTTCTATGTGATATGCTGACTTAAAGCTTAAAAGCTACCTAACTTTAGACCCATGTAATATTGGACAAACTGGGCCTATATCCTCTAGAGCTTTGAGGAATGAGAGGTGATCTCACTGAAACTTACAAAATACTTAAAGGGAATGACAAGGTAAGATCCTTCCCGTGAGTGGGGAGTTTAGATCTGGGGACAGAATTTAAAAATAAAGGAAATCATTTTGGTCCAAGATGAGAAGAAATGTTTTTTATTTAAATGATTGTGAATCTTTGGAATTCTCTGCCTCAGAAGGAAGTGAAGACTTTGAGTATAAATAAGGTAAGAGACTGATAGATTTCTGATATCCATTACTGTGCAGTTTTATTGGGATAGGGTGATAAAAGGAATTGACGTGTTCAATCAGCCACGAGTTTATTAAATGATAGGACAAGCTTGTTCCTGTGCTTCTAACTTAGTGCACCGTACCACTGACACATTTTCCCTTATGGTTAGAAAGAATGTAATGTGGGAAGATACTTGAAAGTGGCATCATTTGAAGATATCAAGAGTTTGAGGAGATGATGGATAATGAAACACTTAGTCAGCAATATAAAACATCAAGGACTGCAAAAGTCACAAGGTCTCGGTGGTCTTTGCATAAAGCAGTGAGTTTCTGCCGTATTAAAAGCAGAATGTTAAACAATTAAATGTAGTCCAAGCCTGGCTCATTCATTGTGAAAGTGGGTTTCAATTAGCTCCCTTCAGACTTCTCAGGATCAATGGTGCATTGCTGTTTCATACTGTCTGGAACCTCCCTTCTGGTCAAAGTCGTGATCCTCAGCCTTATTTGGAGTGCCCAACTGCACGGAGGCAGTTTCTCATGATCTATACATTGATGTTCTTGACTGTAAAGTCAAAGAGGGAATATATTTTTAAATAAAATAGTTGTTTGGTGTCTTCTAGAATACCATGATATCCATGCCCTGTTTGTTATGTTAACGGGAGGTAACACAAATATGTCACATTAAGTAAAAAATGTTGTTGGAGGCAAATCCACACCATTATTCATGCTATTATTTCTGAGCTGCTCATTTGAAGATGTCTTTGAAGAAGCTTCATTGTGACTTTATGATTTGGGCTCTTGGAATTCAGCCACTTAATAATCAACCTGTGTTTCCTAGTGTTGCTGCTTGAAATTGTTGAGGAGCTAATACATGTTTCTGTCAATTTGACTAAATTAGCTGCCATTTCCATGCTGTAGTCCAATATGGAAAAAAATCTGATACTTATCGTATGTTCATAGCTGAGAGATTCGTGCAGTCCAGACTTTTTAGATTTACAATTTCTTTCCTAGTAATAGAATTGCTAATATTTCTATGGGTCAGAATATTCACTAAAGATCTTCTGATTTCCTTCAAAAAAGACATTAGGAGGCCTTAGGAAAATGGGGTAAATTGTCATTTTCACCATTTCACTGGTGTTTTTACTCATCCTTTGCTTAAGATGTAGAATTTATGATGTAATTACAGCTATTAACTTTTTGCTTCAAATTGTGGCATTGTCTTTTTGAGTGAGTTATTTGCAAAAACCATGGCACATCAGTGGTTGTGCTGTCACCGTTTGCTGATGTTAAGCAGGGCAGGGTAAGGATGCTGCAGTTAGCTCCAGTAGTACCCAAAATAGAGAAAAGCTAGCTAGGTTCTGCCTTTTGTATCCCATCTTACGTCAAGTCTAGGTTTGCAACCATAAATCACCAATTTTTTTGCTTTTTTTATTGTGTCACATTTCTGCTTTGTTTCTGAACTATCAGTAAACTGGAACTGAATTCTTATTTTGTAAACTTTGATTTAATCCCAAAAGTGATTGTGCTTTTTTTAAGACAAAATTAATTATGTATTTGGTAGCAGCGTTTTCAAGCCATAGATTTTGGCCCTTTTCCAAACAATATTACAACCCAGCTGTGCTTTAACTGGCTACTGTTTCCCCCCTAGATATTTACACACAAGTTTTTTTTTGTTTAAAAAGAAGGATTATCCTGACTGTTTTGACAGAAGACTATAGAGGGAAAGGACAGGAGGATATAGATAGACTGGAGAGTTGGGCGGAAAAGTGGCAGATGGCTTTCAATCCAGACAAATGCATTTAGGCAAATCTAATTCTAGAGCGAATTATACAATGAATGGAAGAGCCTTGGGAAAAGTTGATGGGCAGAGATATCTATGAGTGCAGGTCCATTGTACCCTGAAGGTTGCTGCACAGGTGGATAGAGTGGTCAAGAAGGCATATGGTATGCTTGTCTTCATCAGACGGGGCATTGAGCATAAGAACTGGCAAGTCATGTTAAAATTGTACAAGACATTGGTTCAGCCGCATTTAGAATACTGTATACAGTTCTGGTCGCCACATTACCAAAAGGATGTGGACGCTTTGGAGAGGATGCAGAGAAGGTTTACAAGGATGTTGCCTGGTATGGAAGGTGCTAGCTATGAAGAGAAGTTGAGTAGGTTAGGTTTTATTTTCACTAGAAAAATGGAGATTGAGGGGGAACCTGATTGAGGTTTAAAAAATCATGAAGGGTATAGACAGGGTGGATAGAGACAAGCTTTTTCCCAGAGTGAAGGATTCAATAACGAGAGATCACGCTTTCAAAGTGAGAGGTGGAAAGTTTAAGGGGGATACACGCGGTAAGTACTTCACACAGAGGGTGGTGGGCTTTTGGAACGTGTTACCAGCAGAGGTTGATTCATTTAAGATGCATCTGGATAGATGCATGAGTAGGTGGGGAGCAGAGGGATACAAAGGCTTAGGAATTTACCAACAGGTTTAGTCAGTACATTTGGATCAGCTCAGGCTTGGAGGGCCGAATGGCCTGCTCCTGGGCTGTAAATTTTCTTTGTTCTTTGGAAGGGACATTAATGGAGAGACTGACTGGAAATCCATGTCTATGTAAAATCAAGACTTGCTGTGTATGTGCCCTTTTAGAGACTTAACGAATTTGCGGTTACTTTACATTGTAATTGTAGAGAGTCATAGATATGTGCAATAGATTGTCACAATCCACTCTGGCTCTGCCACTCATAATTTTGTACACCTAAGACAATAATGCCATAAGAAATAGGAGTGGAAATAAGGCAGTTCGGCCCATCGAGTCACTCTGCTATTCAACGCCACTTACCTGCATTCTCCCTGTATCTCTTAATTCCATGCGAGATTAAGAATTTATCAATTTCTGTCTTGAAGACATTTAACGTTCCGGCCTCCACTGCACTCCGTGGCAGTGAATTCCACAGGCCCACCACTCTCTGGTTGATGGAACGTCTCCTCATTTCCGTTCTAAATTTACCCCCTCTAATTTTAAGGCTGTGTCCAAAAGTCCTGGTATCCCCGCCTGACGGATACAATTTCCCACTGTCCACCCTTTCTAAGCCATGCATTATCTTGTAAGTTTTTATTAAATCTCCCATCAACCTTCTGAACTCTAAGGAATACAATCCTTGGATCCTCAGCCGTTCATTGTAAGTTAGCCCTACCACTCCAGGGATCATCTGTGTGAATCTCCGCTGGACACGCTCCAGTGCCTTTATGTCCTTCCTGAGGTGTGGGGCCCAAAACTGGATACAGTATTATAAATGGGGTCTTACCAGAACTTTATAAAGTCTCAGTAGAACATCACTGCTTTTACATTCCAACCCTCTTGAAATAAATGACAACATTACATTTGCTTTCTTAACCATGTTCCAGCACTCCCAGATCTCTTTGTACTTTGGCATTATGAATTTTTTCTCCGTTTATAAAATAGTCCTTGCCTGTGTTGTTTTTTCCAAAGTGCAAGACCTCGCATTTGCTCACATTGAATTTCATCAGCCATTTAATCTCAATCAGATCCCTCTGTCAGGCTCCTCTGCTCCAGGAAATCAAACGCAGCCTATTCAGTCTCTCTTCATAGCTGTGTCTTTTCATTCCAGCCAACATCCTGGTGCATCTCCTCTGCACACTCAATGCAATCATGTCCTTCTCATAGTGTGGTGATCAGAACTGCAAACGGTATTCCATCTGTGGCCTAACCAATGTTTCATAAAGCTGTAACAAGATTTCCTTGCTCTTCTATTCTACACAGTGCCTAATGAAGGTAAACATCCCATATGCCTTCTTCACCACCCTGTATATTTGCGCTGATACCATCAGGGACCTATGGACTTGTACACTAAAGTCCCTTGTTCTTCAGTCTTCTCTACCATTCATTGAATATATATTTTCCTTATAGACCACTAAAAATGTATCACCTTGGGTGGATTGAATTCCATCTGCCCAATTTACCAGTTGATCACTGTAAGATTGTAGCCCGAGACCATTCCCTTCATTATCAACCACACCCCCATTTTTTGTGTCATCTGCAATTTAACTAATTTTACTTTCTACATTCACATTCAAGTCATTATTGTACATAACAAACAGCAAGGGTCCCAGCACCGTTGGTCTCCGATTTCCAATTGCAAAAACAACCCTTCACCATTACTCTTTGGCTCCTATTTGTAAGTCAACTTTGGATCCAGTTTTATCAACTTGCCTTGGATTCCATCACTTCTTACCTTTTGTGCCAACCTGCTGTGTGGGACCTTTTGAAAGGCCTTACTGAAATCCATGGAAACCACATCAACTACACTACTTCCATCAATATATTAAGTCCCCTTTTCAGAAAAATCAATTAATTTTGTCAGACAGAATCTCTTTCTAACAACTCTGCGCTGACTACTTCTGATCAACCCTGTGTAGACTCATTTTGAGCTAATGCTTATGCTATAAAAAAGTTGCATTCAAATGTTAGATTAGAACATAGAACATTACAGCGCAGTACAGGCCCTTCAGGCCTCGATGTTGCGCTGCCCTGTCATACTAATCTGAAGGAGAAAGTGAGGTCTGCAGATGCTGGAGATCAGAGCTGAAAATGTGTTGCTGGAAAAGCGCAGCAGGTCAGGCAGCATCCAGGGAACAGGAGAATCGACGTTTTGGGCATAAGCCCTTCTTCAGCATACTAATCTGAAGCCCATCCCACCTACACTATTCAATGTACGTCCATATGCCTGTCCAATGACGACTTAAATGCACTTAAACTTGGTGAATCTACTACCGTTGCAGGCAAAGCATTCCATACCCCTACTACTCTGAGATTTTGGGACTTTCAGACCACAATGACCTAATATAGACAATTGACCATTTGTAAAGATTGATAAGTATGTTAGGAAGGAGATACTCTAGTTAAAAGAGTTAAACAACATGAGACCATTGTATCACTGATACAACAGACAATTACTACAGATGTGTTAATCTCATTAAAATTGGGAAGGTAGCATTGTGTTCTCCAGCTGAAGAGTGAGGAAACTCTTCCCTGGATCTTCCAGTCCATATACCATTTGAATAATACAGTTCCCTGATGAGCAATGCTTCCTAATGAGGACTACCCTCTAATTCTGAGCACTTGCTGATATACCCTATTTTTGGGGTTGGAAATCTACACTGTGTTGATCACTTATTGCATCCTTTTCTATCCCATTGCACTCATAGATAACCTTCTTCACTGTCCACTGTACCACCAATTTTGGTGTCATCTGCAAACTTACTATCCATGCCTACTATATATTCATCCAAATTTTTTATACAAATTACAAACAAAAGTGGACCCAGCACCAATCCCTGTGGGACACCACTGGTTGCAGGCCTCCAGGTATGGAAAATAAAGAACATGAAAGCATGGGAAAGGTTAAAGCATGAAGACCACCGGCAATCTGTGGTCTGTGGTCTGTGGAATGCAGAATGGGATAAGAATAGTGGAATGCACTTACACCAATTAGCAGAGTAAGGTTAAGGCTGAAAAGTCACTATGGCGAGATGAGATAACACAAGTAATAAAGCCAGTTTCTCTGTTAAGTGTTATTAAGACAGGATTGGGACCATAAATATTTGGGACATGACATTAAAATATCTAATTAATAGATTAGTAGAGTCAGCTTGAGACAGGAGACTATTGTAATAGATGGAATAGCTAAATATCTATCATGACAGGTTAGTCTAGAATGGAAGATCACTGTAAGAGAGTTAACAATAAATATCTAACCATGACATTACAATAACATTAAGTAGAATGTACAATTAAAGAGAAAATGGGAACTAACATCACTGTTTTATTGTGTAGCTAGAGTGAGGTACTTTGATTAATATAGTTGGACATGCTGATAAGCTAACAGAAACATGATTAAAAAAATATAAAAATCCATTGTTTCGGGGCATTCGAGAATCCACTTTCTCAGTATCACGTTTTTTTGTTTGCAACTAAAAGACCTACTTCTTGAAGAACTCTCTGTGTCTCCTGGTGATTCTCTATATTTTCTCCACAACAAATTTGGTGCTGCGAACAGGGTCGTGCAGAGACCCACCTGGACAGAGGGCGGCAGTAACAGGGCACTTCTTGGTCCACCGGGGGCACTCCCGAGACTGTCAGAATAAGGGTACCCAACAAAAAAATGGTTAGCATTTTTGCTGTGAATTCGGACTATATTCTGTTGGCTTGGAGTGCTCCTTGGGGACTCGGAGGTGCGGGAACCTGCCAGAGGGTCTCTCCGATCAAAGATCCAAAGGTGAGGGGTAATTGTGGCTGAAGGAGATGTGGAAGATTGCTCAAGAAAACTGTGCAGTGGGGTAAGGGGTGATAAGAATAGAACGTAGCAATTGTCTGAGTAAAAATTCCATGTGGTGTATATAAGACCCTATAGATAGATAGGGCAGAATAAATAAGGGGAAATTGTTTTACCGGAAGCGCTGATAGACCTGTTTAGAAAGTCGGCAGATTGGTAGTGGATGATCAAAAGTAAAATAGCAGTGTATAGTCAAAGTGGTATAGTGTTACTAGACTGTTAAATGTTTTAGATTAGAGTGATGCTGGAAAAGCACAGCAGGCCAGGCAGCAATCAAGGAGCAGGAAAATCAACATTTCGGGCAAAAGCCCTTCATCAGGAATGGAGGCAGGGTGCCTGCAGAGTGGAGAGATAAATGAGATGGAGATGGGGGTGATGACCTCCTTCTTTAGAGATTGCAATTTCCCTTCCCATGTGGTTAAAGACGCCGTCCAATGCATCTCATCCACATCCTGCACCTCCGCCCTCAAACCGCACCCTTCCAATGGTAACAAGGACAGAATCCCCCTTCCACCCTACCAACCTTCGCATAAACCACATCATCCAACGACATTTCCGCCACCTCCAAAGAGACCCCACCACCAGGACATATTTCCTTCCCCACCCATTTCCGCTTTCCGCAAAGACCATTCCCTCCGTGACTACTTGGTCAGGTTCACGCCCCCCAACAACCCACCCTCCCATGTTGGCACCTTCCCCTGCCACCGCAGGAATTGCAAAACCTGCGCCCACACCTCCTCCTTCACCTCCATCCAAGGCCCCAAAAAAGCCTTCCACATCCATCAAATTTTTCCTGCACATTTATTGTATCCGTTGCTCCCGATGCGGTCTCCTCTACATTGGGGAGACTGGACACCTCCTAGCAGAGTGCTTTAGAGAACATCTCTGGGACACCCGCACCAATCAACCACACCACCCCGTGGCCCAACATTTCAACTCCCCCTCCCACTCTGCCAAGGACATGGAGGTCCTGGGCCTCCTTCACCGCCACTCCCTCACCACCAGACGCCTGGAGGAAGAA
>NC_057710.1:79499060-79504382 GCF_004010195.1 Chiloscyllium plagiosum | reverse complement strand
CCCTCCTCTCTAACCTATCACCTTCATCCCCATCCCCATTCACCCATTGTACTCTTTGCTACCTTGCCCCACCCTCCTCTCTGAACTATCACCTCCATCCCCACCCACATTCAACTATTGTACTCTATGCTACTTTCTCCCCACCCCGACGCCCATCTCATTTACCTCTTCACTCTGCAGGCACCCTGCCTTTATTCCTGATGAAGGGCTTTGGCCTGAAACGTCGATTTTTCTGCTCCTCGGATGCTGCCTGACCTGCTGTGCTTTTCCAGCACCACTCTAATCTAGACTCTGGTTTCCAGCATCTGCAGTCCTTGTTTTTACCTGTTAAATGTTTTAGATAAGGCCTGTAGGATAATAGGACTTTTTGGAAATGAACAAAGGGTCTGTTAAAGTAAGGCTCTGGCTGACAGAGATTGATTTATGGTCGAGTTCGGTGTGGGTGTGTGTGTGTGTGTGTGTGAGAGAGAGAGAGTTTATAGTTTAATCATTGTGATTTGATTTGTATGCATAATTGTTTGTTGGTGGTTAAATGTTTGCATTTTGGCTCCCTGGAGCTCGAGATCCAGGGTATTTTGATTTTATTTTGCATGGTAAGAATTTAAGATTGTTTTTGAGAGAGAGAAATTTCTCAAGCAACTGTTAGTGATTAGTGCATTTTGAAGGTGCAATGTTAGATTGGTTTAGGCTGAATGAATGAGAATAGGTTGTTTGTATTAACTAGCTGCAACTGAGGACGCTTTGGAATTGATAGATTGGTAAGGGACAATTGCAAGTTATAAAGTTAGGGATTGCTTATACTATTGACAAAGCACTACCGGACTTGAATGGTATGAGAAAGTGATTTATGAGAGCAAAGATAATACATTAGTTGGGCTGAAATATATTGTAGGATGGATAAAGGGACTGCAGTTGAGATACTGAGTAGGAAATTTCCAGTGGCAAGAAATGATATTGTAAAAATTTCTGAGAAATTGGAAAAAAGAACTAAGGATTTATTGACTAAATGGCCAAAGAAGGTACCTTTGATATACACATGTGCAATGAAATGGAAGGACTAATTAAAAACTATAAGCCGAAAGATAAATCTAAAAGAGGGATCAGGAGATGGAAATACTGAAACTTTTCAGGAAAGAGGGTGAGGAACTGAAGGTAGCTTGTCAGGCACCTGTGGTGACTGGGAAAGCTGCAAAAGAAAAAACTGAGCAGTTATGGGAAACAGAAAAGCAGGAATCAGCTCCTCCCTTTATACCCAGATGTGGAGGAGTTGAATAGACCTCCTCCCTACTCAAATGAAGAGGCATTGAAGCAGTGTCCAATAATAAAGGGATCAGTAGAAATAGAGGGACAGTTAAAATGGGATGGAAGTGCGGAAGACAAAAATGAACTGAGGGAAAGAAGAGAAAGAGAAAAAAGGGACAGGTAGGAGCAAATGGAAGCTGTACAATGAGAGCAAGAAAAGCTGAAACATGAGATTAGTGTGCTGCGTGGGCTAAGGGAATAAAAAGCAATTGAGGAATACTTATTGCAATACGAAAGAAGGGCTGAAGAGAAAAGCAATGAAAGTGACGCAGCGCAAGCAGAAAGGGATGATGAGAGACAAGGAAAGAAAAAGGCTCCAGTACCTAAAGAATGGGAGGAATTAGAAAAAACATTGGACTCAGAGCTTGAGGGGGATTTGTTGAGAAGTAGTGTCAGTAAAGGAAAAAGGGCCAACAGGGAAGGATGCTACCGCTCCTTATAAAAAAGAGGAGAAACCCACAATACATTCCTTGGGGAACTCAAGGATCTGGAAGGGCTGAAGAATGCACTGCCCAGTTTACATGAGGGAGCGGGAAAATGGATCAGGGCTTTTGAAGATGAAACCACAGGGCAATTGCTGGCTATAGGAGACTTGAAGGCACTGCTGGTGAGGTTGGTAGGGCTCCTGAAGTTAAAGGAAATAATGGTCCGAGCCCATTTGAAAAATGCGGCAGACAGTCCGATGATTGATGGGGTCGGGTTTGATCGGGTGAGACAGAATGTATGGCAGTCCTTAAGAGACTGTTATCCATCCAAAATGTACTCCCAGGCTCTGAGAGGGGATTCACTGGGAGAAAGTGAAAACCCGGCTGCCTACTTGGAGAAAGAGTTAAAGAAGTGGAGGCTGGAAACAGAGCAAGACATAGAGACTAATCAGTTGCTGACCACAATGTTCCGAAATTCCGTCATTGAGGCAATGCCCTCGCAAGTCAGGTCAAGGCTGGAGGAGGTGGGTCTGACATCATCAATGAACCACCAGGAATTTAGAGATCATGTAGCTCATGCAGTTGAATGGTTTCAAAAAGACAAAGAGAAACTGTCTGAAGAGCAGGAGGAGGTGCAAAGGAAGCTGGCGCAAATGCAGCTCAAAGAGCTTAAAGAGAAAGAAAAAGAGAAGGCTAGAAAGGTGTTGCTGGGGGATCTAAAATGGCGGCGATCTGAGAAGATCACACTGCAGAGCTACAGGAGCAGGAGAGTCCTTTAACCTACCCAACCCAGGTCAACAGGATTTCTTGGGGTGCTGGAAAGATTGTGGAGCCCCAAGAAACATTTAAAAATTGACTTACCTGTATTTTCAGCTGTCCAGAAATGCCTAAAAGGGAGGAGGAGCATCTGAGGCCGGGCCTGCAGCTCAGCCTGCAGCAGCCTCAGAGCTGATTACTCTCCAGGACCTGGTGAACCAGCTCTCGAAATCTCGTGAGATGTTGGAGAAACAGATTGAAGAGAAGCTGGCTCCAGTCTGTCTCATGCTACAGAAGCATGAGCAGCAGCTGGGAGACCTGGAGAAGAGGATGGGATGAGGTGGAGCACAGGGTCACAGTGGTGGAAGCTTATGCCAGTTCATTCAAGGAAGAGATCCAAGCCCTGAAGACGCAGGTTCGTAATTTGCGTGACCAAGTGGATGATCTTGAAAACAGGGTCAGGAGAAAAAACATTCGGATCATCGGTCTGCCTGAGGCTAAGGAAGGTGAGCAGCCTGCGGAATTTGTTGAAGATTGGCTTCCGAAATTCCTTGACTTGGAGACTGGCATGAGAGGATTGAAGATAGAGGGTTCACCGGGTCGCAGCATGGAGGTCGGGTCTGGGTCAATGCCCTCGTCCTTTCCTGGTGCGATTCCATCATTACCGGGATAAGGAGAGAGTCATGGAGGCTTCCAGACTCCAGGGGAAGGACCTAAAGGCCCTAATTTACGAGGGGTCGAAGATCATATTTTTTCAGGGCTTTTCAGCGGCGGTGATCCAGAAACGAAAATCGTATGATGGTGTCAAGAGAAGATTGAAGGAGCTTGGGATTCAGTACTCCGAGATATCCGGCAGTGCTTCGGATCACCTTAGATGGATCCATGCATCTCTTTGACACATTGTCTTTGTGGACAAACTAACCTAATTTAAACAATTGTAACATGTTTAAATATCGTTGCTTGGGTATGCGTTTATCATTCTGTAAAAGAAATGGAGGAAATCCAGTTGGAGCTTTGTTTTTCCCCTTTTTTTCCTCTATTGACAATAATTTGGTTCAAACTATGTCTAGTGGTGCTTAAGATGTACATTTTAAATTTCTAAGTTAGGACATACCAAAGGATGGATGGGGTATTTATTCCCCCTTTTCTTATAGAAAAGAATTTTTTTTATTCATATTGATATTCTATGGGGTGTTTATTCTTTTTAGGTTGTGCTTGCAATTCGGCTCTAGCTGGGAGAAGTGAAGGTGGTTGAGATGGTTAGATGCCTATTTCTGGAATTTAAATGTAATTGTAGAAGATTATGGCTAATGATTTGATTAAATGGTGTACCTGGAATATCAAGGGAAGTCACTCACCAATTAAGAGGAAGAAGGTACTCTTGAGTCTTAGAAAGGAGAAGGTGGATTTTGCTTTGTTACAGGAGACACATTTGGAAGACAAGGAGCATCTGAAATTACAGCAGAATGGCTTTGACCGAGTTTATTTTTCATCATTTAATACCTGAAGTAGGGGAGTGGCTATATTGGTTAGGAAAAATCTCTCATTTAAATTGTTGGAATGTGTTAAAGACAAACATGGGAGGTTTGTAACTCTTAAAGTGTTGATAAATGGGGAAGAATATGGCATATTAAATGTTTATTGTCCCCCAGCTCATCCTCTTAAATTCTTGGTAGATGCTTTTTCTAAACAGATAAGTCTCAAGTCTCGGCACATCAGGGGAAGATTTTAACTGCCTCATGGACCCCATAGTAGACAGGTTGCCTAAAGGTCCCTCGATATCCTCGGCACAAACCCTCGGGTTTGTGTGGGGAGTTAGGGTTGGTGAATGTCTGGAGGAGTCTCCACTCTACAGGTAGGGATTTCACGTTTTTCTCCAATCCGCACAGATGTCACACGAGGATTGATGTTTCTCTGACCCCTGCGGTAACCCTGGATCTGGTGGCATCCTGTACGATTGGTAATATTGCCATTTCTGATCATGCTCCAGTGTACCTGATGGTTAAAATTAAGGATGTTACAGTGGATTCCAGGTACTGGTGAATGGACCCCTTTATTCTCATGGACAGCAGATTTGTGAAGTATTTCTCTAGGGAATTTCGGGCATTCCTAGACATCAACATAGGCTCGGTTGATAGCTCATCTGTTCTCTGGGAAACTGCCAAAGCTTATGCCAGAGGGTTAGTTATTTCATATTCCACAAGTAGGAAGCGGCAGAAGGGTGAGCAGCAACGTCTCCTTGAAGCACTGTTGAAGGCAGCCGAGAAGGCCTACTTTGACAGACCTTCGTTGGTCAAACTACAGAGGATTATGGCACTGTGATCTGCACTAAATTCCATGGTCACGCAGACGGCAAAGAAGGAGCTGGCTTTTGCAAAGCAAAGGTTATACGAGCATGGTGACAAGCCAGGCAAATACTTAGCATACCTTGCCAGAAAGAGAAGTGCCTCACAAACCATTACAGCGATTAGGAAAGTGTCTGGGAACCTAACATGTGATTCTAAAAAGATTAATGTGGCGTTCCAGAGATTCTACTGAGAATTGTGAGGAGGGGCAGGCCAAAATGGAATCCTTTTTTAGAGATCTGAAGCTCCGGGGTGTGACTCCCAAACAACAGTCCTTTCTCAATGCCCCATTATCAGAGCAAGTAGTGCAGGAAGCTGTGAGGCAGCTTCAGAGTGGAAAGGCGCCCGGTCCTGATGGACTTCCCAGTGAATTCTATAAGGAATTTATATGTATACTGTCAGGCCCGATGCTGAATATGTTTAATGATTCATACAGTCATGTTTGTCTCCCACCATCTCTGAGAGAGGCCAATATTTCACTTATCCTTAAAAAA
>NC_057710.1:79492300-79496916 GCF_004010195.1 Chiloscyllium plagiosum | reverse complement strand
CAGAAAACCCCCCAGGCCTGTCGGGTTGGCGGAAGATTGTTATGGAGCATATTCCCCTGGATTTTCTCACAAATATGGTACACCACAAAACTGAGAATTTTTACAAGACATGGCAACCCTTTTTGAAATACCTGGACACAGATTTATCTGCCACACTAACAAGGGCTTTTATATAGCCGTAATGATTGTGTTTCATGAGTCCAATATCCAGGGAGGAGGAACTGTGAATGTGTGAGTGCTTTGTTTGGCTGGGCTGAGTTATTACTATTTATTTGTTTGTTGTTAGGTATTTATTTAGTTAGTTAAATAGCTAGTTTAGATTTTTTTTAAAATTTATACTTCTCTATATATGTTTATACATTCGTAAAGGAGGGTGGGTTGGGGAATTTGTTTTTATTATTTGGTTTAGTTTTGTACTATTTTTGTACTGTTTTGAATTGCATTGTATTGTATTTGTTGTAATATTTAAAAATCTATTTTTTTCTGAATAAAAATATATTATAAAAAAAGAAGAAAAAAAGGTGTTGCCAGTAAGAACTGACACAGTAATCAACACTGGCATGAACCAAGTGCCGGCGCAAGGTGGGTCATATCAGGTAGCCAGACAGGGGCCAGAAAGTCCCATGCCAGCAATGGAGGTTTTTAGAGAAGCTTTCCCGCAGGTGACAGATCAGGGGCAGGGCAGATTTAAACAACAGCCTAAACAGAACTGGGATCCCCAAGGACAGGGATGTAGGAATGGGGGATTAAGGTACATGATAAATAATCAGGCTCTAGGGGGCGCCAGAAATGATGTGCGGGGGATGCCATCAACGAGGCCACTTTAGGAGGAATCGTCCTTATTGGACTGGGCCCTCTCTGCCCTATAGTGGGCCTAGACAGCGGGAATCCCCAGTGATGTAGGAATGGGGGATTAAGGTACATGATAAATAATCAGGCTCTAGGGGGCGCCAGAAATAATGTGCGGGGGATGCCATCAACGAGGCCACTTTAGGAGGAATCGTCCTTATTGAACCGGGCCCTCTCTGCCCTATAGCGGGCCTAGACAGCGGGAATCCCCAGTGGCCACTTCCCAGACACCTACAGGCCCAGCAGGACCTGTTAACTGATATGGGATGTGTCAGGGATGCCCTGAGAACCTGGGTGGGAAGGGGCACTACCCTGTAGTAGCATGGGAGGCTGATCAAGAACCAGTAATACAAGTTAATATAGAAGGGCGGCAGACATCGGTGATGATAGATACTGGAGCTACATACACTTGTATACAGCTGCCGTATGCCTCTCACCTTCCCATGTCAAGTAAATTTGTTAAAACTGTAAGGTTCTCAGGGAAATCACAGTTAACTCAATTTACAGCTCCAGTAAGATTAGAAATGGAAGGTCAGGAGATAGTTCTGTCAATATTAGTGTCTCAAGAGACGCCAATTAACTTGTTAGGTAGGGATGCTTTACTACAGTTAGAGGTAAGATTGGAGTGCACACAGCAGGGCTTGGTCATAGAAAATGCCAATACACAATTAGTGATGCAAGAAGTTAAAGATGTGAATGTTCATTGGATATGGGATATAGCAAATGGTATTCAAGATAACTGGGGGATGTGGGAAGCAGAAGTCTTGATGATGTTGACTCAAGCAAGACCACCTAAGTCTGAGTCTCAGGATGAGGTGTTAGAGAGGCAGTGGCAGCAGGAAGTCACTGCTCCACAACATTTAAGAAGTGAAGCAATAGTATTAGGGGAGCAGGGAGTGATCCTGCAAAGAGAAAGAAATGCGTTCCTGGAAATGTGGTATAGTGCATCAGGCGCCGCACTACATGTTACTGGTAAATAAGGGATATCAATCTAAAGACTTAGGACCTATGGCCCGGCATGTAGAAACAGTTAGGGAATGGTGTATCCTCATGACAGGGGTTTGGAAATCCAGGGATGGCAGCTATATTAAAATCCTAGCTTGCTGCAACTTGACAGGGAATCTGAAGGAAGTCAAAGTAACACCCTAGCGGAGCGTGCCAATGACAGTGGAGGAAGATGATCAATATGGTAGTGAGCAATTGGTTGCATTACCAGTCACTTTGTGGTCACAGCATGATACATATCTGGGGAGAGTGAAATCAGCTTGCCCAGTGGAAATAAGGTTGAAACCAGAGCTGGGACATTAGTGAAATTTCTGACGAATGAAGTTATCCTAGGATTTGGTATACCATTGGAAATTAGTTCAGACAATGGATCTGCCTCCATTCAGAAAATAGTAAAGTTGGTGCTGCAATCTTTGAGAATCAAACAGAGGTTTGGGTACGTGTATCACCCCTAGTCACAGGGTATGGTGGAAAGGATTAATGGGACATTGAAAGCCAAATTAAACAAGATCTGCGCAAGCACCAACCTTAATTGGGTTGATGCGCTACCGCTGGCGCTAATGAGTTATCGCATGCAGACTAATCGCATGACCAATCTAACATTGCATGAGATGCTCACAGGTAGACCTATGCCAGTGCCAAGGTGAAGAGGCCCATACAAAGGGCCTAGCTTGGAGCGGTTAAGCTTAGAACTTAAGCAATATATGCAGCAGCTAACTATGATATATGAGACTATCCACCTGCAGGAAACACAAAGGGAACCGACACCTTTCAATGAGGAAGGACCTATTACACCCAGGGATTGGGTGTACGTGCGGGTTTTTCGAAGACGCTGGAATGAACCGAGGAGAGAGGGATCTTTTGTAGTGACTAAGGCGTCACCTACCGCCATCCAAGTGGAAGGATGACACATATGGTATCACCTTAATCATTGTACGAAAGCTCTCCCACCAGCACAAGCTAACTCTAACACTGAGGTAAGTGGAGCTGAGGCCAAGAGACTTGGACACGGGCAGGGTACACAGGAGGCTACTACCCCTCAGCAGGGTTCTGAACAAGGTACAGGTGAAGATCTTGGGGATACTGATCATTCCAGAAATGATTGTGATGGAGATGTGGAGCATAGTTCTCCTGGCAGCGGGGATGGGGAAGACATGGGGGATGCCCCTGATACCCCCCCACCCGCCCCCCGCCCCCCCCGATGCCAGGCCCACACACTCAGACTTGGAGACCATTAGCTTGGAAGACCTGGACTGGTAATGCCCGTGACAATCACTGGTATCAATGGGCAAACTATACGGCTGTAATGATGGCTAGACAGGACTGTTTCTTGTGTATTAAGGCAACCCCTTCATACTATGTTGTCCCTATGCCTTATAACTTGACCACTTGTACTCAATGGCATTTTCAGCACTCTAGTCGACCTCTTAACCCAGATGATCCATCAACTTACAGGCAATCCCATTGTCTGTTTTGGTGCCTCCTACTTCAGGCCTCTATGTTCTATCAGCAGGATGACGTGGGCAGGCAGCAACACCAGCAGTATTGTGTGGTCCATCAGTAAGTCTAATTACACATTCCCAGTGTCTGCTCTCAGGATACAGGAAGGATTGAGTTTTGAATGCTTTAAGCGAAATGGCTCGACACCAGTAGGCTATTTTATGGGTCTTTGTGGGAATACAATTGAACTAGAGGTGGAGACCACGTTTGGGGCTGTTTTAAATTCTCAATGCGTTCCGCTGGCAGATACTTGGTGGCTGTGTGGTAAGAAAGGAGGGTTGCGCCCAACACTGCCCACTGACTGGTGTGGTAGCTGTGCCTGTGTAATGCTCCTACACAAGGTAGTTATATCACCACACATGCAGCTTGACGCTATGTCACAGTCAGCTTTGTGCTGAACTAAGCGACAGAATGGCCCTGATCCGACGATTTGGATTGATAGCATAGGACAGCTAAGAGGTATTCCTAATGAGTTTAAGGCCCAGTGGCTCAGTGGTTAGCATTGCTGCCTCACAGCACCTTGGTCCTAGTTCAATTCCAGCCTTGGGCGACTGTTTGTGTGGAGTTTGCACATTCGCCCCGTGTCTGTGAGGGTTTCCTCCGGGTGCTCCGGTTTCCTCAACAGGTGAATTGGGCATGCGAAATTACCCATAGTGATAGGTACATTTGTCAGAGGGAAGTGGGTCTGGGTGGGTTACTCTTCAGAGGGTCGGTGTGGACTGGTTGGGCCGAAGGGCCTGTTTCCACACTGTAGGAAATCTAATGTAATCTAATCTAATCTAATGAGATTGCTGCGGGTTGGGAGGCTCTCATCCCAGTGATAGGGGTTAGCAAGAATGCTGAATGGATTAATTACACTTATTACAACCAACAGAGATTTATCAATTATACTGATGATGCCTTTGTGGCCTTGGGAGAACAATTAGATGCTACTACCAAAATGACATGGCAAAACAGACAGGCCTTAGATTGTATACGGGCAGAAAAAGGTGGGGTTTCTGTGATGTTTGGGGAGCAATGCTGTACCTTTATACATAACAACACTAGCCCTGGGGGATCTTTTACTAAAGCAAGTGACAATATTTCTGTTGAATAAGGGGAACTATGGAGCAATGAGGGAGGAGCTGGCCAAAGTTCAATGGTGCAGTACCTTAGCAGGGATGACCATGGAGGAACAATGGCGGATATTTCTGTGTATAATGCAGAAGTTGCAGGATCAGTTCATTCCTAAAAGGAAGAAAGATCCAAGGAGGAGGCATGGG
>NC_057710.1:79428422-79491291 GCF_004010195.1 Chiloscyllium plagiosum | reverse complement strand
GTGTTCTTGTACACTAGTCAATGAAGGTAAGCATGCAGGTACAGCAGGTAGTGAAGAAGGCTAATAGCATGCTGGTCTTCATAACAAGAGGGATTGAGTATAGAAGCAAAGAGGTTCTTCTGAGCTGTACAGGGCCCTGGTGAGACCACACGTGGAGTACTGTGTGCAGTTCTGGTCTCCAAATTTGAGGAAAGACATTCTGGCTATTGAGGGAGTGCAGCGTAGGTTCACGAGGTCAATTCCTGGAATGGCGGGACTACCTTACGCTGAAAGACTGGAGCAACTCGGCTTGTATACCCTTAAGTTTAGAAGGCTGAGAGAGGATCTGATTGAGACATATACGATTATTAAAGGATTGGACACTCTGGAGGCAGGAAACTTGTTTCCGCTGATGGGTGAATGCCGAACCAGAGGACACAGCTTAAAAATACAGGGTCGACCATTTAGGACAGAGATGAGGAGAAACTTCTTCACCCAGAGAGTGGTGGCTGTGTGGAATGCTCTGCCTCAGAGGGCAGTGGTGGCCCAGTCTCTGGATTCATTTCAGAAAGAGTTGGATAGAGCTCTCAAGGATAGTGGAATCAATGGTTATGGAGATAAGGCTGGAACAGGATACTGATTAGGGATGATCAGCCATGATCATATTGAATGGTGGTGAAGGCTCGAAGGGCGGAATGGCCTACTCCTGCACCTATTGTCTATTGTCTATTGTCAATGGAAAAACTAAAGAATCTAAGACGGGAGCTAAAAGACAATGCGGGGTTTGGTCATCAGGCTTTTGATTGGCCAAATAATATATAAGGGTCTTGGAGAGCATGGTTTGTCAAGATTAGTCTTATTATAGGTGCGGTTTTGCTTGTTGTCGCCTTTGTCTTTTGTTGTGCTTTAACTTTTATTAAGGACTTTTTAGTTTGCGTCACTACATGGCAACTTGTAGTCATTTCAATTACCCCAGGAAGTACTTACTCCTCTGATGGAACCCCACCGCTCTACTATTATGATCTGATAACCTCCACGGTACATGGAATATGTCCACGTGGGGACATCGATGATACTTCTGAAGAATGTGTGGGTCCTAGGTTGTGAGGGATAATGGGTCTTTTTTCCTGTTCTGGTTATTGGAGGACTGGTTTTTGGCCCAAGGGACCCCAGGAATGGAGGAAGCACCCTTTAAGTCTCAGACTCCAAAAATTATTTAGTCTGTGTTGGGACCTACATTGTTTATATTGGGCACAAGAGAGGCTTAGCTTATAGCCTTCTTTCTCTAGGTGGGGGAATATGGAAAATAAAGAACATGAAAGCATGTGAATGGTTAAAGCATGAAGACCACTGGTAATCTGTGGTCTGTGGAAGGCAGGATGGGATAAGAATTGTGGAATGCTCTTACACTAAATTAGCAGAGTAAGGTTAAGGCTGAAAGGTCACTATGGCGAATGAGATAACACAAGTAATGAAGCAAGTTTCTCTGTTAAGTGTTATTATGACAGGGTTGGGACCATAAACATTTGGGACATGACATTAAAATATCTAATTAATAGTTAGTAGAGTCAACTTGAGACAGGAGACTATTGTAATAGATGGAATAGCTAAATATCTATCATGACAGGTTAATCTAGAATGGAAGGTCACTGGAAGAGAGTTAGCAATAAATATCTAACCATGACATTAGAATAACATTAAGTAGAATGTACAACTAAAGAGATAATTGGAACTAACATTACTGTTTTATTGTGTAGCTAGAGTGAGGTACTTTGATTAATATAGTTGAGCATGCTGATAAGCTAACAGAAACATGATAAAAAAGATATAAAAATTCACGGACCCTGAGGTTCGGGGGCATTTGATAATCCGCTTTCTCAATGTCACGGTTTTTTTGTTTGCAAATAAAAGACCCACTTCTTGAAGAACTCTCTGCATCTCCTGGTGATTCTCTACATTTTCTCCACAACACAGGCAGAAAAGCACCCCTCTATCACCACCCTCTGTTTCCTAACATGAAGCCAATGTCATCTCCAATTGGCGAGCTCTCCCTGAATCCCATGTGATCTAATTTTACTAACGAGTGTACCATGCAGAATCTTGTTGAAGGCCTTGCTAAAGTCCATGTAGGCAACATCTTCCCTCATCTATCTGCTTGGTCACACCCTCAAACACCTCAATCAAGTTGGTGAGACATAATTTCTCACGCACAAGCCACAGTGACTATCTGTAATCAGTCCTTGCCTCTGCAAATGCATGTAAATCCTGTTCCTTCAAATTTTCTCCAACAACTTACCCACCATTGGTGTCAGACTCATAGGGTCTATAGTTCCTGGGCTTTTCCTTGCAGCCGTTCATTGCACAACATTAGTCACCCCTCGTCTTCTGGCACCTAACTAGTGGCTAGAGATAATACAAATATCTCTGCTCTTGGCCCCGCAATTTCTTCCTTAGTTTCCCATAATGTCCTGGATACACCTGATCAGGTTCTGGGGATTTATCTACCTTAAATACCATGTATTTTAAGACTTCCAGCACCTCCTCTTCTGTCATGTGGACTGTTTTCCAGATGTAACTGTTTATTTTCCCAAGCTCCCACACTTTCTCCACAATCTATCACTTAAATGCAATATCTCGCAAGCTGAAATGATTATTCATGCATATTATTCTTAATAGAATTGAAATATTATTTTGTAGGTTGTGTCTTTTCTCTGTTTGATCAGCCAATGTCCAAAGTAGGCTGATGTCTTTGCTTTTGACTTTGTCAATATTGTGATCACGGTTAATATTGACTATCGATTTTCATTACCTGGTATCTGATTCTAATGCCTAAGACTTTTCATGTGCTAAAAATGGTTTCAAAAAGAGAAATGCTGACCTATAATCGCTGCTATGAACACCTGACTAGATTGAGACAAGCTTATTGAACTGCCAGTAAATAAAGGTCATTCTGAATGGAAAGTGTTCTAAAGAGGCACTAAAACTCAGATCAGTATCTCCTGGTTGATTCACACCTTTCTGGAAATTATAAATTGGGATGCAATGTTGTCTACAGAGTATTCAGCTTGGAAACAAATAA
The DNA here is from genome assembly GCF_004010195.1 of Chiloscyllium plagiosum. Taxonomy (NCBI): domain Eukaryota; kingdom Metazoa; phylum Chordata; class Chondrichthyes; order Orectolobiformes; family Hemiscylliidae; genus Chiloscyllium; species Chiloscyllium plagiosum. The sequence continues at coordinate 79,488,233 of NC_057710.1, read as the reverse complement.
TGAGCAGTTCATATATTCAAAGTTTGTGAGAAGATTTGTAGCTCGGGTGCTCATTGCTGTGGTTCTGTTCGCCGAGCTGGAAGTTTTTGTTGCAAACGTTTCGTCCCCTGTCTAGGTGACATCCTCAGTGCTTGGGAGCCTCCTGTGAAGCGCTTCTGTGGTGTTTCCTCCGGCATTTATAGTGGCCTGTCCCTGCCACTTCCGGTTGGGCCACTGCAGCGGACAGCTGAAACTGACAACCGGGAGCGGCAGGGACAGGCCACTATAAATGCCGGAGGAAACACCACAGAAGCGCTTCACAGGAGGCTCCCAAGCACTGAGGATGTCACCTAGACAGGGTGCAACAAAAACTTCCAGCTCGGCGAACAGAACCACAGCAGTTCATATATTCCTATGTGTAAGTGAACCTTCGTCAATAGTTGTTTCTAGCCAAAGGGCAACAAGAAAAAATTGTTTGGTCAGCATGAATTGGAAGGCACTCTCTTTGCCTGTCTTTTTCTTATCAAGCTAATTTGAAGCAATAACCATTCACCAAGAATTCAAGGATATTTGTAAATGACCAAACAGTTTGGACTCAGGTCATTCTCATCACTCAAGGAATTTAAGAAATTTAAATTATTTTCATCTTGCCTCATTGCATTGGCATTCTCCCCTCGCCACCTCTTCTTTTTAAGCTTATTACTTGTATTTGATTATGTGTTTGATGTCATGTATTTATTACCTTCTTGTTGATTCAAAAATTCCTTTCTTTCACTCAAAATAAACCTCACAATTAATGATCTCCTTCATTTTCATGGAATCATAGAACCTTTACAAGTGCAGAAGAAGGCCTTTCAGCCCACTAACCCTCCGAAGAGCAACTAACTTAGACTTTACCCTATCCTTTACCATGGTTAAACCACCTGGCCTAAACAATTTCAGTCTGGTCAATCTACTTAACCTGCACATCTTTGGACCACGCAGAGGAAACTCAGTCATAGGGAGAGCCTGTGAACTCTGCACAGACAGTCACCCAAGGCAGATGGCTGGCGCTGTGAGGCAGCAGTGCTAACCATTGAACCATCGTGCTGTGGCTCTGATTAATTGAAGTGTGGTAGGTTAAAAAAGAAAGGAAACCTTCCTCACCCCTCCTCCCCTGGTTGTAAAAGCATATAGTTAAGTCACTGAGCTATGTAAACTTGTCAGTGAGTTACATTAAATTTAGTAGTGTAGACATTACTAGCTAAAATAGTGCTGCTACAATATCCTCAAAAGACCTGACTCCTACACCCTTGAAGAGATGGTTGTGAAACAAATGGATACAATTTCTTTCAATCAAAGATTGCATTAAAAATGGCATCTCTGGGACATCACTAATTTTGGTCATTTTTTTCAACAGCTACCCAACTAAAATGTACCAATGTACTGTGTCTATCTGCCTTCACTGACATTTAAATTCTCTGAGGTCATCTGTTCTGTGTGGGCTTGCAGATCTAATGCTATTGCTAACCTTCGTTGATTTCTCCAGAGTCAAAGCCACACTTCCTTCATAATTGTGCAACTTCAAAATCTGACAGACAGACATTTGTTATGTTTAAAGTGCCCTTGGAGGTCATAGACTTCTGACACTTCTGTTACTCATGTATATGGTCGACAAATCTCCTGAGTAACGAAACTCCAACTGTAGATGGCATTCCTAAAGTCTTCAATCAAATTTTAATTTTTAGTCGAAACGCGAGGGATACCAAAGGGAAAAAGGTGAAAACTGAAAATGTCATGTAAAACTGCTTGAATCCTTTCCCTTAGAAAGGTAACCCGTACTCCAATTTCTTCTCAGGAACTTAACAATGTAACAGTTTTATTTTCTAAATATACCCAGATGGCTGGCTGTCAAGCTAGCATTCTTATGTATTGCTGCCAGCTATCTTCTTAAATACGTAAATAATATTTGAATAGTTGTAAATAATCAGTATGTTGCATTAAACCAATCTGCTATTACAAATGTGCATTGTTAATTACATAGAAGACTGGTTCTAGTTTTATTCTCGTCCTCTAGTCCAGCCACATTTGTTCCTTTTTGAAGTGTTTATGTTCTTCATGGTGCAGATTTTCTCACCCATATGGCATATGAAACACTCATTTGCTCTTTTGACAACTTGTGTAGTGCAGCTCGCAGTAAAGTTGTGCTGTTATGATCAGTATTATTATTGCAGTATAGTTTGACAGACTAGAATAGAGAATTGCTGGGAAATTGGGGCTAATTGTTGATTACAGTTTGAACACCATTAAACAGATTTGCTTTACAAAGCATGAACTGATGAATGGTTCAAACGATGAGGCTTTGTCACGTGTCAATGTATCGCTAACAAGCACAATTCGCCAGGAGCAACAACAAATTTCATTTGTAAAACAAAATATTGCAGATAATGGATATCTGAAATTAAAAGGAACGTATCAGAGGCAATCAATAGGTCATGCAGCCTCTGTGGAGATAGAAAAACAGAGTTGATAATTTCAGCTTGGTGACTTTTGACAGAATTGAACTCCTTAACGTTAGAGGCACAACAGTAATCAGGGCTGATGTAAAGACAAGATAGCAAAATATATAAACATTTCTGGCAATGATTGTGGGTCAATGTTTTCTTGGGTCTTTTTCATCCTGATCTCCTTCTTTCTTGAGTAATTGTTACAGTGGAGAAAGACCATTTGGCCCATCGTGCCTGCACTGGCTCTTCAAACAAGCGTCATTCCCTCTTGCCAAATTCCACCCTGCCGATTGCACTTACCCTTGCACACTAATTCTGTCTGAATAATCATCCAATACCATCCTGGATGCCCCTCTGTTCACCTTTAGTGCTTGGAATGATGACTGTCCTTGCAATAAACCAATTACAATGGCACAATTACATTATGCACTGAAATGCTGAAAACTGATCATACTGCACATTTTCCATTGACCTATTCTAGCACTAGATATTGGACTTGAAAATTCTGATGGCTTTTGCAGTTCCCACAGTCTTGCTGAACTTGTCATGGTCATCTAAGATCAGATTCTGATGAATCTTGTCAAGTAAGACTGAAGCAGGTACTGCACTCTGAATTCAACACTTCCCTTTGTCATTGTTGATATGGATGAGCATTATAAACCTTTTGGATTGTCTGAAAATAAACATGATAACGTGCATTGACATGCATAATGAGATGGTTAGCATTAGACACCATCTGGACACTGGGGAAATAAAATCCCTTCCTGTTCATTCAGCCGATGGCACTTCCAGAGAGGGCCTTAATAGCCATATGGATGCCATTAACAACAAAGAGTTATCATGTGCAGTTGATCCAATATTGTCCATTGTACACTGTCATCAAAATTTTAAATTACCTCCATATATCAGGCATGTAATAAGTAAAGATCTGCTTGGCTGAGTCAGCAATGCTGTGTAGAATCGATGGATGTTCATCCTCTTCGGTCCTGGTTATTTTCTGAGCTGTCAACTTTTGTAAAATTCTGCACTGTGTGAGTGCAGAACTGTACTAAATTTTAAAATTCCCATTGACACTGTGAGATCTATAGCCTTGATGAGTGCTGATCGCTATTGAATCTATTGAATTTAGCACTTGATGCTAATATTAACAGAGTGTATTAGCATTTTCTGAGGTTTCACTGGTTTTAATGAAATGTCAGTCTTGTACAAACCGAAGGTGACATGGCCAGCTATGTGATACTATAGACATTTCCTGTCTGTAGTAGAAGTTGACCATAATTCACTTAAGACTTTGTCACATTAGGCTGGTGAGAGAAATAGACGTCCACTGTACTGATCACCATATTGGTGTTGGCTATCATGTGTACAAAAGAACCTCGATTATCCAGCATTCGATTAACCGAACGAAATACTCCCCACCTGTGGCCTTTGGATAATTGAGATTCCTCTGTATTCAATGATGTCAGTGAGAAACAAAAGTCAAAATATCACTTGTGACTCATTTGATTGTGACGAGTGAATTGCCAATGGTAAAGGTGTTGCTTATTGGTAGTTTGCTGATTGGGGAGGGGCAAAGCAAAGAGAGGGTGGAAGTCAATCAACAAATGCAGGTCGAAGAGTCCAAATCATTATGTTGAATCATTCTGTAAAGTGAAGATGGCAGCCATGTCAAATTTATAAGAGTACCTAATATTAACTTGTTCTAGGGGTGTTCATAAAGGAGAGACTCCTTAGGAGGGAGTTGCTCCTTCCAGCTGGTGGGAGAAGAGTTATAGGACAAATAAGAGAAAGTGAGGGTTGTAGATGCTGGAGAGTCAGTGTCAAAAAATGTGGCGCTGGAAAAGCAGAACAGGTCAGGCAGCATCCGAGGAGCAGGAGAGTTGATGTTTCAGGCAGAAGACCTTCATTAGGAGTGTGAGGTGGGTGTGGCACTGGAGGGTAAAGTGGATGGAATAGCAAAAAGTGGATGCAGTTAGGAGGTGATTGTGATAGGTTGGTGGGGAGGGTGGAGTGGATAAGTGGGAAGGAAGATGGATGGATAGGTTAGATCAATAGGGCAATGCTGAGTTGGAGGGTGGGATCTGGGATGAGGTGGGGAGATTTGGAAACTGATGAAGTGGATGTTGATGCCATGTGGTTGTAGGGTTCCAAGGAGGACGATGAAGTGATTTTGGATTTGATTTGGTGGTGGAAGAGGCCCAGGACTTGCATGTCCTTGGGGAGTGGGAAGGGGAGTTGAAGTGGTTGTCCGCAGGGAGGTGGGATTGGTTGGTGTGTGCTTCCCAAAAATGTTCGCCAAACCACTCTGCGAGTTGGCATTAGGTTTCTCCGATGGAAAGGAGACCACATCGAAAGCAACGGACACAGTAAATGAGGCAGGAGGATCTCTGCCAGATTTAAAATGATCTTTTGGGGCCTTGGTCAGAGGTGAGCAGATTTGGGGGAGGTGGGGGGGCCTTGTGCAGCAGCAGGGGAAGGTGTCAGGACTGGAGGATCGGGAGTGTGGACCTAACAAGGACTCATGGAGAGAATGGTCTCTGTGGAACGCAGGTATGGGTGGGGAGGGAAATACATTTTTGATGGTGGGTTCTGACTCTCGGTGGTGAAAATGGTGGAGGGTAATGTGCTGTATCTGGAAATTCATGGGATGAAATGTGAAGACAAGGGGGATTCTTTCCTTGTTGAAGTTGGGCGCCAAGGGGTTCAAGGCCGGTGGTGCGGGAAGTGGAGGAGATGTGATAAAGGGCATTGTTGATAACATGAGGGGGGAAATTGTGATCCTTGAAATTGGAGGACATCTGGGATATCCTAGAGTGGAATTGCTCCTCCTGGGAGCAAATATGGCAGAGGCAGAGGAATTGGGAGTAATGGATTGTGTTTTTATGGGGGATGGGGGTGTGCGGTGTAGTGAAAGTGGTTGTAGGAGTCGGTGGGTTGGAAATAGATGTCCATGTTGAGTTGGTCGCCGTAGACAAAGATGGAGAGGTCAAAAAAGGGAGGGACAAATAGTCCAGCATCAATTGGTGGAGGCTTCAGTACAAATTGGTGCAAGGTTCACAGCATTAGGTGGGTTTATGTACCTGAACACAACTCTAGGCTGAAGTCCTTTCATGGGGGAAAGAGTTATAAATGTTTAGGATGTATAATCTTATACTCATTTAAACAGTTTTCAACAGCCTTCTGAAATGACATCAAAGTTGATTTGTAGAAAATAAGATGGTAGTGACAAAAGTTGCTGGTAACTGGTCTGTAGCCTTGTGGGTTGCAATGCTTCAGGTGCAGAGCCAGGCTCCTTTTAAGTGAGTTGAGGGTTTCCACCATAACCAACTTCCTAATTAATCAGCAGTCTCCTCTCAGTCAGAGTCATACAGATGTACAGTGCGGAAACAGAGACTTCGGTCCATGCCGACCAGATATCCAAACCTAATCTAACTCCACCCTCCCCACCAACCTATCACAATCACCTCCTATTAAAGTCCCTTTTATACCCTTCCCCTCTCAGTCCAAATCAATGCCCTCTCATTCTGGACTACCCACTCCAAGGAAAAGACCTTGTCTGTTTATCCAATCCATGCCCCTCTTATAAACCTCTAAGATCGCCCCTCAGCTTCCGACGCTCCAGGGAAAACAGCCCCAGCCTGTTCAGCCTCTCCCTATAGCTCAAATCCTCCAACCCTGGCAACATCCTTGTAAATCTTTTCTGAACCCTTTCAAATTTCACAACATCCTTCCGATAGGAAGGAGACCAGAATTGCATGCAATTCTCCAAACATGGCCTAACCAATGTCCTGTACAGTCGCAACATGACCTCCCAACTCCTGTACTCAGTACTCTGACCAATAAAGGAAAGCATACCAAATGCCGCCTTCACTATCTTATCTACCTGTGACTCTACTTTCAATGAACCATGAGCCTGCACTCCAAGGTCCCTTTGTTCAGCAACACTCCCTAGGACCTTACCATTCAGTGTATAAGTCCTGCTAAGATTTGCTTTCCCAAAATGCAGCATCTCGCATTTATCTGAATTAAACTCCATCTGCCACTCCTCAGCCCATTGGCCCATCTGATCAAGATCCCGTTGTAATCTGAGGAAGCCTTCTTTGCTGTCCACTACACCTCCAATTTTGGCGTCATCTGCAAACTTACTAACTATACTTTCTGTGTTCACATCCAAATCATTTAATAAATGATGAAAAGTAGAGGACCCAGCACCAATCCTTGTGGCACTCCACTGGTCACAGGCCTCCAGTCTGAAAAGCAACCCTCCTCCACCTCCACCTCTACCTCCGAGCCAGTTCTGTGTCCAAATGGCTAGTACTCCATGAGATCTAACCTTGCTAACCTTGTCGAATGCCTTATTGAAGTCCATATAAATCACGTCCACTGCTCTGCCCTCCTCAATCCTCTTTGTTATTTCTTCAGAAAACACAATCAAATTCATGAAACATGATTTCCCATGAACAAAGCATCCCTAATCAGACCTTGCTTTTCCAAATACAGGTAAATCCTGTCCCTCAGGATTCCTTCCAATTACCTGCCCCCACTGATGTCAGGCTCACTGGTCAATAGTTCTTGTCCTTACTACCCTTTTTAAAGAGTGGCACCACGTTAGCCAACCTCCAGTTTTCCGGCACCTCCCTGTGACTATCGATGATACAAATATCTCAGCAAGGGGCCCAGCAATCACTTCTCTAGCTTTCCATAGAGTTCTACAGTACACCTAATCAGGTCCTGTGGACTTATCCACTTTTATGCATTTCGAGACATCCAGCACACCTCCTCTGTAATAAGGACATTTTTCAAGATGTCACCATCTACTTTCCCACATTCTATATATTCCATGTCCTTCTCCACAGTAAACACTGATGCAAACTACATGTTTAGTATCTGTCCCATTTCCTGCAGCTCCACACATAGGCTGCCTTGCTGATCTTTGAGGGACCCGATTCTCTCTCTAGGTGAAAGTGAGGACTGCAGATGCTGGAGATCAGAGTCGAGAGTGTGGTGCTAGAAAAGCACAGCAGTTCAGTCAGCATCCGAGGAGCAGGATAGTTGACGTTTTGGGCAAAAGCCCTTCATCAGGAATTCCTTTGGATTCTCCTTGACCCTTTTGCTAAAGCTATCCCATGTCCCTTTTTGCCCTCCTGAATTCCCTCTTAAGTATATTCCTACTGCCTTTATACTCTTCTAAGGCTTCACTCGATCTCTCCCATCTATACCTGACATATGCTTCCTTCTTTTTCTTAACCAAGACTTCTCTAGTCATCCAGCATTCCCTACACCTACCAGCCTTTCCTTTCACCCTAACAGGAATATACTATCTCATACACCATCAATTTTGTTTTCCTTTTGTTTTGGCCTTCTTGTGAGTTGTTGTGATGAATACAAAATGAAAAGATTTGCTAAACATGCTCTTCTCAGCAATAATATATTAAATAAGATTTGACAAAGCTGGTAGCACTGCAGTTCTGGTAATCCTACTTTTATTTTTGTCATGAACTTAGTAAATTAGACTATTAGATGGAAATGAAGACATTGTGAGCTTGAGTTATGAACAGTTTCAGTAGCAGTTTCTGCAGTCGGAAAACATTGTAATGACATTTTGGCATTCTGCTCCAGATATAAACCTCATTTTCACTGCTTCTAATAATGCAATATTTTCATCATTCACCCCATCGAGAGTCAGGGTTGCTTATGGGAATGTCTCATTGGTGGTTCAGGGGAGCAAACAAAAGCATGTAGGTGAATAATGGGAGGGTGCAGGGTCGGAATGGGCATTGGGATGGTCATTAACATCATCAAGGGGTGTGGAATGGCACATGTAGAGAAATGGTGTTAGGGTTCAGCGTAATGAAGGAACAGTCAAGTATAACAGAGGATGGTGAGGAAAGGTTATGTTGGGTGGGTGAAGGTGATGGGAGTCAGTGTGAGGATGATTGGGGGGAAATTAGAAAACACAAGTTTCAAAGTCAAATGAATTATTTCTGTGACTCATTGAAGATGCATGTTTGGTTGCTAGTATCACATATGAAGGAGAAGGAGGATTATTTTGGGTTGGGTTCATGGTGCATACATTTGGCAAAATAAAAGGCCCTTAAATGTTTGACAACCACAATCGAGCCTATTCCTAGATGTATGCCTACTCTGCTCACACACTGCAATTATTGCCATGGATCTCATTCACACCAAAAGCTTATCTTCAACACCTCAATTGTCTGTTTAGTGATGGTCTGTATCTGAATGTGTTTTCTATTATAACTCCATTACATGTCATTTAGTGTCATTCTCAGGCTGCCATGTCACTGAATAGCTAGCTATGTACCTGGGGAAGGTGGTGGAAAATTGAAGCAGGCACAAATCCTGCAGAAAGATTGCATCATGGCAACCACTCATGATGTGCATGCATGCAGGAATTTCTTCCTTTTGGGTTCATTTTGCAGAAGTCTTGGTCACAGTTAGATTTATAAAACAGAGTTAGGAACTGCTAAGAAATGGGTTCCCTCCATGTAAATAGTTGGTTTGAAAGTTCTGGACTGGAGGTGTTTCATTAGAACCATGAAGAAATTAGTCAAGGATAAGAAGGTTTAAGCTCATTGGGCAAATATTCAAGAAAAAGGACTTCAAACTGTCAGGACTGGAAATTAGATGAAACAGTTAAGTTAGTCAATAGATGTGATGGAAAAGCAAACTTTCTCTGATGCTTTAGTCTTTTAAAGTGATGCTGTTGGGATTGATGGAATATTGTATTTGACTATGTGTTTTGAAATATTTAACTGTTATATGTAAATAACTTGGTTTGTTTTATTTGATCTTCATTTCCCTTGTATAATAAATACTTGTTTTGTTGTTGCAACAAATCTGCAGCATTGCATACTTTTATTTCAGTGAAAGAGCACATTTTAAAAACAAATTAAACAAATTACGATCTATGGGATCTGACTTGTCTCATAATAATATCAGCTGAGATCATAACAATGTCTTTAAATCCTATCGCCAACCTGATTATTTAACCATACCTTACTTTGTTAGTAATGCACCATTAAATATTTCTGTTCATGCTATGAATTATAAAAGTATTTTTAATAACATTCTTATTTGAACATACTCTCCACAGAATTCAAAGTCCATATTGCTTTCATTGATTTACTCTTGGCTCTTAAGACTTCCCATCATAATAAACAACAGCTTGATATACAGGAACAATGAACTGTGTTGTACTACTATTTAAACAAATGTTTTGGATAGATTGTGCAGTTAGACATCCCCTATCTAATTGTCTACATTGTTCATAAAAAAACAAATTTAAGCAATCTTTGTAAATACACAAATCAAGTTTAAGGTCTATGTTATTAAATCACTAGTTATTGAGAGAAGTATTGATTTGTATACTGTCAGTGGTATGGAATCATACTGAGCTATCAGTTAGAGACTAATGCCCTAGATCATGGCTCACAGTTAGGAACACTCAAGTGCAAGTCACAAGCAGAGAATCAGGAGAGCAATATGTTTTAACCAGTAAATTCTGATTATTTTGTGTGTGTAAAATATGCTAGTTTTCTTGAAACTTTAAAAGGATCACTGCTTAAGGTTATAGAGTGCTTTGGTGATTCAGTGCCCATGTTTAAAATCTTGTCTGTCAACATATTGCATTTATTCTCTGTACAGTGTGAAATCCTAAGATGTATTGTTGACTCTCAAGAGCAGCTCACAGTGCCACAATTTGGGGTCTCAATCATTTTTGCCTGACTGTAAAATATAAATTGTTTAGCAGTGACACAACAATAATCATGAAACATTATTCTCAATCTGGTTTTGAGTGTAACTGAAATTGGACTAATGAACTAGAATTAGAGATTTACTAATGACACGTGAAAGAAAACATTTATAAACATCCATCATCTATCAGATAGCAAATCATGTCCTAATGAAAGGTCACAGGTGGAAAACAAATTGTCTCTGGATCCACGTACGCAGGCAGACCTCTCCCAGAATCACAGACTGGCCCAGTGTAGGAGGAGGCCATTCAGTCCGCCATGCCTACGCCTGCTATGCCTTTCCACTATTTTCTGTTTTTACTTCAGAATTCCAAAATCTCTGCAGTCACTCATTTTTATGGATCAAAATGCCATAATCCTGTTAGAAAATCTAACTGAGGGCAATATTATTTGACTGTTTTCTGAGTCATCTGTAAACCAGCAAGGTTCCAACTTATAATGCAACATGTTTCTGTGCTTGTCACTTAAGTTAATATTGTCAACATTATTCACCTTATCTATGGCCCCTTATGATTTTATAAAGCTTACTCTCTTAAGCACCAGGTTAAAAAAGACCCAGGCTAGCCAGTCTCTCTTAATAACTCAAACCTCCCAGTCCTGGTAACATCTTTGTAAATCTTTTTGGAACTCTTTTCAATTTAATAATATCCTTCCAATAGCAGGGCTACCAGAACTGTACACAGTACTCCAAAAGTGGCTTCACCAATGTCCTGTACAGCCACAATGTGATGTTCCACCTCCGAGACTCAATGCTGTGATGAATGAAGGCAAGCGTGCCGAATGCCTTCTTCACCACCCTTTCAACCTGTGACACCACTTCCAAGAAAATATATACCTGAACCCCTACATCTCTCTGTTCAGCAATGCTCCCGAGGGACCTACTAAAAACTGTATAAGACCTGTCCTGGTTTGTCTGACCAAAATGCAACACCTCAAACTTAAATAAATTAAACTCCATCTGCCACTCCTCGGCTTATTGGCCCGGCTGATCAAGAATCTGTTATACTCTTAGATAACCTTCTTCACTGTTCACTATACCACCAACCATGCTTCCTATATTCTCATCCAAATTGTTTGTATAAATGACAAACAACAGTAGACCCAACACCGATCACTGCAGAACATTGCTGGTCACAGGCTTCCAGTCCAAAAAACAACCCTCTACTACCACCCTCTGTTTCCTACCCTCAAACCAATTTTGTCTCCAACTGAATCCCACGTGATCTAATTTTACTATTCAGTCTACCATGAGAATCCCCGAGGACTGGAAAATCGCTAACGTGACACCCCTGTTTAGAAAGGGAGTAAGGCAAAAGACAGAAAATTAGCCTAAACTCAGTCGTGGGTAAGAATCCATTGTGAAGGATGAGATTTCTGAACACTTGGAAGTATATGGTAAAATAGGGCAAAGTCAGTATGGTCTCATCAAGGGGAGGTCATGCCTGACAAATCTGCTAGAATTCTTTAGGCAAGTAATGAGCAGGTTAGACCAAGGACAGCCAATAGATGTCATCTAGGCAAAAGGGAGGACTGCAGATGCTGGAGATTAGAGTTGAGAGTGTGATGCTGGAAAAGAACAGGGGGGAAGGTAGCTGAGAGTGTGATAGGTGAATGGAGGTTGGGGTAATGGTGATAGTGTGGAAGAGAGGGTGGAGCAGATAGGTGGGAAGGAAAATGGACAGGTAGAATAGGTCAGGAGTATGGAGCTGAGTTGGAAGGTTGGAAGGGGAGGAGAAATGCGAAAACTGGTGAAATCCACATTGATACCATGTGGTGGAGGATCCCGAGGCGGAAGATGAGGTGTTCTTCCTCGAGGCATCAGGTAGTTAGGGAGTGGCAATGGAGAAGGCCTAGAACACGCATGTCCTTGGCAGAGCGGGAGAGGGAGTTGAAGTGTTCAGCCACAGAGCAGTGGGGTTGGTTGGTTCAGGTGTCCCAGAGATGTCCTCTGAAGCGGCCTGCGAGTAATGGATGTTATCTACCTGGACTTCAAGAAGGCCTTTGACAAGGTGCTGCACTGGAAGCTACTGAGTAAGATAAGGGCCCATGGTGTCAGAGGGAAGGTGCTAGCATGGATAGAAACTTGGTTGTCTGGGAGAGAGGGGCTAAAAGGGTCTTTCTCATGATGGCAGCTGGTGACTCGTGGTGTTCCACAAGGCTCTGTGTTGGGACCACAACTTTTCATTTTATATGTTAACGATCGAGATGAAGGAACTGAGGGCATTATAGCTACATTTTCAGACACACAGATAGGTAGATGGACAGGTAAGATTGAGGAGGGGGGGAGGCTGCAGAAGGTAAACTTGCATGTTGAGTCAGTCGTTAGGTAGGCAAGTGCAATGATGGCATTTATTTTGAGAGGACTTGAATATGAAAGCAGGGATGTATTTCTGAGGCTCTATAATGTTCTGGTCAGACCATATTTGGAGTATTGTGTGCAGTGTTTGGCCCCATATCTCAGGAAGGATGTACTGGCTCTGGAGCATGTTCAGAGGAGGTTCACGAGAATGATCCCAGGAATGAAAAGCTTACCATATGCAGAACGTTTGAGAACTCTGGGTTTATATTTGATGGAGTTTCGAAGGATGAGGAAGGATCTAATTGAAATGTACAGAATACTGAATGGCCTGGACAGGATAGATGTTGGGAAAATGTTTCCATTGGTAGGAGAGATTAGGACCCAAGGGCATAGCCTCAGAGTAAAGGGAAGACCTTTTGGAATGGAGATAAGGAAATCTTTCTTCAACCAGAGAGTGATGAATCCATGGAATTCATTGCCACAGAAGGCTGTGGAGGGTATGTTATTGAGTATATTTAAGATTGAGATATAGGTTCTTGAGTATAAAGAGGATCAAGGGTTACAGGGACAAAGTGGGAGAATGGGGGTTGAGAAACTTATCAGCCCTGATTGAATGGTGGAGCAGACTCGATGGGCAGAATGGCCTAATTTCTGCTGCTATGTCTTATGGTCTTATGCTGAACCTTGTCGAAGATTTTGCTGAAGACCATGTTTACAACACCTACTGCTCTGCCCTAATCTATCTGCTTGGTTACATCCTCAAAACACTCAATCAAATCTGTGAGAACACAATTTTCCATGCACATACTATAATGACCATTCATAATCAATCTTGGCTCTCAAAACGCAGGTGAATCTGTTTTTCAGAATCCTCCCCAACAACATTTCCACCACTGATGTCAGACTCATTGCTCTACAGTGCTCAGGCTTTTCCTTGCAGCCTTTCTTAAATAAAGGCACAACATTAGTCACCCTCTGTCTTCTGGCAGCTTACCTATGGCTGCTAGTGGCCCCCCAATTTCTTCCTTAGCTTCCCAAAATGTCTTGGGATGCACCTGATCAGGTCCAATGGATTTATCTACCTATATGTGTTTTACGACTTCCAGCACCTCCTCCTCTGTCGTGTGGACTGTTTTCAAGACATAACTATTTATTTTCCCAGGTTGCTAGCTTCCACTTAAATTCATTTCGGATCTCACCCATTTTCTGTGGTTCCACAAGGAGATGGCCTCGTTGATCTTTAAGGGGCCCTATTCTCTCCCTAGTTACAGCAGACTAGAGGGCTAGCTTCTCTCTGTGCACTGCACAAATCCATAATGATGTGCTATGAATTCATTTCACATTTTGTAACTGGAAAATTCACTGTTTCGTTAATTCAAGAAAACTTAGATAATTGGTCCCTTTTAAAGTATAAGTTTATTTGGTCTGGGAGAAAGATATCCACACAGGAAGGGATCATTTGTAGATTGTAGATTAAACTGGTTGTGACTATGGGCCTTTTGCTGAGATATTTGTATCATCGATGGTCGTAGATGAGGTGCTGGAAGACTGGAGGTTGGCTAACATGGTGCCACTGTTTCAGAAGGGTAGTAAGGACAAGCCAGGGAACTATAGACCAGTGAGCCTGACGTCGGTGGTGGGCAAGTTGTTGGAGGGAATCCTGAGGGACAGGATGTACATGTATTTAGAAAGGCAAGGACTGCTTAGGGATTGTCAACATGGCTTTGTGCGTGGGAAATCATGTCTCACAAACTTGGTTGAGTTTTTAGAAGTAGTAACAAAGAGGATTGATGAGGGCAGAGTGGTAGATGTGATCTATTTGGACTTCAGTAAGGCGTTCGACAAGGTTCCCCATGGGAGATTGTTTGGCAAGGTTAGATCTCACTGAATACAGAGAGAACTAGCCATTTGGATACAGAACTGGCTCAAAGGTAGAAGACAGAGGGTGGTGGTGGAGGGTTGTTTTTCAGACTGGAGTCCTGTGACCAGTGGAGTGCCACAAGGATTGGTGCTGGGTCCTCTACTTTTTGTCATTTACAGGATGTGAGCATAAGAGGTACAGTTAGTAAGTTTGCAGATGATACCAAAATTGGAGGTATAGTGGACAGCGAAGAGGGTTACATCAGGTTACAACAGGATCTGGACCAGATGGGCCAATGGGCTGAGAAGTGGCAGATGAAGTTTAATTCAGATAAATGCGAGGTGCTGCATTTTGGGAAAGCAAATCTTAGCAGGACTTATACACTTAATGGTCAGGTCCTCGGGACTGTTGCTGAACAAAGGGACCTTGGAGTGCAGGTTCATAGCTCTTGAAGTGAGAGGGGAAAGATATAAAAGAGACCTAAGGGCCAACGTTTTCACACAGAGGGTGGTATGTGTATGGAATGAGCTGCCAGAGGATGTGGTGGAGGCTTGTACAATTGCAACATTTAAGAGGCATTTGGGTGGGTATATGAATAGGAAGGGTTTGGAGGGATATGGGCCAGGTGCTGGCAGGTGGGACTAGATTGGGTTGGGATATCTGGTTGGCATGGATGGGTTGGACCGAAGGGGCTGTTTCCATGCTGTACATCTCTATGATTCTATGACTCTATAAGGCAGGAAAAGCTGCAATCTTTTCAACACACATAAATGAAACATTTATTTTTAAAATATTGAACTCATTAGACAGACGAAGTAATATGGATGAATGAGCTTAATGGAGCATGCTGTATGAGCAATCCTCACCGCCAACCATCGTACTGAATGAAGCTGCCTGCATTATTGTTCATTGTGCAGTAGGTTTGCTGCATTTCTATTGTCGGGATCTACAGGGCCTGCTTGATCCAGTATGGTAGCTGAAAGCTACTTTCCAGTGTCATTAAAAGAGGCTCCTGCCTTAAAACAAAACTTATTGTATGTTAGCAACTAAGTACAAATTACTAATATGTTAGTTGTTGTTCCAGAGACTGAGAGGAGGTCCTGAATGGTAAGTCATATTCCTTCAAGATATTAAACTGTTCTCCAACAAGGTCTGTGTGACATCATTATAGTTATGACATTCCTCAGTATCTGTTCTCATGCAACATCAACCCCCCCTAAGCATTTTCCATTATGATAAATATACATTGCTGAATATAATTATATTTATCACTACTGCATCTCTGCCTTGTCTCCAGTTTCTCAAATTAAGACAATCTGAAAATGTCACTCTTATCCCAGAAAATGTTCTCTTCAGATCTGGAAAATTGGTAGATGTCTGGGTTGAAACCTATGATCTTGATTCTGTTGCTAACAGTGTGAGTGTTGTAAGTTCCTGTAGACAGGATAACATATGATCATTCGGATTTATATGGTGGCCATGAAGTGCTTTGAAAGGCTGGTCATGGCAATAATCAACTCTGGCCTCCCCACTACTCTTGACCCACTCCAATTTGCATATCAGACCAACAGATCCATGTCAGATGCCATATCACTTGCCCTTCACTCCTCCCGAGGACACCTCGACACCAAGAACAGCTATGTAAGAATCCTACTCATTGACTACAGTTCAGCCTTCAACACTAGTATCCCCTCGAGACTGGTTACTAAACTTAGTGATCTCGGACTAAGCCCTACTCTCTGCAACTGGATCCTCAGTTTCCTGACCCACAGGCCACAATCAGTGAAGGTTGGATACAGTATTTCATCCTCACGGACTCTCAACACTGGAGACCCCCAGAGGTGTGCACTCTGCCCCCTATTGTACTCAATATCCATGACTGTTTTTGCTACTGTTTACCTATTATTTACTTATATATGCTACTTAACTCTGTGGTCTGCCTGTATTGCTCGCGAGACAAAGCTTTCCACCGTGACTCGGTACACGTGACAATAACTTCAATTCAATTCAATTCCTTTGTGGAGGACAATTGTCCTGCTGAGAAAATCAGTTTTTTTTCACACACTCTCCTGGATCACTGAACCAGGTATTTCTTTCTTATCATATCCTAGATTTTCAGACTAAGTAAATTTTTTTCTTGATTGTATCCTAGATCTTTGGACATTGGTCATATATCCTCAGTGGTGACTTCAGTGTGGTTGTATGCATTACATCTTCCATCTGTATTTGCAGGTTTTTATGCTCAATCTGCCTATAAATTGGTGTCAAAGTGCTATAATCTTTAATTTGTTAATTAGATTGGACACTTTAATAGGGCTTCAGTGATTGCTGCAGTAATGACATTGTAGTAATTACAATCATGCGGGAAATGGATGAAGTCGTGAACTGACAAGTTTTTGGGCCCAGATCGATTTCATTTTAGATTCTTAAAAGAGGATACTGTTGAGGTAGTGGATGTGTTGGTATTATTTTCCAAAATTGTTCAGGTTCAGGAAAGGTTCCTTTAAACTGGAGAATAGCAAATTAAACCTTTCTATTCAATAAGGGAAAGAAGACATAAACAGGAAACTATAGGTCAGTCAGTTTGATGCCAGTCATGGGGAAGGTAATGGGTAATCAGTCATTAATGGGACCACAGTTGCATACTTAGAAAAGTCCAAGGTAATCCTAAAGAGTCAGCATGGTTTTGTCAAAGGGAATCATGTTTAATCAATTTATTGAAGTTCTTTGAGGGAATAACATGCAATGTAAATAAAGGGGATTCTGTTGCATTCTCTACTTGGATCATAGAATCCTTACAATGTGGAAAGATGCCATTTGGCCCATCAATTCTGGACTGACCCTCTGGAGAATATTCCACCCAGGTCCAAATCTACCCTATCCCTGCATTTACCAAGGCTAACCCACTTAGCCTGCATTTCCCTGGACACTTTGAGAAATTTACAATGAGTAATCCATTTAACCTGCAGATCTTTGGACTTGTGGAAGAAACCAGAGAACCGGTTGAAACCCACACATACATGGGGAGAACATGCACACTCCACAAAGACAGTCACCCAGGACTGGAATTGAATCCAGGTCCCTGACATTGTCATACTATAGTGCTAACTATTAAGACACCATTCCACCATTTCCAAAAAGCACTTGATAATGTGCCACATTATTAAGATTGTTGGGGAAGGTAAAGGTTCATGGTGTAAGGGGTAATATATTAACATGGATAGAAGATTGGCTAGCTAACAGAAAGTACAGCATAAGCATAAATGGGTCTCTGTCTGATTGAGGAAGTGATATGTGTAGTTCTGGAGGCATCTATGTTGGAGCCTCAACATTTTACAATTTATATCAATGACGTCGGTGGGGAGAGAAGGCATGGTAGCTAAATTTGCAGATGACACCAAAGTGGATAGAAAAGCATGTTGTGTAGGAGATGAAAGGAAGTTGCACTAATGTTTGGAAAGGACAATTGAGTTAGCAAAATCTTACAGATGGGTATAATGTAGGAATTGTTCACATTGGCAGGAAGAATAAAAAAAAACAGACTGTTGCTTAAACAGAGTGACTGCAGAACTCTGAAGTGTAGAGGTATGTAGGTATTCTGAAGCATAAGTTAAAACATGTTAGTATGAAGATATAAAATGTAATCAAGAAGAACAAATGTGATGCTATATTTTATTACAAGTGGAATTGAATCTAAAGGTAAGTAATTTTTTTTCAGTTATACAATGCATTGGTGAGACCACAACATGAATATTGTGTTGAGCTCTGGTCTCTTTAAGGAAGGATTTAAGTGGAAGTGGTTCAGTGGATCTTTACTAAGTTGTTATCTGGAATGAGGGGATTGTCTGCTG
Source organism: Chiloscyllium plagiosum (assembly GCF_004010195.1). Taxonomy (NCBI): domain Eukaryota; kingdom Metazoa; phylum Chordata; class Chondrichthyes; order Orectolobiformes; family Hemiscylliidae; genus Chiloscyllium; species Chiloscyllium plagiosum. The sequence goes on along the minus strand of NC_057710.1, from coordinate 79,469,982 downwards.
AGGACAGTCTGAACTTGTTTCCACAAGAGTTCAGAAGGCTGAGGGATGACTTGTCTGAAGTGTATAAGGTCCTAAATGATTAACAAAGTGAGCATTGTTCCAAGAGCAAGTGAGTCTGGCAAATGGAAAATAATGAAATGGCAGATGAATTGAATAAATATTTTACATCTGTCGTCACTATGGAGTCTAGAAGTAACACTCCAGAAACAGCAATAAATCAGGAAATGGAAGAAAGGGGAATCGTAGGAAAATTACAATCACCAGACAAGCGATATTGAATTAATTGTTGGAGCTGTGGGTTGGAATATCTGAGTCCTGATAGACTTCATGTTGGGGTTTTAATGAAGTAGCCAGTGAGATTGTTGATGTATTGGCTTTAAATTTCCAAAACTCACTTAGGTCTGGGAAGGTCCCATTAGACTGGAAACCAATCAATGTAATGTCTCTATTCAAAATGGTATTGTTACGGAAAGCAGACCTGTTAGTTTAATGTCAGTCACTGGGAAAATGTTAGATTTTTTTAAAAGTTACAACAGAGCACTTAAATAAGTTCAAGGTAATCGGATGAAAGGAAATCATAGTTAACCAATTTATTGGAGTTCTATGATAAAGTAACATGGAGGGCAATCTTTGGATGTATTGCATGGCTCATCTGCATGGTTAGAGGTTCAGCTGGTTGTCAGCAAGTAGCGAATAGGCATAAATGGACTTTGGTTAGACTGGCAAAATATAACAAGTAGTGTGCCATAGGACTCATCCATTGGACCTTAATTATTTACATCTTATATAAATGGTTTGGATGAAGAGTATGCTCACCAAATTTGCTGAAGACACAAAAATAAGTAAGCATGTAGGGTATAAGAGAACATTCGAGGAGAAAGTGAGGACTGCAGATGCTGGAGATCAGAGCTGAAAATGTGTTGCTGGAAAAGCGCAGCAGGTTAGGCAGCATCCAAGGAGCAGGAGAATTGACGTTTCGGGCATGAGATTCCTGAAGAAGGGCTCATGCCCGAAACGTCGATTCTCCTGCGCCTTGGATGCTGCCTGACCTGCCGCGCTTTTCCAGCAACACATTTTCAGCTATAAGAGAACATTAGATAGCAAAAAAACATTTATGCGAGTAGACAAATATCTGGCTAATGTGGTTAAAAAGTGAAATTGTTCCTTTTGTCAGGAGGAACAAAAATTGAGCACATTATTCAATGGTGAAAGTTTTCTGAACTTTGAAATGCAGATCTGGATGTTGTAATACATGAACTACAAAAGTCTAATATGCAAGAATAGAAAATAATTAGGATTGTTATCATTTATTGTGAACGAGGTTGAACTAGGGAGGTTATGCATCAGTAACACAGAGCACTGGTGAGACCATGTCTGAAATACAGTATTAGTTGCCTTATTTAAAGAAGAGATGTAGTACCTTAAGAACAGCAGTAGGCCATTCAGCTGCTTGAGCCTGTTCCTCCAATCTGTTCCACCACTCTATGAGATTATGGCTAATCTGCGCCCTAACACCATATACCTGCGTCGGTCCATCTCTCATGATGTCTTTGGTTCATAAAGTTAAAAATCACACAACACAGGTCGGCGCAACTTCGAGGGCTAAAGGGCCTGTACTGTGGTGTAATGTTCTATGAACACCAGGTTATTGTCCAACAAGTTTATTTTGAAGACTAGCTTTTGGAGTGCTGCTTTTTCATCAGGTGGTTGTTTGTCATTCTCAGGTTTAAAATTAACAAATGATCTAGCATCAACAGCTGTTTGTGAAAGGAAGTTCCAAATACCTACCACTTTTTGTCCAAACACTTCTCCTGAACATTTCATGCACCTGAGCTTAAAAGTGCTTAGCTCCAAGTCACCTCTGTAAGGTTTCATCCCAAAAATAGCTGGTCTGAGATTAACTCTAAATCTTTACACTAAGTTAAACATCGCACAACACCTGGTTATAGTCCAACAAACTTATTTGGAAGTACAAGCTTTCGGAGCGCTCTGAAAACACTCTGAAAATAAACTTAGTGTTGTGTGATTTTTAACTTTGTCCACTCCAGTCGAATACCAGCACCTCCATATCATCTTTACACTAAGGTAATCTAGTTTTACTATATCCTTAAAATAAAAGGAAGAACTGTGAATGTTGGGGATCTGAAATAAGCAAAAACAGAAATTGCTGGAGAAACTCAGCAGGGTCTGGCAGCACCTGTGAAGACAAAACAGTTAACAATTCTATCTATATAAAACTCACACAGTTTATATCACAGAGGTTAGTATATTATTTTAACCTGAGCATCTGTGAGGGAAAGGAAAGGGTTCGTGCATTGGAGATTTAACTACAAGAAGCATGTTTGTCAATTCAGATGTTTATTTGTCTTTACAGTTTGGCAAGCATATCTAGAAAAAATCCAGTAAAAACATAAAATATAAAACCAATTTTGCTTGCAACTAACAAAAACAAATATGTGATCAACACTGTACAACAGTATTGTAGAACATATCAAATGAAGCACATGCATTTCATTGCACAGTGAATTTATGGTGTAGGAGGAAACGAGATAGTTGATATTACAGATGCTGTTTACTCGATTACTAATCCACTTCCCTTTTAAATTTTATCATGGACATCAAAATGCTAATTGTTCTCCTAAATTACTGGAGATAAAGCAGGATGAGACTTACAGATTACTCAATAGTCATTTTAGCACGTACTTATAAAATATCTTTATTTAACCAAGGCTTTAATTTATTTCTTTTGACTGGATTAATACCTGTAGTAAATAATTCATACTAACATATTATGGCATATCAGCTTTTCACAAAGTGTCAGACATGGTTTGGGGGTAGTAGTAATCTTGGTTCAGAGTGTGAAAGCTTGTGTAGGTTCAAGCTCCATCCCACCTTAGGTGTTGACTTCCTTGTGTTTAATTATGCTGTTGTTACACAGGAAATCTATTCCATACATCAACAGAGGGTGTTACCGACAGGAATTCTGGGGTAAATTAATTCAAGATGTTTTGGTATTTTGTGATATAACATTTAAATAGAAACCTTAATTTTGACTTTGGGAAATTGTGTCAAATGAGAGATGTGCATTGAAAACCCACAGATAGCAGATAGTGCAATTTGAACTCAAAAAATTATCAGGAGTTAAAAGCTGGACTATACTGCCATCCTCACTTAATCTGACCTACATGTGAGTCCAGACCACAACAACATAGTTGACGCTTAGCTGACCAACTAAATTGCCTAGCAAGTCACTCAGTTGTAGCAAATTATTGCTACGTTCAAACAAAGGCTTGAAACCAGATGAACCACCCAGCACTGATGTCGTTTCTGACAGTGATGATAGTAAACAGAGTCCTATCAGTCCTGCAAAGCTCTCCTTACCAGCATCTGAGGGACTGTGTAAAAATTGAGCTTTCCTATCAATAGTCAATGAATAGTCAATTGATAGTCTACCAACACCCTCGAGATTTTCAGGGAGAGGTGGGCACCGCAGGGAGTGGAGTGTATTATTTCCCCTCCAACTCTATTTTGATTTGATCCCTGCCCTCCCCTTCACTGTTTGATCATGCAGCATTGCAGTGGATCCCTGGATCAATGTCAACGACTCTCCGCTTGTAAATATAGGGTGACTTTGTGATGGGAAACCAGCCTCTGTGGAGTTATTTCATATGTAAGTATGTTATCACATCCATCATGAACTCCTACATTGTACAGAACCTTTTATGTAACACCATGGCAGGTGCTTTCTAGAATTCTAGTAAAGTGCGACCACAGTTCAAAGGAGTAGACTGGTTAAACATGTTTTCCCATGCAAAATGTCACATTGACATTTCCTAATTACCTTGGAATTTCCTAAGTGTCCAGAAAAGTAAAAAATATATAACCAGGAGATAATGTCAGAGCCCTGGTGTTCTTGAACAAGGAGCACGCGGTGTCTACCAACACCCTCGAGATTTTCAGGGAAAGGTGGGCACTGCAGGGAGTGGAGTGTATTATTTTTCCCTCCAACTCTATTTTGATTTGATCCCTGCCCTCCCCTTCACTGTTTGATCATGCGGCATTGCCCTCTGAGAAGGGCACTGCTTGTCACTGGCCACTTGGTGGAAATTGAATAAAGATTTGTACACCTGTTGCCTTTCACTGTGTCTTACACCTGCACACACAAAGAAAAAAAAGAAAATAATATAACCAGGAAATTAAGAATCTTCTCAATTTAGGGGACTGACTCTGTCCTGGCTGGGCCACAGTCAGTGAGTTACTGCTGCTGTCGGTTTCTGCTTTTTTTTGGAAAAAAAATATAACCAGGAGATTATGTCAGAGCCTGGATGTCCTTGGAGAAGGAGCATGCGGTGTCCACAAACACCCTTCAGATTTTCAGGGAGAGGTGGATGCCGCAGGGAGTGGAGTGTATTATTTCTCCCTCCAACTCTGTTTTGATTTAATCCCTGCACTCCTCCTCACTGTTTGATCACGCAGCATTGCTCTTTGATGTGAGGGGCAGAGCTTGTCTCTGGCCACTCGGGTGTTTCCTTTCTTCCTGGTGGTGGAAACTGAATAAAGATTTGTGCACCTTGTGTCTTTCACTGTGTCTCACACCTGCACACACACATAACATGAGTGCTGGGGAAAAAAATAAGCTGTACCACAGTTAGGTGGTAGTGTGGGGATTAGGGAAAAAAAAAGAAAAGAAAATATAACCAGGAGATCGTCCAGGCCCGGGTGTCCCTGGAGAGGGAGCACGCGGTGTCTACCAACACCCTTGAGATCTTCAGGGAGAGGTGGGCACTGTGGGGTGTGGAGTGTTTTATTTTCCCCTCCGACTCTATTTTGATTTAATCCCTGCCCTCCCCTTCACTTTTTTGATAACGTAGGCATTGCCCTGTGTTGAGAAGGGCGTTGCTTGTCACTGGCCACTCGGGTGTTTCCTTTCTTCCTGGTGGTGGAATATAAATAAAGGTTTCTGCACTCGTTGTCCTTCACTGTGTCCTATACCTGCACACATATGACATAGGAAATAAATAAACACCACTGCTGTTAGGCGGTAGTGTGAAATAAGAAAGACAGAAGAAAAGTAAAGCCAGATGATCCTCTGTGGAGTTATTTCAGAAAGATAACATTTATCTTGAAGCAAATAGGGCATGGATTCCTCAGAATGTGACAAGGGATACAAGGGTTAGAAGATGAAGAAAGATTACATAAACTGGCCGTATTGTCTTGGTAATATGAAAGGTTAGGTAATAATTTGCAAAGATTAAAAAAAAGAGAAAAAATATAACCAGGAGATTTAGAATCACCTCAGTTCAGGGCCTGACTCTGAGCTGGCTGGCCACAGACAGTGTACTGTGCACAAGTGAATAAAGGGTGACTTGGTGACGGGATACCAGCCTCTGTGCAGTTATTACAGTGGAGGACTTCAATGTCCAACACTAACAGCAGCTCAGGAGAACCACTACTAACTGAGCAGGTCCAGTCCTGAAATTGATAGCTGCTAGATTGTGTCTGCAAGAGGTGGCAAAAGCACCAACAACAAGTCAAAATCTACTTGACCTCTTCATCACCAATCTATGACAGATACATCTGTCCAGAAGTGTTTTGGTAAGAGTTACCATCTCACAATTCTTTTTGCGATGAAGTCCTATCTTCAAACTGAGGGCACCCTCCATGTGTTGTGTGGCATTACCACCATTCTAAATGGGACAGAATTCAAACTCTAAACTGGGTATCCATTGCGGCAGAGTAGGACACTCCTGCAGGAGCTCCTCTGGTCCCTGTAATCTATTTCTTTCTTCTACCTTTTTCTTTCCCTCTTCTTCTTCACTTGTCTCAGCACCAATGGTGAATACTGGTGCAGTGGCAGGCCCGGGAGCATTGTGTGGTCAGCCAGCCCTGGAACAGTGTGGAGAAGCAACCCCAGAGCAGCATGCAAGCAGTGAGTCTCTGGCAGTGATTGGCACGGGAGAGGCAATTCTGGCACTTACCCTGGAGCAGCTTGAGTCCTGGTATGGAGCGCGCTGGGGTTTGGAGTAGAGCAGGGGTGGCTGTTGGACTGGGGTGGAGGCACTACACTGACCTGCTACACTGTAATGCCTATTTGAAATTTCCTGCCTTACCATAATGTTATCACTTTAGCGGAGTCCTATTTTTAACGTATGTTTCAACTCTGAAAGTAATGCAACTACTTTTATTTCTCTGCTGTATCTAAGAATTGTATTTAAAATGTCACCATAAGAAGTTGGACATTGTAAAAGCATTTCGCTGTATTCCAACAATGGAATACAAGTGACAATAAAAGGATATTCGATATTCTATTCTATGGAGTACTGTGGACCACCAGCAGCAGCAGAATTGTATTCAACCTCAAACTATAACATCATAACCCGGCATATCCCTCATTCTACCATTACCATCAAGTCAGGGGATCAACCCTGATTCAATGATGAGTGCAGGAGGACATACTAGGAGCACCACCAGGCAAACCTATGGTGAAGCTACAACACAGGAATACCTGTGTGCCAACAGCAGAACAAACGAGTCATAAATATGGCTCAGTAAAACCACAAACAATGGATCAGATTTAAGATCTGCAGTCCTGCAACATCCAATCATGACTTATGGGGGACAATTAATCAAATAAAACAAGGTGGGGCTCCACAATATCCCCAACCTCAATGGTGGAGGAGATCAGCACTTCAGTGCAAAATACAAAGCTGAAGTCCTTATTCATCTTCAATCAGAAGTGCCAAATGGATGATATGTTTTGACCTCTTCTTGAAGATCCCAGCACCACAGATGCCTGTCTTTCACTCATTTTATTCAGTCGACATGAAATCAAGAAACAGGTGAAAAGATTGGATAATCCAAAGGCTACAGCCCTGACAACATTCCAGCAATAATGTTAAAGTATTCAGCACACTAACTAGCTGTTCACCTATCTGAAGCCACATCTAACTCAGGTGTTAAGGTGTCCTAGCAAAACTAGACTCAAAAGGAATCATGGAAATCCTTCCACTAGTTAGAGCCATCCCTAGCACAAAGGATGATGGTTGTGGTTGTTGGAGGCCAGGCATCTCAGCTCCTGCAAATCACTGGAAGAGTTCCTCAAGGTAGTGTCCTGGGCCTAGCCACTTTCAGTTGCTTCATCAATGACCTTCCCTCCATCATAAGTTCAAAAGTGGTGATATTCAATAATTTAACAATGTTTAGCAGCATCCTTGACTCTTCAGATACTGAAGCAGTCAATGTCCAAAGGCAGCAAGACTTGGACAACACCTAGACTTGGGCTGATTGGTGACAAGCTATTTTTGTACCACTCATGTGCCAGACAATGACCATCTCCAACAAAGACGATCTTACCATTCCCCTTTGATGTCAAATGGCACTGCTGTTGCTCAATCTCTCACGATCAACATCCCAGGGGTTACCATTGACCAAATAATGAACTGAACCAAGCGAATACAAACTTTGACTACACGAGGTGGCAGAAGCTTGGAATTTTGCAGGATGCGATTCACCTCCAGACTCCCCAAGGCCTCTCCACCATGTGCAAGACACAAGTAAGGAGTGTCATGGATTACTTCCCACTTTCTGGGATGGATTCAGCTCCAAAAATACTCAAGAAGCTGGATACCATCCAGGACAAAACAGTCCTCATCCATCAACATTAATAGCAGGTTTGAGAAACATATGAGCCATGATCAAATGGGCTGAAAGCTCTGCTCCCATGTCATGGAGTCGCAGAGATATACAGCATGGAAACAGACCCTTTGGTCAAACTCATCCATGCTGACCAGATATCCTCAATAAATTTAGTCCCTTTTGCCAGGATTTGGCCCATATCCCTCTAACCCTTTCTATTCATATACCCATCCAAATGCCTTTTTAATGTTGTAATTGTACCAGACTCCACCACTTCCTCTGGAAGCTCATTCTATACCAATAGTGGCCTAACCAATGTTCTGTACAGCTGCAGCATGACCTCCCAACTCCTACACAGTATGCACTTACCCTTATGGTCACCATCACTGCACAGTGGAAGCTATGTGTACTTTCGATAAGATACACAGCAGCAACTCATCAAGGCTACTTCAATAAATGGGCAATAAATGCTGACCCAGCCAGTCATTCCCACATTCCCTAGAGTGATTTAAAAAATCCGATCTACTTTACCTCTGGTAAACTGCGATGGAAATGAAAGCTGAGAAAGGTCAAAGTCATGCTGCCAATTTGTTGTAGCACTTCATGGGTGTCAAATTTTGAACTGCTGTAACTAACCAATTTGTCATTGTGATCAGATAAGGATATTTCATGGATGCTTGAGAAAATAAGTAACTGATTAAAATAATTATGAAAAAGCTGATAAAAGTGGAAAGAAGAGACAATAAACCAGAAGATAACCCCATCACAATAAAACCAGTTGGCTTTTGACAATCTATGGCAAAAAAAAGCCACAGCTGTCTCTCAACACAAATGTACTAGGTAAAGTATTCAGACAGGAAATGCTAGGGAGCTAATTTTTTTTTCTACATTGTAATAATTCTGAAGGAATTCTTTTTCATTTTGCACTCGATTGACCCATTCTACTGACACATAATGTATGAATGGAGATGAGGAGGTCGATTCTCACTTTTCAAGGGACCAGATGTATCTATGCCAGTTTCCTAAGATCCTAGCCTTTCTAAATTTAATTGAACTTATAGGCCAGGTTAAAAAGGGCAGTGCACTAGCTCAAATAACTTTGATCTAATGTTACTTACTGGTAGGCATAGCGAAAGGTACCAGGAATAATCATCTGGGAAATTATCACCATCTCTAAAACTCCATGAATGAACTTGCCCTGTTGAAGCCTCTTCCCTTTCAATTGGATGTAGGACAGCTGTAAGATCGTCCTGAATTCTAGCCTGCATTTATTCCTCAAAGAGCACTTAAAACAGATGAAATAGTCATTTACTAGTTATTGTGGCCTATCACTAGCACAAAATGGCTCCAATCTGTTCTATATTACAATAATGAAACTTTAAACTGCACTTCCTTGGCTGCAAAGCATTTTACAATCTCAGGAGGCACACTACATGTTAGCTCTTTCTCTCTTCACTTACTCATTCAATGATTTTGTATGGTTTTTGATTGGACGTCAGGTAATATAAATGTTAAAATAATCCAAACATTGCCAAGAGACGTTGAATAATTCACATTTAGTCGTTGTTTATGTCAAAGGTAAATGGAAACCCAAATGGATCCTTAAGGAGGAGTTAAGATGAAAAAGTTAAAGATTCATCATGTGCTCTTGTGTGTACTTTTGTTACAATAATCTCAATACCTCTATGAAAGGATATCGAAGCTTTAGAAAGGAACCACATGGATTCACTTGGAACATATGATGAAATACAAGCATAAAGGAAGGATCAAGAAATTAGAGCTTATGTGTGGACTATTGGAATATATAGTAGAACTACTAAAATTGAGATGTGTTGGTGTTGGAATCATGTTGCTAAACACAGAATAGGCAGAAATATTTGGATGGTGTAGTTTCCTGCCTGGAACAGTGTGATCTCCGGGATGTCCTTCTCACCATCTCACCGAGATGATTCTTCTCTGGAGCAGTGCAACAAAACAGGATAGAAATGAAAGCACAAGACCAACATGGTGAGTGAAATGGCAAGCAACTGGGAATTCAGAGTTAGGCTTTTAGAGATAGCTGTACTTTATTTAGTATTTACACTCATTTTTACCAGAACTACAAACACTCCCCGGCCTTCTGTTCCAGACACCTTTGTCAGTTAATTTCTCCTGTCCTCTATATTCCTACACTTTTTGTTCTGTGCTAACTGAGGAAGACACTAAGTTTTTCTCTATTACTATTGACCACAAGTCTACCTTTCCTGGTCAATACATGTTGGGATTTCTATAAGGTTCGTCTTATCAGCAATTCTCTAAGAAATGCCCTAGCTATTTTCCCATCTTGCATGCTTGATGCAGAAATCATCACATCAAAGTTATCCTGCAGGGCTCTGGTTATCCTGAAAAGATAATTGTTCACTGAGTATCTGTCAAACTTAGAAAACAGGACAAAGGCCTTTGTACCTGAAAAGTGGCTGGTCTATCCCAAATTACACCACAAGAGGCAAAATATCTTTAAAAATTTGGACAACAAACTATGTAAACACTTTCACCCTACTACAATGCAATGACTGTGTGATTGGTATTTTCCACAGAGTGTGACGATCAGCCCAACTCAATGTTCTTCCTATCACATTGTTGATCAACATCATGTTTAAATTTTAGTGCCACTGAGAGTCTAAAGGGTATAGACAGTATGATTTTTTTGTTCATTTTTTTGTTTGTGATGGGTTGAACACAAAGCGTACTCAGCTCCCACTTCTCAACTTCTGCACAATCTAAAACAAAACATCTATTGTAGTTGCGATTTTGTGTTTGGGCAGCATTTGTTCAACAATCCTGTCTGTATATGCTAATAGCAGCAATAATAACAACGTAAGATAATCAATTACGCTTAAAACATTATGCTTGCTAAAAATGCCATTCATTTTCTCACAAAGACCAACAAATGAAACAATCACTAATTGCTATTATGTAAGCAACCTAGTCTACATAAGCAATCATATAATACTGATCAGGTGGTATGAAATCTCTGTACTATTGCTCACTATCAGGTGGATTTGCTGATACATCCTTATTCTGGCCTACAAGGCCGACAATACATTGCGATCACTTGCAGCACACTTACCTGTGCCACTGCACCCAACTTGCACCACGGTTTATTTTTGGAGACCTATTTTGTTGCATACAACATCTTTCCTTGCTTTTTTCTTACCCCCTCCCCCACCTAACCCCACACCCCCAATCTCCCACAACACTAATATTGCATGATCTCCACACTGTCTCTGCACTTCCTTCAAACACCTCAACATCTTTCCTCTTCGTGTGCGAGTCCAATAGCCATGCCACCCATTTGCGATTTATTCATTCATGCCCTTTATGTTATTACAGGAGAAGACATCCCATAACAGGACTGAGTGACACTGCATGTGTGTGGGGGGATGCGTGGTGCCCTCACCCACTTTGAGGAAAGGATTATTTCTTTGGCAGGGTAAGACAGGGACCAGCTCCTTTGGGGATGCAGAAACATTCATGCCCCAATCCTGAGTAAGAGTTGATATCCCACTGCAATGGTAACATTAGCCAGGTGTCAAACCATGACTAACCAGTGCCTGCAATACCTTCTGACAATTATGTCTTACAGATGCACCCCTCTCTGGTTGAAGAAATTTCTCCACATCTCAATCCTAAATTGTTTAACCTTTATCCTTCGACTGTCATCCCTGGTTCTGGAGCCACCCCACCCCCCACCCCCCAACAATTATTGGGAACATGCTTCCTGCATCTACCTGTTAGAATTTTGTGGGTTTCTATGAGATCACCCCTCATTCTTCTGAACTCAAGAGAAAGTAATTCTAATTGATTCAACCAGATTGATGGGTGAGCACTCGGTGGGCAGGCAGACAGGTCGTGCAATGATCCTCTGAGGCAATTCCCTCTCAAATAAGTTTACCATATTGGGTAATGTTGGAGGATTGCCTTTTCAGGAGAAGGCAACAGCATCAGCCAGATCAGCGGCACCACGATTGTCTCTGTTCTACTGCAGGGAAGGCCCAGAAGATTAAGTTAGATGGGATTCATGGCGAATTGGCAAGTTGGTTAGAAAACAGAGGGTGTTTTTCTGACTGGAGGTCTGTGGCCAGTGGTGTCTCACAGGATTAGTGTTGGGACCTTTGTTGTTTATAATATAGATAAATAACTTTGATGCAAATGTCAGTAAGTTTGTAGATAACACAACACAAAAGTTGATGGAATTATAGATAGTCAGAAAATTGTCAAAGGATAGACCATGATATGGTTCAGATGGAGAAATGGCAGAAGGAGTTTAATCCGGACAAGTGTGAGGTGGTACATTTTAGGAGGTCAAGTGCAAGAGGAAAATTTAAGATAAATGGTAGGACCCTTAGGAGCATTGATATACAGAGGAATCTGTGCAAGTCCATTGGAGTGCAAGTCCATTGGAGTGCAAGTCCATTGCTCCCTGAAAGTGGTAAGGTGGATAAGGTGGTAAAGAAGGCCTATGACATGTTTGCCTTCATCAGTTGAGGTATCAAGTATTAAAATTGGCAAGTCACGTTGCAGCTGTATAAAACTTTAGTTAGGCCTCATTCAGAGTATTGCATGTAGTTCTGGTCGCCACACTATGGGAAGGATGTGGAGGCTTTGAAGAAGGTGCAAGAGCAGTTTACTGGGATGTTGCCTCGATTGAAGTGTATTAGCTATAAGGAGAGGTTGGATAAACTTGGATTGTTTTTGCCAGAGCATTGGAGGTCATGGGATGACCTGATAGCAGTATATAAAATTATAAGAGGCATAGGTAGGGTGCATAGTCAGAGTCTTTTTCTCAGGGTAGAAATACCAGGTGCCGTATATTTAAGGTGAGGGGGGGCAAGTTTAAAGGAGATGTGCGAAGCTATCTTTTTTACACAGAGGGTGGTAGGTGCCTGGAACATGCCAACATGGTAAGTGATGGAAGCAGGTATGATAACCACATTTAAAGCAGGCACATGATCAGGCAGGGAATAGAGGCATATGGATCATGTGCAAGCAGATGGGATTAGTTTAGATTGGCATTATGGTCTTCGCAGACATGGTGGGCCGAAGGGCCTGTTCCTGTTATGTTTTCCTTCCATTATATGTTCTATATTCTTAACCTCTCCTTATATGTCATCCCAGGAATCAGTCTGGTAAACCCTTGCTTCACTCTATAGCACGAATATCCTTACTCAGAAAAAGAGCCCAAAACTGCAAACAGTGTGGTCTCAAAAAGGTCCTATATAACTGGAGGAAGACATCCCTGCTCCTGTACTTGAATTCTCTTGCTGTGAAGGCCAATGTACTGTTTGCCTTCTTGACTATCTGCTGCACCTGCATGCTTACCTTCAGCCACTAGCATAGGAGGACACTCAGATCTTGTTGAACATGCCCCTCTCTCAATTTATAGCCATTCAGGTAATAATCTATTTCTTGGTTTTGCTATCAAAGCGGATAACTTCACATTACACTGCAACTACCATATCTTTGTCCACTCACTCAAATGACACTGGAGCACCTCTGCATCCTCCTCCCAGCTCACCCTCTGACCCAGCTTTGTCTCATCTACATTTAATTTTCTCATCTGAATCATTAGGTAATATATTATGAATATTAGTAATACATAATGAATATAAGTAATATATTCTCAATAGCTGGAGTCCTAGCAGGTCCTGGGGTCCCTGCAGTACGCCATTGGTATTGCCATTCGAAAAAAGTTATTTATTACTCTTGGTTATCCAGCCAGCCAATTAGTTTTCTATCTCGATACACTATCCCAAATCCCATACACTTTAGTATTATATGCTAATCTCTTTTGTGGGACTTTGTCAAAAGCCTTCTAAAAATCCAGATAAACCACATCCACCGCCTCGCACACATCAAGTCAGCTCATTACATCTTTGAAGAATTCCGGTAGATTTGTTAAGTGTGATTTTCCTTTTATAAATTCACGTTGAGTCTGTTTGATCCTGCCACTGTTTCCAGGTGGTCTGCTATTAAATCTTCTTGAGTCTAGCATTTTCGACATGACTGAGAAGCTTGACAAGTCAGTTTGACTGGTCTATAATTTCTAGTTTTCTCTCTATTTCACATTTTTAAGTGGAGGCATTACAATGACTAAAAACCAAAAAACTGCACAAGTTGGAAATCAGAAACAAAATCAGAAATTGCTGGAAAAACTCAGCAAGTCTAGCAACGTCTGTAGAGGGAAAGCAGAGTGAACATTTCAGGTCCATTTCTGACCCTTCTTCAGAACTGATAACTGGGAAAAGCTGGGTATAAATGCGAGAGAAGAGGTGGTGGGAGGGGGGGAAAGAGTAAACTATATATGAAGAAGGAGCCCAGAGAGCGAGAAACATAGTTGGGCAGACAAAGGAATAGGTAAAGGTCAGCCTGGGGGAATCAATAGCTGCTAATGGAGACTGTTAGTGGCTGAAAATGGGTTGTTTATGGTAGCAGCCCATGTGATGGCATGGCCTGGTGAATGGGGGTTGAGGTAAGGACATGAGAGAAGGTACTCAAGACCCAGAATTATTGAACTTCATCTTGAGTTGTAAAGGTTGCAGCATTCAAGCAGAAAATGATATATAGTTCTTCCAGAACGCTCTGCTTCAGGGTACATTAACTACCCTCCAATTTGTAGGATCAGTTCTAGAGTCTATAGAATCTTGGAAGATGACCACCAATGTGCCCACTATTTCTATGTCCACTTCCTCCAGTACTTTGGGATGTAGACCTTTAATCCTATCAATTTGTTCAGCACCATTTCATTAATAATACTGATTTCTTTCATTTCCTCGCTGTCACTAAACTTTGTGTTCCCCAATATTTCTGGTAGGGGTTATTTATGTCCACAGAACCAAATCATGTATTTAGTTACAGTGTTTTGCTGGAAAAGCACAGCAGGTCAGGCAGAATCTGAGGAGCAGAAAATCAACGTTTCAGGCATAAGCCCTTCATCAGGAATCTGAGGAAGGAGACATGATAGCGAGTCTGATTGAGGACATGCCTGAAGAGCTCCAGGGCAGAGGAGAGGACTTGGAGAATACAGTGAGAGAGGGACTCACTGAGATCTTTGTAGAGAGAGGAGGAGAACGTCTCAAGGTAGGCATCCTTGGAAGAGGCTTTGCATCAGGTTGAAATCAATTAGAAGAAAGTGAGGACTGCAGATGCTGGAGCTCAGAGTCACAAGTGTGGTGCTAGAAAAGCATAGCAGGTCAGGCAGCATCCAAGGAGCTGGAGAATCGACGTTTCGGGCAAAAGCCCTTCATCAGGAATCCTGCTCCTTGAGTGCTGCCTGACCTGCTATGCTTTTCCAGCACTACACTCTTGACTCTGATCTCTAGCCTCTGCAGTTCTCACTTTCTTCATTTACACTGTATTTAGATAGTCAGACATTTCTGACTTTTCCTATTGAAAATTCCCTTGTTTCTATCTGTAAGCCTACATTTGTCTTCACCAGTCTTTTTCTCTTCAAGTATCTACAGAAGCTTTTATAATTAGTATAATTAGTTTGTGAGTTCCCTGCAAGCTCATCTACTCTATTTTCCTTATTTTAATTAACCCCTTTTGTCCTCCACTGCTGAATTCTAAACTGTCTCTAATTCTCAGGTCTGCCTTTCTTTTCAACCCAATTAGTATGCCTTTTCCTTGGTTCTAATACTATCTTTAATTTCCCTTATAAGCCATTTGGATGTAGCATTCACATTCCAGTTTTGCTCAATGAGATGAATGTTCCTCTGGATTGGGATAACTACCAAAGGATTAGAGTTAGTCTTCCACTTGCCACCACAAAGCTGTTGTAAATTCACACTACCTCTATATCACCTCATCACACTTCTATAGTAGCTGAAGGCCTGGACACATGGTGTTTGAATTTATTAAGTTGCAACACTGAGGTTTTCTCTATTGAACTGAAATCAGGTGGCATAGCAGTAGAACATGAAGAATGACTGGTATAAAATTATGATCTGAAGTAACATGTGTTTTTGAGTTTTGCTTCCTCTGGTATTTCACAATGGTGGAGATGGATAAAACTGGGCTTGTGAAATGTGTGATTAAAAACTTTTTGATGTTTACAAAAGTGTTATCTGGATTTGACCGGTGTAACATTGGGAATAACTGCACCTTTTGTGATTATTTTTAACAGTCTGATTCAGAGTTCTTTAACGTCCCTTGTTTCAGTTAGCATTAATGACTTATCAGAGCCTGGATTTTTCTTGTGCACACTTCACTGAACTTAACAACTCCATTAAACCTATTAGTACCTGACATTTCTGATGCATTATCGGGCTAGTTTCAGGTTTCATATGGTGATTCCATTATCTATGTTAACATCTGGCAAACTTTGATCATAAATCTTCCGCATCTTTACTTTCACTGGAGTCACTTTGTCTCTGTGTACTTGAGATATGCACTTGAACTCCATTATTTTAACAGTCAGAAAGCACAAAATTCATGTCAACGGATTCAGTCAGTTCAATTAGATGCTGAAAACCTACAGTGGCGTGATCTGAATGATCAAGAAGCGTGTTTGTTATGCTGGGTTCTTTCGCCCCCTTTCACAGCAGTGTGAGCACGCTCTGTGGCTCCATTGGCTTCCAGCCGATGTTGCTGCAAAACACACTCACTGGGGAAGCTATGGGAGAAAACCAATCGTTTTTAACAGTACCGCAGAGAGTTTTCCTCTTTCTGTGGTTAGTCTCAGTGAGAAATTCGGCTTCTAAATTGTTAGTATAAAGAAATGAGTACAGCTGTTGCAGGCAATGGTTATTGAATCTTCCTAATGAAGGCCTCATGTGCTTAATCAGTACAACAGAATGGTGATGTATTACAGGAGCCTTAGTTCACATTTGCCCATTAAAACAGTGATGGTGCAAGACTCAACTTTGCCTTGAGCACTGCATTTCCCACATGTGAATTTGATCCTCTTGTTTTCAATTAGATTAATGCTGGTGGCAAGTAAAATGTAGAATGGTGTTACGTGACTGCAGGAAAATTGCAAAATACCTTTGACGTTTTCAAAGTCCATAAAAAGTTATGATGTGCCTTTGGTCACAAACAGCTCTGCTTAACAATAACCAATTATTTTGCACTTACACCCATAAAGTCTGGAAGCAATTGAATTGCAAAAAAAAGTCACCCCACATTTTGGAGGAAGTTGGTTAAAGCTTCGATCCTCAAATCAATTTCTGGAAAAATCGGATCATGCCCCTGAGACCCAGCACGTAAACAGGATTTCCGCCACACTTCTGATTAAATCACAACGAAACATCAGCTCAGCATCTGAGAATGCTGAGGCACTCTGTTTCAAAAGTGTGAAACTAATGCAACAGACATACGAATATATTATGCTATGATCAGAAGCATTAATTGGCAGATATAATTTATCTCACAATGCCTCATTTTGATGTTTTGCAAAAAACACTAATTGGTAATTAAAAATCACACAACACCAGGTTATTGTCCAACAGGTTTAATTGGAAGCACTAGCTTCAGGAGCGCTGCTCCTTCATCAGGTGATAGCGACACTCCGAAAGTTAGTGTGCTTCCAATTAAACCTGTTGGACTATAACCTGGTCGTTGTGTGATTTTTAATTTTGTACACCCCAGTCCAACACCGGCATCTTCAAATCATGGTAATTAAACGAAATTTATATTTAATAAGAATGCCTAGTGAATGTGATGGAACTATGGAACATTAGAGCAAATAAGGTGCCTATTTGTTCTATTAATTCTGCACTGATTCTTGGAATGAATTATCCATTTGGTTCTTTTTAAATTCTACTATTCCATATTTTAATGACCCTCTGCATAAAACTCCCAACTACTATATGATAAGAAAGTATTCCTTAGTATCTTGATAGAAGTATGTTTAGGTCATTCATCTAAATGTTGAAGACAAAGGAATATGACAAAATCCCAGTTGCTGTCAGATTAGAGGAAAGGAAGTAATCTAATCAAACATAATCAATAAGGGAGTCCTGTTCAGCAAGTGCAACATCTTATAACTCTCACTCTGTTTGCATGCTAGCACTGTTACCTCACAGCGCCAGAGACCTGGGTTCAATTCCCGCCTCGGGCAACTGGCTGCGTGGAATTTGCACATTCTCCACGTGTCTGCGTGGGTTTTCTCTGGGTGCTCCACTTTCCTCACAAAGTCCAAAGATGTGCAAGTTAGGTGAATTTGCCATGCTAAATTGCCCATAGTGTTAGGTGAAGGGGTAAATGTAGG
Organism: Chiloscyllium plagiosum; assembly: GCF_004010195.1. Classification (NCBI taxonomy): domain Eukaryota; kingdom Metazoa; phylum Chordata; class Chondrichthyes; order Orectolobiformes; family Hemiscylliidae; genus Chiloscyllium; species Chiloscyllium plagiosum. The sequence goes on along the minus strand of NC_057710.1, from coordinate 79,452,098 downwards.
GGAATAGGTCTGGGAGGGCTGCTCTTCGGAGGGTTGGTGTGGACTTGTTGGGCTGAAGGGCCATTTCCACACTGTAAGTAATCTAATCTAATCTAATCTCTGCGACTCTATGACTCACTCAACGTTGATGCATACCAAGTCACAATCCATGATGATGGAATCGCAAGGTTGGGCAGGTTCCTGGCATCTGTAAAGCTGATTTGGGGGAATCAATCTTAACAAAAGTTAAACCTGCTCTGAATATGGAAGAGACCTGCTCTGAATATGTGTAGCTTAACAAAGTGCATTTTTTCCTTCTGGCTCTATTGAGGCAATTGAGGCTTTTGATCAAAGTTATAAGTGCTCTCCAGAATCTGTTATCTATTTTTTATAGATGAGTGAATGGGTGTCATTGGACTCAACATCTCTCAGTTTGCATGAGCTCCCCATAAATAAGGCCTTTAAATGGATTACTAGTTGGATGGAAACAGAGAAAATAGGAGCAGGGTAGGCTCTACAACACTTCAAGCCTACTCTGCCATTCAGTATGATCATGGCTGATCATTCAACTCAGTCGGAGAAAGCGAGGACTGCAGATGCTGGAGATCAGAGTCGAGAGTATGGTACTGGAAAAGCACAGCCAGTCAGGCAGCATCCGGGGAGCAGAAGAATCAATGTTTCAGTCCTGATGTTGCACCTGCATGCTTACTTTCAGTAACTGAATGGTGTACAAGGACACCCCACATCCCATTTCACCTCCCCCTTTCCAATCTATTACCTTTCAAGTAGTATCTGCTTTCCTGTTTTTGTTACCAAAGTGGATAATGTCTCATTTATCCACATTATACTTCACAAATTGTCTAAATCACACTGAAGCATCTCTGTATCCTCCTCACAACTAACCCTTCCACCTAGTTTTGTGTTTGTAAAAGCTTGGTGACATTACATTGAGTTCCTTCAGCCAAATCATTGAAATATGTTGTGAATAGATATGGTCCAAAGACTGATTCCTGCGGTACCCCCACATTCAATGGCTGCCATTCAGAAAAAGACACATTTATTCTTATCTTTATTTCCTATCTGTCATCCAGTTCTCTATCCATGTTGGTACAGTACCCCAATCCCATGTGCTATAATTCTACGTGCTAATCTCTTATGCAGGATCTCATTAAGAGCCTTCTGAAAGTCCAAGTAAACCACATTCAATGGTTCTCCCTTATTAACTCTAACAGTTACATCCTTCAAAAACTCCAGTAGATTTGTCAAGCATAATTTCCTTTCTGTATACTTATGCTGACTCTGTCTGATCCTGTCATTATTTTTCAAAACTTCTGAATCTTTTATAATGATTTCTAGCATTTTCCCTACTACCTATGTCCAACTAACTGGTCTCTAATTCCCTGTTTTCTCTCCTACCTCTGTTTTAAATAGAAGAGTTACATTAACTACTCTTTAATCCATAGGAACTGATTCATAACCTATAGAATTTTGAAAGATGATCACCGTTGCTAGGACCACTTTCTTAAGCTATGGAATGTAGATTATTGGGCCCTGGGGATTTATTGGCTTTTAATCCCATTAATTTCCTCAACATTATCTCCCTACTAATACTGATTGCCCTGAGTTTTGATTGCCTCCTGATATGCTCATTGATGTGAGACAGGGTGAGGATTCTCATCATTTCTTCTCATAATAATTCTACTGCAAAATGTGGCACCTCAAATTTATGCCACTGATCCTTAACCCACAGATCTCTCCTCAATTTAATCCTCTATTATCTTGTCCTAATGTAGAAATACAGAAATTTCAAGTCTTAATTTTTTTGAGCAATCTAATGGATATTCGGTTGTGATTAAAAAAAATCTCTTTGCTGGCAGGGTTTGGAATGTGATTATTTATGCTGCCTCTGCATCTACAGCAGTGTTTATTTCTCTGGCCATAAAGATCAATACTGCAAACCTGCCAAGTCTTAATTTAAACATATTTTGTACTGCAGAGGCAGCAAAACAAATAAAGAATGTTTTACTGTGAAGATGTCATTCATTTATTTCTCGGTGATTTATAACAGTTCCAATGACTTCCCATCTGTTATAAATGATGATGCTAAGAAGCAATAACAAACTATTCCGTAAATTTCATTTATCATTTTCATTATTCCTCTGAGGATCCTATTCAAACTTACTTTGGAACAGTGTATCATGATATAACCTACTTTACTGCAACTTAAAAATATCAGCAAATCATCTTTTCTCCTCTAATCCAATTACAGCTAGAAACAGTCTACAAGTATGTTAACTACCTCTTGGTGTTTAATGACACCAACAATTCTCTTACTCATTTTGAACACTGGTCTTATTCACATTACCATAAAATTCAAACATGGAGAGATTAGAATTGTGATTTTTTTTAAGAGGTCCATGGATTGGCTGGTAGAAAAAGGATGGTAAGGGAACAAGGTGTCTTATCTGTTTAAATGAAAATCTGGAAAATGTTTTATGCTCTCTGATGCAATCTCTTTCAGCTTGTTATAATGGCTGACTGATAACTAACCAAGTGTAGCGAGGATACATCCTTCAAATATCCAATCTGAATCTCAGCCTCATGGAGTAAACCGCAAAGTCAAATGCTTCAGAACAGAAACTGGCTTAAAATTCAATGCCGTACTGAGGGAGTTGTTGCAACTGCAATATATTGAACTGGTTCTATATCTTTCCTACCTAAAAGATCCCATGTAGTATTTGATTGAACAAGGGAGAGATCTAGCCATGTATATTCCTCAACTAACATACACGAATTAGCTGCTGAGTTTGCTCAATTCAGAACAGTGATTATACATCCACAAAGTTAAAAATCACACAACACCAGGTTATAGTCCAACAGGTTTAATAGGAAGCACACTAGCTTTCGGAACGACGCTCCTTCATCAGGTGGTAGTGGAAGGCTCAATTAAACCTGTTGGACTATAACCTGGTGTTGTGTGATTTTTAACTTTGTACACCCAGTCCAACACTAGCATCTCCAAATCATGTATACATCCACAGTATTTATTGACTGTGGAACATATTGAGTTATCCTAAGATAGTGGAAGGTGCTGTACACGTCAAAGTCATCTTTATTTATATGTAAGATCATGCACAGTCCATGGAAAAATTGCATTCATATTTGATTTATCTTCCTTAAGCGATTTAGTAGGATTTTATAATACAGACTCACAGTCTATATCAGTTACAGCAAAGGTAGCCATATTTTATTGCAAAGAAAGGCATCTGCATTTGATTTTTTTCTGTCAATGTGCTGTGAATCAGTTTCAATGCTTTTAAAAACTGTGGACAAATTGAGTAACCTTTGTTGTTGGGTGAAACCACAGTCAGCAGTGAGATGAATTGATGGTTTTGTTCGTAGCGGTTGTGAGTTTGCATGTACATGTGCTTCTTGTGTTTACTCATGTCTATGAAATTACTATACATGCAAGGAATGGCTGTAGGGGTAAAGCAGGAGAGACTGACAGCTATCTGTCCTGTGTGATGAAGTCAAGAGTGTGAAAAAGCCTTTTTTAAAAATTATTTTCTACTGTCCCTCTGGGGTGAAGATAAACCCAAACTTGAAATCCAATCTCTGTTGAATTTTACAGGTGGGTTGAGAGAGTACTTCAGTCAAACGGTTTCTTTGATCAAAAGCCAATCTGTTCTTTTGAAGGCTTAACTCTCAATTTTTTTTGGTAAGAAGACATGCCAATGTGTCTAGACCAGTTAAGTCCAGTTCTGCACTTTAAATAACACAACTGCGGCAAATGTGATCCAGAAATGGACACTGACAAGCAGTGTGTATCTCTAATCCTTTTGTTCCCTCTTTCCTGTTGTAACAAGTAGCAGACACTCTGAGGTAGCTGTAGGAACTTTAAAGGAAGAATTTAATAATGTGCGAAGACCCAGAAATGTCAGAAATTTGACATCAATGATTTATTGACTGGTCAGCAGTAAGAGAAAATGTATTTAATATAAACTGTATTCATTCTGTGTTAGATTCTTCTGGCAAAAGAAGGAGAAAATATAACTTTCTGTAGTATAAAGTGGCCAAGCCTTTGTAAATAAAGCAAGATTGTTTCTGTGAGTGCGATTGATCATCATTAGAAGCCACTGTGTACATTGTATTGATAGGCAGCTTCAGATCTTGTGATCCTGAAAATGACAAGGGGCTGCTTTTTCCATGAAAAAATAATGCAGCAAGCCTAATTTAAGTTTCTGGGAAAAAAAGGCAGCAAAATTATTTTAACTAGGTATTTGTTCTTTAGTCTTCTTACTATTGCCCATATGTTCTGATTTTGAAATGTTTTGGATATTAAATGATTTAAATATAACCAGAAAAAATAAGATGGGGTTGGTGATTGATCTGCTGCACTTCATGTAGATTTTATTGTTTCTATAGATTGATGGACAAATATTACTGGATGAAATCTCATCTCACAGGATGGATAACTTTCAACTCACCCAGTATTTGGTTGCTGTGAACAATGGTCTTTGAGTAATGTTATTCATGGAGAATATTACATTTTGGGTTAACTCAGTGGGTTTGAAATTGAAGAGAAATAATATGCTGCTGCAATTAGACAAGATTTTGTGAGAACACACCTGGAATACTCTGCACAGTTTTAGTTTCTGCATCTTCTATTAAAGTGTATATCTGCATCAGGCTGGTAAAGTGGGTGCTATGAAGAATTATTTGAGTCATTCATCCTATGAGGCAAAATTGAATAAAATGGGCCAAACTCTGAACTTCCAAAGGATGTTGATGTTCTTATGAAAGCATGCAAGATTATAAGAGTGCTGGGTATGAGTAGACTGCTTTGACTGTAACTGGGGCATAGAATTGGATTTTAACAACTGAGATGGATAGCTGAAGTTGGGAAATTTAGTTTAGAGTGTCCTGTTTGACCTAATTTTTGCTTTAAGGTAAGGCAAGCAGGATAGAGATTAATATGTAGGACCAGAGTTGGCCATTTATCCCTCTGGGACAAAGGAAGGTGTCCTAGGCCCAACTATCTTCAGCTGCTTCATCAATGACTTTCTCTCCATCATTAGTTCAGAAGTAGGGATGTTCACTGATGATTGCACAATGTTCAGCACCATTCGTGACTCCTCAGATACTGAAACAGTTCATGTTCGAATACAACGAGATCTGGACAATATTCAGGCTAGGGCTGACAAGTGTCAAGAACATTTGCACCATCACCTCTTGACATTCAATGGTGTTACTACCGCTCAATACCCCACTATCAAAATCCTTGGGGTTACCATTGACCAGAAACTCAACTGGACTTGCCATATAAATACAATGGCTACAAAAGCAGGTCAGAGGCTAGGAATACTGTGGCAAATAACTTATATCCTGACTTCCCAAAGCATGTCTATCATCTACAAGGCACGAGTCAGGAGTGTGATGGAATACTCCTCACATGACTGCATGTGTGCAGCTCCAATGTCACTGAAGAAGCTTGACACCAACCAGGACAAAGCAGCCCATGATTGGCACCACATGCACAAACATCCATTCTCTCCACCATCAATATTCAGTAGCAGCAGTGTGTACTATCTACAAGATGCAATACAGAAATTCACCAAAGCTCCTTAGACAGCACCTTCCAAACCCATGACCATTTCCATTTAGAAGGTCAAGGGCAGCAGATGCATGAGAAAGCCCACCTGCAAGTTGCTCTCCAAGCCACTCGCCATCCTGACTTGGAAATATATCGCCATGGCTTCATTGTTGCTGCGTCAAAATATTGGAATTCCCTCCCTAATGGCATTGTGGGCTAACCCACAGCAGGTAGACTGGAGTAGTTCAAGAAGGCAGCTCACCACCACCTTCTCAAGGGAAAGTAGAGATGGGCAATAAATGCTGGCCACTCAGCAACACCCATGTCCCAAGAATAAATTAAAAGAAAACAAATGAAGTATGATTTCCCTTATCCCTTCTCACTGTCCAATGGTTCAACACTCCTCCCAGGTGAATCAGCAATTTACTTGTCCTTGTTTCAATCTCGTCTATTGATTAGAGTAGATTCCCTACAGTGTGGAAACAGGCCTTTCAGCCCAAAAAGTCCACACCAACCCTCCTAAGAGCAACCCATCCAGACCCATTCCTCTACATTCACCCCAATTTAGCATGGCCAATTCACCTGGCCTGCACATCTTTGGATTGTGGGAGAAAACCGGAGCACCCAGAGGAAACACAGACACGGGGAGAATGTGCAAACTCCACACAGACAGTTGCCCGAGGGGGGAATTGAACCCGGGTCTCTGGCACTGTGAGGCAACAGTGCTAACCACTGAGCCACTGTGCAGCCCCAGTGAACTGTATTCACTCGCTTGCAATGTGGTCTCCCCTACAATGGTGCAACTAAGTGGTGTCTGGGTGACTACTTCACAATGCATTCCATTCAGTCAGCAAGCCCATGATTTCTGTTTATTTGCTCTTTGAATACATATCTTGCTCTCCTGCTCATATTTCTGACCTAGCTGCTATTGGGTTCCAGTACAGCCCAATGTAAACTGGAGGAACAGCCCCATATTTTCTGTTCAGGCACTTTATAGCCTGAGGACTCAACATTTAGTTCGACAACTTCAGACCTTGTACTCTGTCCTCTATTTTGTTACCTCTGCCTAAGTAGGGTTTCTGACCTTAATTGGAAAATTTAGACTATTACTGCATTACATGTACCTAATCATGCCTACATTGATTTCCTGCCTTAAAAATAGGGCAGAGCCTTCTTCTCCTTGAGATGCAGAGCTTGGAGATGGAAAAGAAACTTAATTAGGCTGGTTGGTGGGGTCCCCAAACTTGCCAATTTCTCACTTTCACTAGACAGGTTATGGTGGGGATTGCCCATTTTAGGCTTTCCTGCCCTGTCACCAGTTGAGGTCCTTAAATCGCTGGTTAAGGACAATCAAGATCCTTAACTTATTGTTGCTGTGATTAACCCAGGCCTGCCTCCACACAGAGTTCATGATGATTACTGCTCTACTGTGGGCAGCTTGTCAACCTTAATTTACTAAGTGTGGGTTGTGGTGGTTTGTCCACTGAGCAAAGATAATTAGTGTCTGATTGGAAGTCAATTAAGAGGGTGTGGGGTAGGTACCTGCGAGGAGCCACACCCAGCCATTACCTCTAACACTTAGCTCCGCTCCCTATGATGCCCAAATTCAGAAACTGAAGTTTATATTACATCACTTATCCTTATTCTAGCATTCCATGATCTTGGGACCCCAGCCATGTCCTCCTCCCCTGTAATGCTGCTAAGCACAAGAGCAGTCAACTTCTGGTTGGCCACAAGCCTTGCTGGGCCTGACTTCTCCCCCTCCCCCAGGGTCTTGATTCCATGTGAAGGATCACTGGTGACCTCACCAGTGCCTGACTGGCATATTTTCCCTAAAAAGCATCATGTGTCGTTCTCTGGCTCTTCAGCTGGTTAATGGGACCCACGGGCCTCAACAAGATCCCACCATGATTCTGGCAAAGCAATTTCATACAATCCCATGAATTGCAAGTACTATTAAAGTAACTTGCATCAATTTACATCTACTTTCTTTTTTTGTGATTTTGTTTCTTATTTAGTTATCTTTTACAAATCTATACTAACATAATTTCATCCTTCATTCACAACTTACATTATGAATGTGGTACATGATTAATCTCCTCCTGTTTTAACTCATTTTCATGAATTTCTGGGTCACTCCATTGTGTCAGTATAATGAGGGGAAAAGAGCCAGAAAGTGGGTTTCATGGACACAGTTTAGAGAGGTCATGAAGAAAGATGCTGGTGTCAGATGTGGGCCTAGGATGAGGTGGCATAATAGATGGAGGTTATTTTGGGGGAAGGTTTAGTTTGATGAGCAAAAAAAAAAGGGAATTTAGGAATTTGTTTTGCAGAAAAGGAAGCTGGGATTTACTGACAGCTGAAGGCTAGCTTTGCTTTCTGGGAAGATTGTGGAACAGAGTGTGGTTTTGGCAGAGAAGAACTGAGTTAGGTCTAGCCATAGATGGCTACACTAAATGTGTCTGTATCCTTTTGAGTTGAGGGAACAGCAATGGGGCCCTCAGTGGGAGAAAAGCAAATGTAGGGAATTTAAGTTGTTACTTGATTTTAAAGAAAGGAGATGTGGAGTACTTATAATTCTTAAATTTATTTACATTATTAACACTTACAGTAACTATTCTTATTCTCACATAATCACTGGAATGGTAAATGACAAAAATATTACTCACTTGTAATACAGTATAGGAAAGTGAGATGTTCCTTGAAACTGTGTAACACCCATACTACCTCCTGTCAAGTGACCATTGAATCAAAGTCAAATCTTGGAGACGTTATTCTGTACTCCTAGATCAATGGGGTCACACAGAGGTAACATCCCTTCAAGAATCAATACGGGTTGGGAAAATATATTTTATGAAAAGGATTTAATGTGAGCTGTAAGAGCCAAATGCTTTAAAAATGTTACAGGCTATGATAAAAAAAAATAGCAGTTGATCTTGTTCATGCCTGGTAAAATTTCACTAGGGAAATAAATAAGAGAATGAAAGCAAGAATAGTAATAATGAACAGATGGCCTTAAAATGTACAGTTATACATAGGCTGGAAGCTTGCCTGGAGGATTGCAGAGATACTTGTAGCTTGAATTATGCTCTCACTGACAGAAGCAGACATAAAACATATTTGTTCTTCATGACTGATTACTGTATCATCTCAATGGACAAGTCTGAGTTTGATTTTCATCCTGTTTCATGTAAAAAGAGACTGAAAGGTCTGTGCCAAGGACTCCATCAGATTAGTCACAGCTTCCCCTGGGTTCTATTAAGGACTGGTTGCTGGTTAAAACACAAGACTACTTAGATTTCATGAGCCATTGATCAATGATAAACTTCTTCACAATGAAATCTCAGAATCTGTATTTGAAACATATTCACATAGATTGCCATACCAAGACTAACGCAGTTCCAAAGCTATATGCTACAAGCTGTTTTGCAATGGGCTTCTTTTGGCTAAGTTTGTGGCTAATTGTCATAGTGTGGGTGGGTTTCTGACATGAGAGTGTCTCTGATTAGAAGCTGACTCACATGAAGTTAGGAACGTGCATGCTGCCAAAGGATTTCAAGTTATACAATAGCTTAGAGAGCCAAGATTCCATTTTGTTTGATTCTTGGGAGGTATGAATTTAACAGTTTTGAATGTTGGTGACACGTGCAGTTTGGTTTAATCATGGGTCTTCAATCCCTAGTCCCTCTATCTTCCTCAGGGTGATTAAAGCGTATGTGCCACACATCCCACAAGAATATTAACTGAAGGAAATGAGAAGAGGTTGCGCACGACTCAGACTCATAAAACATAGAACATAGAACATAGAACAGTACAGCATTCGATGTTGTGCTGACCTTTTATCCTACACTAAGATCAAACTAATCTACATACCCTTCATTGTAATAGAACATAGAATAACTTGGCAACTATATGTGAGTAATAATTTTAATAGTCAGTCAAAACTTGAAAATTAATCATTTCCTTGTATTAATGTAGATATTTTTACTCACCCTGTTCAACTTTATTATGACATATCTCTGGAGCAGGTTGGACTTGAACCTCAGCCTTCTGGCTCAGAGATAGGGACACTACAACCAGACCCCTTCCGTGTATTAATGTGCTCTTCAAACTGTCAATTGTCTTGCACTCAAATTATTTGCGATTTTTATTATGAAACAAGTGTCCCCTACAAGCTTCGCGTTCCCTTGGAAACACTGAACTCTTGACATTTCAACACTCCCATGCTTATATATTCCCAGCCTAAAAGAGTCTGTCTAGCTAATACTGTGGCAAATGTGGTCACACTGCTACTGTGAGTTACATGCCGTCAGTGTAGTTTTGCTGCATCATATTGACAACTGGAACGTTTCAATTTTTTTACTTCTCTTGCAGGAGATGTCTTTAACGACTGTGAGAGTTTACTTCATGCAACCATAGGTTCATTGAACACACAGTATAAAAGGAGGCTCTTTGATCCATTGTGCTTGTTCCAGCTCAAAGAAAGATTCACCACTTCCACTTTTCCACATTTTCCCACAGCCAGCAAATCTTTCCTATTTAATTACATGTATGTTCCATTGCCTTTTGAAAGTTGATATTGGATTTGTTCCTGCCACTGTTTTAGGGAGTGCACTTCAAACCATAACAATTCACTGCATAAAAACTACTCTCTTAAACTTCCCCCCACCCACCCCCCTCTGGCTTTTGTTTTACCAATTAAGTTAAAGATGAGTCAGTGGTTAACAATCCATTTGTAAATGGAAATAGTTTCTCCCAGTCTAGCTGTCAAAGTCCCTACAAATATAAAGGGGCCTTTTTCCTTCTGATAATTAATGGAAGAACCTTCCACTTTATTGGCAAGATGGTCCTAAAGATTAGAACATACCATTTTAAATTTCACTTGCCTTTCTATTCTCACAACTACTTATTGTTAAGTGCTAAAATAAGCCATTAGCTTTACCACATTTCTTCTGGATGCTGTATGTGATACGGATCAGCATTGCAATCTGTCTTTCCCTTGGTCAGAGATTTGAAAATGGAAGCCTTTCTGAGCCTTCCCAAACAACTACAATTGGCACATTGCAGCTGGAACCTTGCAAACGTCTGTGAAGAACACAAGAACTTGGAACAGGAGTAGGCAATTTAGTCCCTTGAGCCTGATCCGCTCTTTCATCCGATCATAGCTGATCTCATCTTGGCTCAACCCCACTTTCCCTCCTATTCTTCATAACCCTTTCACCCATGACAAATTAAAAATCTGTCTATCTCCTCCTTAAATTTATTCAGTGTCCTGGTGTTCACTGCACTCTGGGAGAGCAAATTCTACCGACTCAGGAGAGAAATACGGAATTGGCTTTATGCAAATTCGCTTTGATGAAAAACCTAGTTGAGTACCCGTTTTTGCTAATTGAAAGAGGAATTTCAGGACTTTTATGAAAAAGCATGTGCAGCAAGAGTGGGGCCGCCAAGCACCTTCCCTGGGAACAACACCCAGCATCTCAGCATTAACCACCATAGCTTGGAACTGTGTGACCATCTGTGCTTTATCTCGATTTATATTGCACATCCGTTAGCAAGATGTGTCCTAAAGTATCAGAAAAGCCTAAGAGAGCTCGTAAGGATGTTACGCTTAGTGTAAAGTTGGATGTAGTTAAGTGTTTCAATCATGGTGAATGAAATAAAGGCATTGTGCTTTCATTGAATTTGTCTGCGTCCACCATTCATACTATTTACACGCAGAGAGAAAGAATCTTAGAAGCTGCTGAAGTTACTATTGGTTCTGCTAGTAGCAAAGTGGTCTCTTTTAGTCTGCATCCAGTAATGGATAAAATGGAAAATCTATTACTTGACTAGATTGATGAGTGGATTAGTGGTGCTGGAAGAGCACAGCAATTCAGGCAGCATCCGAGGACAGGCAAAATCGACGTTTCGGGCAAAAGCCCTTCATCAGGAATAAAGGCAGAGAGCCTGAAGCATGGAGAGATAAGCTAGAGGAGGTAGCTTATCTCTCCATGCTTCAGGCTCTCTGCCTTTATTCCTGATGAAGGGCTTTTGCCCGAAACGTCGATTTTGCCTGTCCTCGGATGCTGCCTGAATTGTTGTGCTCTTCCAGCACCACTAATCCAGAATCTTGTTTCCAGCATCTGTAGTCATTGTTTTTACCTAGATTGATGAGTGTACAAAGCGTAGTGTTCCGTTAAGTTATCTTGTAGTTAAGGAGAAATCAGTCAGTCTTTTTCATAAGCTGAAACAGAAAGCAGTCGATGTTGGTGATGAAAGTTTTGCAAAAGTGGAATTTAAAGGTAGTCATTGATGGTTTGATTGGTTTTTGTGGTGAGGACAGTGTCCTAGGTTAAAGGTTACTGGAGAGAGTGCTTTGGCTGATACTGAAGCTACCGAAAAGTTCCCTGAAGAACTGAAGAAAATAATTACTGAAGGTGGTTATTCGTATAAGCAAGTGTTTAACTGCGATGAAACTGGAATTTATTGGAAAATATTGCTGACCAAGATATTTATTTCAATAGAAGAAAAGCAGGCTAAGGGACACAAAACATTGAAGGACAGGTTTACCCTAATACCTATTATTAATGCCACTGGTGATGCTGTCCTTAGGCCTCTACTAGTATACCATTCAGAAAATCCAAGGACACTTAGAGGCATTGATAAGCTGCTCATCCAACTCAATAGCCGTGTTCTGATTTTCCCTAGAGTCCTTTGATTCCCCTTAGCCCCAAGTGCTGAAATGATGCAATGATCTGGCTGGGAGTGTGATTAGCTGTTAATGGAGACTATTAGTGGCTAACAATAGGTGAAGTATAATGGCAGACTATGTGGTAACAAGGCCTGGTGTGCGGGATAGGGGTCTTGGACATGGGGAAGTTCAGGCTTTAAAATGATTGAATTCGATATTGAGCTTGGAGAGCTGTTGAGTCCCCAAGTGGGAAATGAAGTGTTGTTCTTCCAGCTTGCACTGAGCTTCATTGAAGATTGCAGCAAGCTTGAGACAGGGATGTTGGCCAGGGAACAGTGTTTCTACGCTGAAGAAACAAAGCATAGACTGGGTGACTGCTTTGCAGAATATCTATGTTCTGCCTCAAAAAAGATCATAAGCTTCCAGTTACCTGGCACTTTAACACACCAACCTGTTCCCTGGCCAACTTCCCTATCTCAGGCTTGCTGCAGGGGTCCAGAAAAGCTCAGCACAAGATGGAAGAACAACACTTCATTTTCTGCTTGGGGACCCAACAGCTGTCTGGACTCAGTATCGAGATCAATAACTTTAGGGCCTGAACTCCCTCATGTCCTAGCCCCTACCACACACACCAGGCCTTGTTATCGCATAGTCTGCCATTACACACTAGGTGAAAGTGAAGACTGCAGATGCTGGAGATCACAGTCAAGATTAGAGTGGTGCTGGAAAAGCACAGCAGGTCAGGCAGTATCCGAGGAGCACGAAAATTAATGTTTTGGACTTTAGCCACTAACAGTCTCCATTAACTGCTTTTCACCCTCCCTGCCAGATTGTTGTTGACTCCTTTGTCTGTCCAACTGTTCTTCTCATTGTTTGGGCTCTATCCCTACCTATTGTTTACTCCTTACCTCCTCCCCCACCCTATCTGCTGCATATAAACTGACATTTTCCTAGCTGCAATCAGTTCTGAGGAAGGGTCACCGGAATCAAAACGTTAACTTTGATTTCTCTGCACAGATGCTGCCAGACCTACTGAGCTTTTCCAGCAACTTCTGTTTTCATTTCTGATTTACAGCATCCATGGTTTTTTCGGTTTTTATTTAATGTTTTGGCCTCGGCTGCTTTCGGCGGTAGCAAATTTCACAAACTCACTAATCTCTGGCTGACGAAATTTATCTTTATCTCAGTCCTAAATGGTTTACCCCATATCTTTAGACTGGCACCCCTGGTTCTGGACTTCCTGGTCATCAGGAATACCCTTTCTGCAGCTACCTTGACTAGTCCTGTTAGAAATCTATAGATTTCTGTGAGATCACACCTCATTCTCCTGAAGTCCAGTGAATATAATCCTAGCTGACTCAACCTCCCCTCACATGTCAGTCCTGTCATCCCAGGAATCAGTCTGGTAAACCCCCACTGCACTCCCTCTGTAGCAAGAAAATCCTTTTTCAGAAAAGCGACCAAAAGTGCGCACAGTATTCCAGGTATGGTCTCAAGAATGTCTTGTGCAATTGGAGTGAGTCATCCCTGCTCCTATTCTCATATGAAGACTAACATAACCAATTGGAGGAGAAAGTGAGGACTACAGATGCTGGAGATCAGAGCTGAAAATGTGTTGCTGGAAAATCGCATTCCTGAAGAAGGGCTTATGCCCGAAACGTCGATTCTCCTGTTCCTTGGATGCTGCCTGACCTGCTGCGCTTTTCCAGCAACACATTTTCAGCTAACATAACCAATTGCCTTCTTTATTGCCTGCTGCACTTGCATGTTTACCTTCAGTGACTGGTATATAAAGACCCCCAGATCGTGTTGCATATTCCCCTCTCTTAGTTTACAGACATTCAGATAATAATTCTCCTTCATGTTTTTAGTTTCAAAGTGGATAACCTCACACTTATCTACACTACGCTGCATATGCCATGCATTTGTTCACTCTCTCCACTTGTTCAAATCATACTGAAGCAACTCTGCATCCTCCTCACAACTCACCTTCCCACTCAGTTTAGTGTCATCCGCAAATTACATTTAATTTCTTTATCCATATCATTAATATACATTGTGAATAGCTGGAGTTCTCGTGTTACTCCACTAGTCACTGCCTCTAGGAAATTCCTACAGTTTGTTTCCTGTCTGCAACCAGTTTTCTATCCATCTGAATACAGTGTCCCCAATCCCAAATGCTTTACTTTTATATACTAAACTCTTATGTAGGACTTTGTTGAAAGCCTTCTGAAAGTCCAAATGAACTGCATCCACTTCTTCTCATCAAGTATACTAATAAAATCATTAAAGTAGATTTGTCAAACATGATTTTCCTTTTTAAAATCCGTACTGACTTGTCTGATCCTGTCACATTTTCCACATGCTCAGTTATTAATTCTTTTACAATGATCTCTAACACATTTGCCACTACCAGCTTCAGACTGACTGCCCTACAATCTTTGGTTTTCTCCCTGCCTCCTTTCTTAATAGAGAGTTACATTACCTCTCCTCCAATCAGTAGGAACTGTTTCAGAGTCTATAGAATCTTGGAAGATGACCAGCAATGCATTCACTATTTCTAGGGCTATGCCCTTATGTACTCTGAGATTTAAATTAATCAGGACTTGGAGATTTATTGGCCTTCAATCCTGTATATTTCTCAACACCATTTATTTAATTTTAGTTTAGTTCCTCCCTCTCACTTAACCCTGTGTTCCCCAACATTCCTGATATGTTATTTGTCTCTCCCTTTATGAACATAGCGGCATACTGTATACATAATGGATCAGTGGTGCTGGAAGAGCACAGCAATTCAGGCAGCATCCGAGGACAGGCAAAATCGATGTTTCGGGCAAAAGCCCTTCATCAGGAATAAAGGCAGAGAGCCTGATTCTTGTAGAGAGAGGAGGAAAACTTCTTCAAGGCAGGCATCCTTGCAAGAGGATTCGCAGTAGGGTTAAAATCACGAGATAATGTATACATAATGGGTCAGCCATTTATTTTGTTCTCCATTATAAATTCACCTGGTTATGACTGGAAGGGACCTATATTTGTCTTCACCAATCTTTTTCTCTTCACGTAACCATAGAAACTTTTACAGTCAGTTTTTATGTTCTTCACTGAAATAACACCACAGAGGCTGGTATCCCATCACCAAATTACCCTTTATTTACATGTGGAGAGTCCTTGACACTGATTCAGCTCTTTCAGAGCCAGCTCTCAGAACCTCTGACACTCTTGTTTTTATTCTGTCAGCCAGGGCTCCCCGATCAGATCAGATTAACAGCCCCAATCATAGAAGTCTTATTCAATGAAGTCCACCTAGCTGACCTTGTTACTATCACTACACCCACAAGCTTACTCTCACACTGCATTTTTATACCTAGACTTTCTTTTTCTGTCGCCTTGCTTGCATTTTTACAGCAAAAGCTGGTAATTTGAAAAACCTCCACTATTAAATGCTATTTATTAGATTATGGCTTGAAATCTGTATCATTAGATAAATGGTGTTGAGGAATTTTAGATGTAATATTTATAACAGATTTCATGATATGAACTCAAAGCTTTCGAAGTCTAATGCTTATGTGAACTTGTGCCTGTTCATACTTATTTTCACATTCTGGCAATTATTAGTAAGTAGACACCAGTAAAATGGGTACATGAATGGGTAGCATTTAGAAAGTAACTTCCCAATTAAACCACACAGGAAATTCCATTCCAATGTTTGAAGATTAAAAATCTGATCGCTCTGAAGTTGTTTATACAGAGAACATTCTTGGTAAGGTGCAGGAGCAAGTCTTATCAAGTGGCATGAGTGGCAGATTTGTGGGATCATATTGCACATGTACACTAATGTAGCAGAAGATAATTGTACAATACAGATTGAGAAAATATACAGAGAAGCAAAACAGAAAATGCTGGAAATAATCAACAAGGTCAATCAACAGAATCAACTAATCAACAGAATAATCAACAGAATGTTTTGTAGAGAAAAACAGTTAATAGATATTTCACTTGGATGTTTGGAGTCTAACTCCATTTAGTTTCCCAAACTATACTGCTGGAGTGTATTCTTGCAAAAACTTTCTTTACACCTTACTCTATGCACACTATTCTCTTGATACTGGCACTTGGTAACCTTCCAACTATCTCCAATTAATCAGTTGACTCTGGCCTCAGTATTATGCCTTTATAAATTATCATTCAATGTTCTTCTGATGTTAATCCAACTATTCCATAATGTGCATAGTTTTGTAAAACCTGAGGAGTCAGGTGGGCCCACTCAAGAAATGTTGATACGTTTCCAAAGAATTTTGTTGATACAGAGTCAAAATGCCGGAACGCCTTCACTAACAGCATTGTGGGTTTACTTACAACAAATATACAGCAGTGGTTCAAGTAGCCAACTCAACACCACCTTTGCAAGAGCAATTAGGGATGAACAATAAATGCTGGTCCAGCCAGGGGCACTTTCTTACATGAATTAATTTTTTTAAAAGGTGGAATCATTGGAAATTATATGCTGGTTGCAGAGAAACTGGGATGATTTTGTAGAATCCAGGAAGTGGGGCAGAAGTATAGTTCAAGTATCTGTGAGATCTAATGTGTACATGATTTATATTGATGGAAGCCTGTACTCAGAAATGGAGACAGAGAAGTCAAGGAAGGGAAGGGATTCATCAAATCATTGGGAACTTTCAACCAAGTGATGTGTGTTCCTTGCATCAAATTAGTACTTGATTAGAGTAGCTCAATGGAAGGAAAATATATGAAAATCCCTACCCAGGTTATGAATCAGGAATGCTCAAGTCTCAACTAAAAATATTATTCCTGATTTTAAAATATATCCTATTATGTCTACTAATTTAAATCCATTTTGATTTATGACAATTATGACTTGATTTGTATCCTCAAGATCTTGCTATGTGTTTCTGAACAAATGTAACTGTCAAATCAAATCAAGTCTAAAATTCAGTATCTTTTGCTCTGACAAATTCTTTATAGGATTCTGAATGATCTTTCATGGAGAACATATGGGATAACAAAGTCTGAGTTGTGAGCTCTACAGCATTGATTTCATCAGATAGTTGTTTGAAGTTTTTTAAAGTTTCATTTCACATAACAAAGACTGTGTGAATTATTTTATCATGTAATCACAGAGTGATACTATACATCTAATCATGTATGTGCCAGGTTGTTGATAGAACTACTCAATTTTCCCATTATCCTGCCTTTTTCCCATAGCCCTGTATTTTTTATTGCTTCAAGTGTAAGTCCAATCTCTTTTAAATGACACAATTAAATCTTTGTTTCCATCCTTTCCAGATCTTGAATTGCCCATCATAAATTGTGTATTGCTGAGGCCCCAGCATTGACCCTTTTGACACTTTACAAGCAACTTCAAAACACCCCATTAATTGTTGTTCTCTGATTCATCTTCATCCATACTAATGTACTAATCCATAAACAAATTGTTTTTGGCAAATGTATTAGAATTTGTTTTGAAGTTAGGCTTAGAGTGCAGAGGTTGCCCTTAGGCGTATGAAAGACAGCCAGTAAATGCAGTGGATTTCAGAAGGCATTTGGTCAGGTGCGATACAAAAAAGGTTGATAGGTAGTTTCCCTCAAATGAACACTGGGGCGATCAAATCCATCTAATCACCTAAAGTCAGTGGGTTGGATGAAATATTAAAATTTTACGTATCTCAAACCTGACTAAATGAAAATCAACCTGCCATGTTTGAGTTTAATAGAGATGGGACATGGTATAGATAATTAATCCACTCACAGGAGGAGGGTTTGGAAATTAATAAAGCTTTCAACCTCTGGTTTATCTTGCTTTCCAATTTTAATAGTGACTAGCTGAGATTTTGTGGTTTACTGAGAGAAGGCAAGTCTTTTCAGCACCCAGTCCGAAATGAGAATGAAGTGGAAATCTTACCTGGTGTTGGTAAAGAAACCTCTCCCCACCCTCCCAACAGCCTTAGAAGCTACATTTTGGTAATATTTGTCAAACGTGCCTTATCTTGTGTCGATTTATGTTTAAGAAAAGTATCATGAAGTTTTAAAGCAAAATATTTGTTCTTTCTCAGCTCTGCTTTCTCAACCTAACATAACCCTGTTTGAGAAACCTTGTTGACTTAAAGCTGCACTCTGACCCAACTCACTTTGATATCTTTCTGGAAAATGTCAAAACTAAAGGTATTTATCTGTATTTCATTTCCTGTAATTTTTCATTGTTAAGATGTATTTTAAGTTTTGATGCAGAATTGCTGAAACAGGTACATTTCTTTGGAAAGTGCAATCTTGAATATCTGGGTGTGTTCAGTAATGCACAGTAAATATCCAGTGATATTTAATTGATGTTGTCAATATACAACTTTGATATATTGCATGTTACTTCATTAAGAAAATTATAATATTCAGTTATCTAAGGTGGCTCCTGAACTGACAAATTATCATCAGAAAGCAGTTGGTGAATAAGAGTATTAAAGTATAATCGCAGAAGTTGAAAGGTTAGATATGTATGTGATATACAAGAACTACAGGATATGAACAAAAACATGCTAGTGCAAGATAATTTATATGTGGGGAATATTTTCCTTTATCCCCCAAAATCCCAGGAGGAATTTCTACTTTGAGCTTAGTTTTTTTTAGAATTTGCTAATGGAAGTGTAAGAATGTGTACTTTAACCATAAGAACATTAGTTGTCGGAGCAGAAATGGACCATTCAGCCCATCGAGTCTGCTCTGCCATTCAGTGAGGTTATGGCTGACCTGATAATTCTTCATTCCACTTTTCTGCCTTTTCCCCATAACCCTTAAAATCTGACTATCCCTGCCTTGAATGTACTTAATGAGCCCCCTCACCACCAAACCACCCCTCCACTTGTCTGTGGAATTTTACAGATTGCCTAGCCTCTGAGAGAAGAAATTCTTCATCTCCTTTTTATACGGAGACCCCATACTTTCAGATTATGCAATGTTCTTGTCCTAGACTCTCCCACAAGGGGAAACAATCTCCCCATATCTACTCTGTCAAGTACCCTAAGAAGCTTGCTTGATTCAGTAAGGTCACCTTTCATTCTTCTAAACTTTACTGGCCCCACCTACTTAACATCTAATCGTAAAAAAATTTCTCCATACTTTGGATTAGCCGAGTGAATGTTTTCTGGACTGCTTCCAATGCCAGTTGTGTTTGCTTTGAGAAGGGGCCCAAAGCCAATCACAGTGTTCTAGCTGTGGTCTGATTTGTGCCTCATATAGTTTTAGTAAGACTTCCCTATCGTGATCAGAACCAATCCCCAAGTCAGTGCAATCTGGGAAGCTGACATCTTGAAGAATTCATTTTCTTCCTCACTGTCTTCCAGTTTGGGATGCCTGTACACTGCTTTGGTCTGGATTTAAGTTTCTTTGCTGCTGTTTCTAGATCTGACATGGTCACTCTAGGCATTCATGAGCTAATATAAAACTAGCCAGATGAACTTTTGGCAGACGAGCTCCCTATTTAAAACAATACCAGTTGTTTGTGCTTTATCACTGGTGAAGTTTCTAAATGTTCATTTCTTATCCATCCTTATAGGTCGTTTGATCATTTTCTCTGTATTCTTTTGATAACTTACAGGCATAGCTGGCAAAGCCAGCATTTGTGCCTAAATTAGAGCAGTGCTAGAAAAGCACACAGGTCAGGCAGCATCTGAGGAGTAGGAAAATCGACATTTCAGGCAACAGCTCTTCATCAAAAGCCCATACCTGATGAAGGGCTTTTGCCCAAAATGTCGATTCTCCTGCTCCTCGGATGGTGTCTGACCTGCTGTGCTTTTCCAACACCACTCTAATCTTGACTCTAATCTCCGGCATCTGCAGTACCCACTTCTGCTCAGTATTTGTGCCTGTCCTAATTGCTGTCATATTAAGGGCAGTAAAGATTCAAATGACTTTTTAGAGGTTCAAAAATATATCAGACCAGGTAAGGATGGCAGATTTCTTTCTCAAAAGGGCATATAAACAATATCTCTGGTATTAATTTACTCAGTTTAGCCATCTCTTTTCTCTGTTGCTTGCTACATCTGTTGGCTTTCTTTAGTGCTTTTTCAGCTTTTGTGCATGCTTTCCCTTTCTGTACTTTGGTGCCTATGTGGGCCTTCTGCCACTGTTGTTCTTTTTGTTTTTTTTTCCTTTTTTTTTCTTCTTTCTTTTTTTTTAAACCCCCACACTACCACCTAAGTGCGGTAGTGCTTATTTTTTCTCAGCACCCATGGTGTGTGTGTGCAGGTGTGAGACACAGTGAAAGACACAAAGTGCACGAATCTTTATTCAAATTCCACCACCAGGAAGATAGGAAAACACCCGGGTGGCCAGTGACAAACACTGCCCTTCACATCAAAGGGCAGTGCTGTGTGATCAAAGTACCGGGTGCCCGAAGATCAGGAGCGTGGGACTGGTGCAACCAAAAGCAGAGGAGGAGGTTTTTCAGGAAATCAAAAAGGGAGTGCAAACGCCCACACCCAATATACACGTGGTCCACGGACTCCACAGCGCCACAGAACAAGCAGTTGGGCTGGGAGTCCGTGAACCACCGCAATCTGCGGTTGCAGGGGACTGCTGCGTGCAGCACCCTCCACCCCAGATCCCCGAGAGAAAGGGGGAGGACTCCTGCGTAGAGAGCCCTCCACTGGGGATCCCCACCGCCCGGTGGCAAATGGGCACGCCAAGGCGTGTCCGGACGGTGGATGAGGGAGAAGAGGTGGACGGTGTGCAGCAGCAGTCTATACAGGGCTTTCCTTTTTACGTCCCTAAATGAGACAAAATTAAAATTTCGGAGGTGGCTCAGGTTGTGGGGCACAGGCTCCCGCGGGAAGTACAGGACCTTGGGGCCATTGTTCTTTTTGTTAGCTGTTTGTTAGGTGTTAGGCTAACCTAGGCTTTCAACCAGGTTATTATGCTGCCTCAGGACTTCAATAGGATACTCCTTCCATATGCCTTTGTTAGTCTTGTAACCATTGCCACTATGCAGTAAAATAAGGTTCATGCACTTGTATACAAACATTTCCAGCCTTTTAAGTAGATACAAGGTGTGGTAAGAAAGTACATTTCTGAAACCCAATGGACAGAGGTTTCAGTTTCATGTGATCTGATGATGGCATTACATCACTACTTTCAAGCATGCTCAGTAGCCATTCCTAGAGTAAAGGTATCATTAACCTTGGACACCCATAACCCAAATAAGAAGCACAATTTTTGTGGTAAATGTAGCTCAGATAAAACTAAGCATACTCTTAATTTTTGATGAGGTGTAGCATGCATTCAGATTTATGATATGAATTCATGAATGGTTTAGTGAACCCCTATTATTTTGGTGATATATAAGAATCAGCCAAATAGCTATAACAAGGAAGACTTTCTAACTCATTTTCATTTTCTCAGTTATTCTTTGCTAGCTTGTGCTTTTCGTACCCCCAGTCTGATCAGCCCATCTTGATCCCAAATTGCCTTTCTATACAAACTTCACTAAGCACTATTTTGTAGCTCCTGATGGTATTGGTGGAATCTGTTAGCTGGGAAGGCTCATGATTTTCTGGAGTTCATGGTGGGGTTTATGATGTCAAGATGGGAGTGGGAGAAATTCTGCTCCTATAAGTAGACCATATCATTTCAGTATGATCTATCGCCTCATTGCAAAAATATAGAAGACAAGCAAGTTGCACATTTTAAATGTGTTGGTACCATGACAATTTTCCAGATACAAAATAGCATTGAGTATGACTGGCAGAATTTATGACTAGACCTTGTGCTGTGTTGCCCACTCTGTGACTGAAAACACAAAGTGCACCGTCTCGAATCTTTGCATGAAATAGGCTTTTAAGACATTTGCATTTACAACTAAATGCTACATCCTGATTGAGGCTCCCTTACAAAATTTGGCATGGGCTGAACATTGCCTGCAGACTGACTGTATTCCAATAAACTATATTGGTCCTAACTAGGCATCTTAAAGGAATTACTATTAGCTGTTACCAAAATAGTAAAATCTTAAAATATACTTGGCTGAGCTGGGAATATCAGGACTTTTCTCTTTCCAATATTACACAGGTGACCATTTCCTTTTGTTTTATTTAATGTTTTAGTTTAAAAAATGTACTTTTCTGCTTGATATGTAAAAATTAAGTTCATTCAAGATTATGGAGTTAAATTTTGAATTTACGTATAATGGATACAACAACTGAAAATCATTTTAATCTTGAAAGCAACTGACATTAACAAATGAATTCTCTATAGAGTCCATGGTGGATCACCTTGTGTACTTCCACGGAAACTCTGCTAGATTATCATCTGCTAATTTTTAAAGTTTGTAGTTACAGTTCAATTGTGAGATAGGTTTACATTATAAAAACAAGAAATAACAAAAAAAAGTGAAGAACAGCATTGTCACCAATTTGACCCCAGTTGCTTGTCCAGACATGGAACTATTGCACTGAGCTATCAGTGAGCAAATCACACTGTTCTTTTATGTTATTGCATTTTCCTACAGCCCGAGGTTAGCAAGAGATGGTTAACTCAGCATTTGAATGTTGTACCGACTTGCTACAAGCGCTGCTTATCTTGCATGTGAATGTGAGTGAAAGAGTTGTCTTTTTTAAAAACATTTGTTCATGAGGTGTGGGCCACTAAATATTACCCATCCCTATTTGCCCCAGAGAAGGGGGAAGTGAGGCATCTTCTTGAACTGCTGCAGTCCTTGATGTGTAGCTAGTTGATGTGGTGCCAATCAGGTGGGCTGCTTTGTCCCAGATAGTATCAAGCTTCTTGAGTGTTGTTGGAGCTGCACTCATCCAGGCAAGTGGGGAGTATTCCATCACACTGTTGACTTCTGCCTTGTAGATGATGGATAGACTTTGGGGAGACAGGAAATGAGTAAGTCACTGCAGCATCCCTTGCCGCTGACCTGAACATGTAGCCAATGTATTTATTCTGAAATTCGGGATGGGTAATAAATGCTGATCTGGTCAATGACACCTGCTACACATGAAGAAATAGAAGAAAAGTAACTTCTTCCTTTACATTCGCATATAAGTATTTTCTTGCAGCATGTCAGTACAAAATTCAAACTATGGGCCTAATGGCCTCCTTCTGCATCATAACAATACTGTTATTTTGTGATATGGTTAGTGCAGTTCAGTTTCTGGTCAATAATAACTCCCATGATGTTGGGAATAGTGGGGGATTGGGCAATAGCAATGGGAAAGATGCTGGAGTCTATTATAAAGGATGAAATTACTGCACATCTGGATAGTAGTAACAGGATAGGACAGAGTCAGCATGGATTTATGAAGGGGAAATCATGCTTGACTAATCTTCTTGAATTTTTTGAGGATGTAATTATGAAGTTGGACAAGGGAAATCCAGTAGATGTAGTGTACCTGGACTTTCAGAAAGCTTTTGATAAAGT
>NC_057710.1:79395797-79428052 GCF_004010195.1 Chiloscyllium plagiosum | reverse complement strand
TGTGCAGTTCTGATCTCCAAATTTGAGGAAAGACATTCTGGCTATTGAGGGAGTGCAGTGTAGGTTCACGAGGTCAATTCCTGGAATGGCTGGATTACCTTACACTGAAAGACTGAAGGGACTGGGCTTGTATACCCTTGAGTTTAGAAGACTGAGAGTGGATCTGATTGAGACGTATAAGATTATTAAAGGATTGGACACTCTGGCAGTAGGAAACATATTTCCACTGATGGGTGAGTGCCGAACCAGAGGACACAGCTTAAAAATACGGGGTAGACCATTTAGGAGAAACTTCTTCACCCAGAGAGTGGTGGCTGTGTGGAATGCTCTGCCCCAGAGGGCAGTGGAGGCCCACTCTCTGGATTCATTTAAGAAGGAGTTGGATAGAGCTCTCAAAGATAGTGGAATCAAGGGTTATGGAGATAAGGCAGGAACAGGATACTGATTAGGAATGATCAGCCATGATTATATTGAATGGCGGTGCAGGCTCGAAGGGCTGAATGGCCTACTCCTGCACCTATTGTCTATTGTCTATTGTCTAATTGTATCTGGAAGAGATTAGATTATAAACAGAGTGGCTTGTCACACCCTATTGTACATTTTAAAAGGTGAGAACACCTATCCTTCATTTGCCTGTTTTAATTTTCTAATGAGGCAGGCCAACTGTCCATCTATAGGAAGTAGTCCCACCTCATAGAACTGCTGGTTAGACAAAGGCCAACAGCTTTGCATCCTGTCATATGACAATGCAAACACACAAATTAGGAACAGAATTAGGGCAAGTAGGCCTTCCAGCTTGCTCTGCCATCCAATAAGACCATAGCTAATCTGTTTCTGTTCCAAATTGCCACTTTTTACTGCTAGCCAAAGATTCTTATATCGTAAAACAAAGCTGTAGTGCTTGAGCAAGACTCAATGTAAAGTGAATGAACAACACCTCATCTTCTGTTTGGGTAGATTAGTCTTCAGAGCTCAATATCAAGTTTAACAGTGTAACAGCATGAATATCTCCTTCCATGTCTTACACCTATCCCACAACCCAGATCCCATCATGACCTGGGTTGCTTTCAGCCCAGCCAATTCATTTTCACCTACTCATTTTCCCCATCAACATTTATCTAGATTCTCTTTCTCCTTGGCTTCCTGTCAAAACTACTTTTCTATCTACCTTTACTTTTCTTTCTCTGGGTTCTGTCTCCACCTATCTGTGATGTGGAGGAGCTGGTGTTGGACTGGGGTGGACAGAGATAAAAATCACATGACTTCAGGTTATAGGTCAACAAGTTTATTTGGAAACACTAACTTTCGGAGCACTGCTCCTTCAGCAGGTAGCTGTGGAGCAGGATCACAAGACACAGAATTTATAACAAAAGATTACAGTGTCATGCAACTGAAATAATATATTGAACAAACCTAGTTTGTTGAGGCTTTCATCTTTTAGAATAGGTTGCAGGTTTCGGTTCATTAACATGTAAATCCCAGAACTTCTTTTAAGTCACATTCTCGAGATAACTTAAGACTTTACATAAATAATTTGCATCGGTGTTCACAATGGAGAAAGAATGGTTATTGGTGATTCTAGAGGGGTGTATGCTA
The DNA here is from genome assembly GCF_004010195.1 of Chiloscyllium plagiosum. Classification (NCBI taxonomy): domain Eukaryota; kingdom Metazoa; phylum Chordata; class Chondrichthyes; order Orectolobiformes; family Hemiscylliidae; genus Chiloscyllium; species Chiloscyllium plagiosum. The sequence goes on along the minus strand of NC_057710.1, from coordinate 79,426,456 downwards.
ATATTCCAGGTCATATTGATATTAAAGAAGGAGAAAGTGTTGGATGTTTTGAAAAGTATTGAGAGAGACCTAGGACCTGATGGGATCTATCACAGGGTACTGAAGGAGGCAGGTGAGGAAATTGCTGGGGCCTTGTATGAAAGAGGTCCCAGAGAACTGGAGTATAGCCAATGATATTCTTTTGTTTAAGAAAAGCACCAGGGATAATCTGGGAAACTACAAGCTTTATTTGGAAAAATATGGACTTATTAGTGATAGACAGCGTGGCTTTGTACAGGGGAGGTTTTGTTTCTCAATCTTGATTGGGTTTTTGAGGAAGTGATGATTGATGAGGGCAGCGCATGTTGTCCAATTAGCATGGCTTCTGACAAGGTCCTTCATGGCAGGCTGATGCAAAAAGTGAAGTCACATGGGATCTATAGTGAGCTGCTAAGATAGATAAACAACTAGCTTGGTCATAGAAGATAGAGAGTGGTGGTGGAAGAGTGTTTTTTAGACTGGAGATCTGTGACCAATGGTGTTGCATAGAGATCAGTGCTGGGATCCCTGGTTTTTGTAATATACATAAATGATTTGGAAGATGATGTAGGTTGTCTCATTGGTAGGTTTGTGGATGACACAAATATTTGGGGAGTTGTGGATAGTGAGAATTGTCAGAGGATACAGCAGGATATAGATAGGTTGGAGACTTAGGCAGAGAAATGGCAGGAAGAGTTTAATCTGGACAAATGCAAGGTGATGCATTTTGGGAGGCCTAATGCAGGAGGGAAGAATACTGTAAATTGCAAAATTCTTTGGAGCATCATCATACAGAAGGATCTCAGCATAGTGGTCCACAGTTCCCTGAAATTGGCAACACAAATGAGTAAGGTGGTCAAGAAAGCAAACAGCATGCTTGTCTTCATTGGTCAGGGCATAGAGTATAAAATTGGCAAGTGATGTTGTAACTGTATAACTTTAATTTAGCTACATTTGGAATATTGTGTGTAGCTCTGGTCACCACACTGCAAGAAAGATGTGGAGGCTTTGGATAGGGTACAGAAATGGTATACCAGGATGTTGACTGGTTTAAAATGTATTTGCGATGAGGGGAAATTAGACAAACTTGGTTTGTTTTCATTTGAATGGCAAAGGATGAGGGGCAACCTGATAGAAGTTTACAAAATAATGAGAGGCATAGATGGAATGGACAGTCAGAATTTTTTTCCCTGGATAGGAATGTCAATTACTAGGGGACATAAGTTTAAGGTAAAAGAGGGGTAAGGTTAAAAGAGCTGTGAGAGGCAATATATTTACACAGAGGGTGGTAAGTGTCTGGAATGTGCTGCCAGAAGAGGTGCTGGGGGCAGATACAATACAAATGTTTAAGAAGCATCTAAACAGATATATGAATAGGCAGGTAATAGAGAGTCATAGACTCTGTGGAGGCAAAGGATTTTTAGTTTAGGATGGCATCATGTGATGATGCAATCTTGGTGGGCTAAAGGACTTGTTCCTGTGCTTATTCTTATCCCTTTTGTCTCATGTGCTTGTAAACCTTACCCTTAATTAGTAAACAGCAAACTGTATTAAACACATTGTTCACAGCATTCTTCTGAAATGAATAATGTTGTTAAATGTCAGATCCTGCCACCAATGTTCAAGAATCTGCAACATATAAAGAGCTTACATTATAAATTTAAGGAACTATAGCTTTAATGTGCTTGAGTCTTGTCGTACCTGTTGTTTGAATGCTGCATCTGGTTGCAGTTTGCTGAGTTGACCTTGGCAGAAACGGTGAGGTTAGATTATGTATTCATTGTTGGTGTTTTGCAGGAGTGCATAGCACATGAAATAACAACTAGCCTATAAGGTGGGTAGGTGATGGCCTTAGTGGCATTATTGTTAAACTGTTAGTTTAGAGATCCAGTTAATGTTCTAGGGGTTTGGGTTCAAATCCTGCCATAGTGGAGCTTAAATTTAATAATAATCTGGAAATAAGAGTTTAATGATGACCATTAAACCATTGCTGATAGTCAGGAAAAATCTATCTAGTTAATTAATTAGGGAAGGAAATCTCTGCCCTTATCTAGTCTGGTCTATATGTGCTGCAATGTGGTTGACTCTTAGCTGTCCTCTGGGCAATAAATGCTGGCCTAGATAGTGATGCCCACATCCCATAAATTAATAAAAAGTAATGACATGCTAGTATTTACTGCTCTTCCTTAAAAGAAATCGCTTGGCAGATGAAATGGCAGAAGAATAAGAGTTCATTTTCGATTTTACTGTGTGAAGAAGAGCTGTCGCGTGAAGTTTCATTGAAACATTAACTCTGTTTCTCTCTGAACAATATATGGTCAGATCTGATGAATTCTCCAGCACTTTCTGTTTTTATTGTCCTTCCTGATGTTATTTTGTTGAGGCTGGTGAGCTCAGATGGTTTAATCTTTGGAATCTGTCTTTTTGATTGGCTCTAATGTGCTGTCATGAAATCACTGGGGTTTGTTTACCTACTGAGGACGCGACATGAAGAAGAGAAAGATCACAATATCTTGATTCCTATATTCTGGCCAAGTTAATTTTAAGCCTTCTGCCAACACCTGACACTGTTCAGGTGCATCCTGTCCTGTCTGTTAAGGTCCCATCTTTCCCAAAACTAATCCCAAAATCCCAGCAATCGAAGGCACTCCCTATGACATTAGCTATCCAGCCACATATTCATCTGCTTGCAAGCGCTATTTCTGTACTCATTACGCCGGCATTGGGATGATCCAGAAATGATTAACATTGAGGTCTTGCTTCTTAGTCTCCTTTCTAGGAACATAGAAATATAGAAAAGTAGAGCAGCTGTTGATCATTCAGTCCATTAAGCTCCATCCACCATTTCACCTGGTCATTGCTGTTAATCTACCTTGACACTACACTTCTGTGCTCTCCCATGTTCCTTGATGCCTTTAGTATCTAGAAATTTCTTTCTTTCTTAGATATATTCAGTGACTAGGCTCCATGTCCTTATGTGGTAGAGAATTCAATAGGTTCACCTACTGAGTGAATAAATTTCATATCATCTCATAAATGGCCTATTCCATATTCTGAGACTATGATCTAGCTCTCTTAAATCTGGTTGCATGACTTCATGCTTTTATCTGCCTGTTGTTGGTGCCAGTATGAACTGTGACCTCTGGCTGTTCACCCTCCCCATTCAGAGTGCATTGCAGTGATATCCTTGTCTCTGGTACCAGGGAGGTAACAAGTCATCCTGGATTCATGTTTGTCACTTCAGAAATCAACCCCTATTGTGTTTGTGCCAATTATTGCACTATTTGCTTCTAATTATGCAGAGACCACTTGGACCAGTTATCAATACTGCTCTTAAATCTCCAGGAAGCATTTTCAGGAACTCTTGAAATGTAGACGTTGCAGCTGAGCACCACAGAATAGCACATGTTATTCATAAGGGAGTGCAAATAGATTTGGAAATGACAGATCAATTACCCTTTATTAGTAAAGGCAAAGATACCTTGATAGCATTTTACTGTATGTTATTTATTTAAACCACTTCAAAAACCTTAAGAAAGAATTAATGTACATTTTAGAGACAAGAGTTTCAGGTCAGATTGTTTCACTTGTTCTTCCTCATAACCTGCTTCTGTTAAGAGCGTCACTCCAATCTCCCAGTTTCTCTGTCTTGATCAGAATTGTTTCAATGGTGAAGCATTCTACATCAATGTCCTTGATATTTTTTCCTTTGTCCTCAAGCAGGGATTGCTATCTAGTGTGGTTGACGGAGTCCTCCACCTTCTTCAATCCATTTCATATACTTATGTTCTTATCTCTTCCCCTTCCCCACTAGTACCAAAACAGGATTCCGTTGTCCTCACTTTTCACCCCACCAGTCTCTCGATTTAACACCACATTTCACCAACTCCCATGTGATGCCATCACCAAATACATCTCTCACTGCCCTCCCCCTTCAGCATTCTGAAAAGACTGTTCCCTCTGTGACACCCTTGTCTAGTCTTCAGTCACCTTTAACCCTCTGTTGATTCCCTAAGGCTCCTTCCTGTACCCAGAGGAGATACATCACCTACTCTTTCACCTCCCACTTATTGCCCATTGCCCAGAACAGTTCTTTCATATGAAACAGCAATCTGTACTTCTTTCAATGGAGTAATTTGCTACTCACAATGTGCTCTGCCCTACATTAGAGACTAAACACCTGTTGAGTAACCATTTTGCAGAACATCTCCATTCTGTCTACAAGCATGACCTAGACTTTCACTTGCTTGTCATCATAATTCTCTATCTTGCTCCCAAGCTAACCTTTCTGTCTAGGACCTGCTCTCGTGTTTCTGTGAAACTTAGCATGAGCTCGAGGAACAGCACCTTATCTTTTCATCTCGACTCTGTGCAGCCTTCTGGACATTATGTTCAACTAATTCAGAACATAACCTCTGTCTCCATCTTGTTCTTTGTGTTCTTTCCTTTGCTGGTTTGTTCATCTTCTTGTTTCTTTCTTTATCTCTTCAAGTTGCATTCAGATGGTTTTTATACAGGCATTCATGCCTCATTTGAGCATGAAGGTTGTTTCTTTATTATATCCAGTACCACTCTGTATGGCTTATACATTAGGAAATCTCTGGATACTTAAGCTTCCCTCTTATCCACAGAGATCCGCTTTAGTTGTTCTTGTCCTCTGCCCTCTTTCACAGCTGGGACACTGAAGTCCTACCAAACCTATCAACAGGACATCATTAACATTTGTAACTCTCTCTCCTATCTGGCAGCTATCCAAATGGGCAGTTTTCCCAGTGGATAAGATCTGGCCTCTGGAATGGTCTTTCAATACTTGGAGGCTGATGCAGTCAGCAAATGGGGCTGGGTATGGGAACACCTGTGATTGGGACTGGGGGAATATTAATGATTAGGATTGGGGGAGCCCTCAAGACTTCCTTAAGTGTCTGAGAATACTCAATCAAAAGGAATTTTGGAATATTCTGCCACAGCTTTACTGCCTAAGAAATCTATGTGGCTTTAAAAATGTCTCCCAACTGAACTGTTGAAGCCCAATCTAAATATATTAACTATCCCCTTCCTCTCGCTGAAGGGACACTTGGATTCTCCAGCATCTTCGCTGTTAAATTAACAGTGGACACAGAGAGTTGAGGTTACGATCCACACATTTTATTCTTCGTACCAAGTCCAACTGTCTGCTCTTGAAGAAGAGTCATTGGACGTGAAATGTTAGCTCTGTTTCTCTCTCCACAAAAGCTGCCAGACCTGCTGAGTTCCTTTCTTTACATTATATCTCCTACCCAACTTAATTTAACATCGAAACCCATTTGTTTACAAGATAGAGACTTTCTGAAAGTAGATTGGAAGAGTTTGACCAGATACAAATGATCAAGTTGCAATATTTTATAGACAGCAAGTTAACATATTCAGTAGGAGATGCAAATAACTATCCTCAGAAACTACATCTAAATCGAAGAAATAAAAACTAAATGAGTCATTTTATCCCAAGTCGTAGATTCACTTATGTCTTAGAACCTAATGGGAAATGGGATTCAGATGCCTGTGTTTCCTGCTGGCTGGTTGCCTGTACTTGCCTATTTGTGTTACAGGCAGCTATTTACCTGTAATCCCATCAATGAACTTGAAACCATCCTTCCTATTTGGAATGCAGGTTTAAAGGAGATATATCCTGCTAATTGATCTGGAATTGTCTGAGTTTGAAATAGATTGTGAGTTTCAGCATTCCATAAATTAAAACTAATATTCAACACCTGGACCATTAACTATTAAACAATGTGTCTAAGTCATCTCACCCTATGCCTTTTAAAACCCATCCAAAATCATCTTTCTTTTCAAACTACTATCTAGGGGAAGGAAGAGCTCATGAAGAGGCTGCCCAGGTTGCACATCAAAATTATATTGTAACTTTATTCCAACAGGATTCATGGCAAGTGAATGGCAGTGAGGCACAGAAGTTGCAATCTAAAGCAAAGTGTTATGAATACATAAAATGCATTCTGAGATAACACAGTTCACACTAAACAAATCTCTGGTTGGCCTTGCACTGCGTATTATGAGGTTAAGCCAAGTGGGAATGATGAAATGCCAAGCAGACAGTGATGGATTATGAATTCCTGCATCCAAGGGAAATCTTTTTTCCAAAGAGGCCAAGTGGTCATGGATATATGGTAACTATTGAGCAGATATTCCAGATTTGGAAGGGAGACGAGAGTTGGAAAAATAGCAGAACCTTTCCACAGGAGATTAATTGGTCTCAGTAGAGTCCGTAATAGGAGTGTTTATTGTACCTGTGCAAAGAACAGATTTGATGGATCAAATGATCTTTTCTCACTGTATATTTTCATATCATCCTATGTGGTTTTAATTAATCATAAGTTCTGTTTAAGATGAAAATAAAATTAAAGAAAAAAAATCTAAAACAATCAGAGAGGTGAACGTCCCTTTCTTTATACTAGTTACCTCAATATTTTGGAACTGTGTCTTGCTTGTTGTAAGTCTGACTTATCCAGTTTAAAAGTGAAGAGTGCACAAAATTGATAAATACTGTCGAATTTAATTTAGGAAATGTCCAAATGGTAATAACGTCTTACAGTCTACAATTTCATGTGTGGATGTGCAAAGGGTAATGTAAACTGCCTGCCATCCCCCGGCCCTGAGTGCATATAAAAATCATTGTTCACTTGAACAGTTTCCATATGACCGAGCAGCCTTGATATTACCTTCAGCAACACATCTTTCTCTTTTCCCTGTCGTTTGGTTAATTAAAATTTATTTTCATGCCATAAATACAGTATGATTAATGATTATAATGATCGATTGTGCACAAAGACGATATTATTAATCTGCTGTTATCACATTGAACTCCAGTGTCAAGGATGCTGTTCTGATTGAAACAGAATATTGCTTTCTGATTTTATGCAAATACTGGAAAGCTCAATCTGAAGCATGTCTGATTCTGAATAATTCTCTCTTTTATCGGTGTTTCCTCAGCAAAGTCTGTATACCCTGGACTGGTGGTAAATATTGCGGCATGAAATTAACAATGACGTACTGGCAGTTTGTTTTGCAACCCCCTACTAACACAAATTCATATCATTATCTTTCTTAAAAATTAAGCTGAAAATACTGGTCCAGGACTTCCTCAAAGATGCCCTTGTTCTGTTGCCAAAAATTAGGTGAAATCTCTGAGAAAAATTTGCTTACATATGTTAACTGAGTTTCTGCCGCACGTCTGGAAAATTTACCATGTTAAAGGAAAGATAGCTGCAACAAAACTCACAGTTATGTGTTCTTTGCTCTTGGACAGAATATGTGTGTTTGTTTTTATCAGTCAAGTCAATTAATGTATTTACATTTTGGTGTAAATGTAATGGTGCATTTCTTTTTGACTTGCTCCATTGTTACAGTGAATTGCCTATAAGTTTTCGAACTTGTCCAATATTACTTCCAAAATCATTGGAAAGAAAATCTGATAGATTCTAAAATGGGAAGGTCTTCAAATTAGATTATTATCAAAATATCAAAGATTTAAACATATATTCCTATAGTTGGATGAGGTTTTCTGTGATTGGCCCATACAGGGACATATTAAAAGCAGAACACACTTACAAAGTTAACTCTTGCTTAACCATCTCGAACAATACTCCCATTTTTAACTTGATGAGGAAGAAAACTCATCAGTGGCCAGACAATCACCTAAACTAAGAATTCCAAAGTTAGTGCAAAATTGGAATTTGGACTTTAACTATAAAATATGGATATTGTTAACAGTAGTTGTACCTCCACAGGCTCCCAGGAGGACCAGTTCAAACATCTACTACAAACCTACCGACTCCCACAGCTACCTGGACTACACCTCCTCCCATCCTGCCCCCTGTAAAAATGCCATCCCATTCTCCCAATTCCTTCGTCTCCGCCGCATCTGCTCCCAGGAGGACCAGTTCAAAATACGTACAACACAGATGGCCTCCTTCTTCAAGGACCGCAATTTCCCCCCCGACGTGGTCGACGGTGCCCTCCACCGCATCTCCTTTTTGTCTACTTTCTGTGGTTTTATTTACCCTAATGAAGAAGAGCATATCTTCTCAACATCACAACTATTGATCTCACCCTGCTTGGCTGTTGTATGGAACCCCCTACGTGTTAACCCCTTAAAGCCAAATACATAACAATATTGTCAAATTTGATGGAATTTTAATGCATTTACTTTAGGGGAAATTTGGCATGTTAATATGCTGCAGTTTTTCTTATCTGCGATGTTTTGTGTTATGTTGCTGAAAATATTACTGATGAAATACTTAGCAGTTGTAGTAAAATCATGCGTATACTTAGGATGAAGAAGATTATGAGTACCACATATGCTTGGTCCAGTTCTTGTTGGATTCATTTGGATATCAAAGTTGAAACTTTATTGCTGGAACAGCACAGCAGGTCAGGCAGCATCCAGGGAACAGGAGATTCGACGTTTCGGGCACAGGCCCTTCTTCAGGAATGAGCAGAGAGTGTTCAGCAGGAGAAGATAAAAGGTAGGGAGGAGGGACTTGGAGGAGGGGCGTTGGAAATGTGATAGGTGGAAAGAGGTCAAGGTGAGGGTGATAGGTCGGAGTAGGGTGGAGGCGGAGAGGTCAAGAAGAAGACATTTCCAACTCCCCTCCTCCAAGTCCCTCCTCCCTACCTTTTATCTTCTCCTGCTGAACACTCTCTGCTCATTCCTGAAGAAGGGCCTGTGCCCGAAACGTCGAATCTCCTGTTCCCTGGATGCTGCCTGACCTGCTGTGCTGTTCCAGCAATAAAGTTTCAACTTTGATCTCCAGCATCTGCAGACCTCACTTTCTCCTCCACAGGCAGTTTGCCCTGATGCATGAAAAGATTCTGGGTGAATAGCCTTGCCAGCAGTAGTTATTATGAATGGCAACAAGCATAATGCCTGCTTCAGTATCCGAGGAGCCATTATTGGAACTGAAAATCAAGTTAGCTCCATCTGATCTGAATGTGATCGGGGACATCTGGACTAACTCAAATTAAATCATCCATTTATCACTTCTGACTTTAAAAAAAATTTGTTCCTTTGCATTGATATTCCCATTATTGAAGATAGGGATATTTGTGGAGTCTCCTTCTCCAGTGAGTTGTTTAATTATTCACCACCATTGCCAACTGGATGTTGAAGGACTACAGTGCTTGGATCTTATCCCTTGGTTTTGGAATTGCTTAGCTCTGTCAATCATTTGCTACTTATGCTGTACATGGAGCTGTGAAGCAGCTTCACTAAGTTGTTATCTCATTTTTAAGCTTGGCTGATGCAGTTCCTGGCATGTTCTCCTACACACTTCAGTGGACCAGAACTTATCCTGGGCCTTGATGATATGTTAGAGTGGGGAATCTGTTTGTTCATGAGGTAGCAGATTGTGTTTGAGTACAAACGTGCTGCTGCTAATGGCCCTCTGCAGTTCATGGATGCCCAGCTTTGAGTTGCCAGGTCTGTTTGAAGTCTACCTCATTTAGCACAGTGGTAGTGCCACTGGAAAGTACCCTTAAGATGAAGATGAGACTTTGCAGTTGTCACTTCTACTAATACTGACATAGATAGATGCACCTAGGTGAGAATTAAAACAAGTGTGTTTTCCCTCTTGTTGGCCTCTTCATCACCTGCTGAAGATCCAGTCCAGTCACTCTGTTCTGTTAGAGTTGACTAGCAGTTGAGCCAATCTTTGTGATGACCTTTATGAAGTTGCTCCCCATCCCCTGACAGTGCAGATTCTGTGCTCTTATCACCTTCAGTGCTTCCTCCCAGTGCTGTTCTGTATGGAAAAATACTGACATCAGATGGTTGGGGTTAGGGTGGGAGAACAATGTGGTCAGTCATGGTAATTAGCAGAAATTTTCCTTGTCCATGTTTGTCCAGATGACATGAGATATCATGTGGTCTGGAGTCAATACTGAGGAGTCCCAGAGGAATTCTCTCCCAACTGTGTGCCATGTGTGCCATGATACTGCTACCTCTGCTGGGTCTGTCCTGCCAGTGGGACAGGGCAAACCTGGGGATGCTGACAGAGCTGAGATGTTGCATGCTAGGTATGACTGTTGCTTGCTTCTCAGATAACTCTCCCAATTTTGGCACTAAACCACACTTGTTTGTAAGGTGTGTTTTCCAAGGCTAACGGGATGAATTTGCTCTTATTGTTTCTGGTGTTTATGATCAGTCCAGTTTTATTACTTTATTGAGACTTGATAAAACTGAGTGACTTGCTCAGTGACCTCAGAGCACAGTTCCAAGTCAATCTTGTTGTGGGTCTGGAGTCAGATGCAGGCCAGATTTGGTAAAGATAGCAGTTTTGCAGCCCCAAAGGGTATTTGTGAATCAGATGGGTTTTTATAATAATCAATAATGGTTTTACGGTTATCATGAGACTTTTCATTCCAGATTTATAAAAAAATTCAAATCCCACCATCTGCCATGATAGATTCAAACCTTGTTCAACTGAACATTGCCAGGATTGCAGGATTATACACTATAACATCGCACTACCTCATCAGCTCCCGTGACCTTATTTTCTGGAAGTTTGTGCCATTTTATCATAGAGACTCTGAAATGTAGAGAAAAACAGAAATTTGGGGTGGGGTATCCTATTAATTAAACAATTTTGATGTTTTCTACAAATTTTGAGTTACTTATCTGTTACCCATGGCAAAATAAGTTGAAAGTTATCTAGTTCAGCCTCTACTGAAATCAATAGAAATCCCTAATTCCCTTCATGTAAGTCAGTTATCATCAGCTTTCTGCTAGGCTTTGAGTTAAGTATCTTGGCAGGTTCAAAGATATTGACTTCATAATACATTTGCTGAATAGTAATCCATTTACTGAATCCAGCTTTTACTTTGAAATTACACTAAATATAATCTCGAGTTTGAAAGAATTTGCTTCAGAGTCAAAGACTGAGTAAAAGAAGTTTCAGCAGACTGTTAGAAGCACAAAGCAAAGAGATTGTACTTGGTAAAAATAAATTTCCACATTACTCAGGATTGAGTCTGTTTCATCAAACAGCACATAATTTTCAAACCTTTTAGATTCATAGAACATGTTGGGCATTCTTCATAAACATTGTGTTAAAAATGAGGTTTTAATTCAGTTTTAGTGTGAATAAACTACATTGTGTCTATTCCCGGGGGGTGGGCATTTCAAAATTAGGGGTCATATTTTTAAGGTGAAAGGAGAAGGATTAAAAAAAAATGAGGGGAGAGGCAATATTTTTACACAGAGAATGGTTCCTGTGTGGACTGAACTTTCAGAGGAAGTGATGAATGCGGGTACAGTTACAATGTTTAAAAGGCATTCAGATAAGTACATGAATAAGAACGTTTGGAGGGATATTGGCCAAGTGCAGGCAGGTGGGACTAGTTTAGTTTGGGATTATGGTTGGCATGGAATGGTTGGACCAAAGGGTCTGTTTCTCTGATGTATGACTCTGTAATTTCTCACTGAAAATCAAAGCAAAGAGATTACTGCCAGCATGAGAAAACATCAACATTCTATAACTTTAATTTTTCATTGTCTTCTAATTTTGCAACAAGTGAAGAAGCTTATTAGAAATGATGATCTGAGATTATAAATTTAAATAATCACCAACTCTTGAGATTTGCCCATCATCCAGTGTAAACCTGTAAAACCTTTGTTCTGCTTCAGTATAATTCTGTCCACAAAATTTAAAATGAAGTTCACAAGAAGACATTAACATTGGCCATTATCAATATTCTTCTATAAAATGAAATCCTTTCTCAGCCATTGTCACAATACTCATCATTGCTTTCCTTACAATGCTATGGGCATTCCATTAGTGAGCAACCTATGTGTAGTGAAAGCTTTTAATAAATTTGCAAGGTAATAATGCTAAATTCATATTATGCTTATCACATGGCGATAGGTCAAAGCGTTTCAACTAATTAGTTATTTTTGATGTACAGTGGTTGTTGTTAAATAGGTAAATGATCAACAATTTTATGTTCGCAAAGTCTTCTGAATAACATTGAGTTAAATACATCTTGTGTTATGTTGTAAAGGTAAGTACTTGAGAGTATATGCTTTATGAGATACTAGCTCTGATTTTTGATCCCAGTTCATAAGTAGAGAGGGAAGAATTTCTGGTGCACACTCCACCCAAAATTAATACTTTTGGTGTGGGGAATGAGTTGGTTTGGGAATTTGAATGGGTGATCCCAAAGAAGGGAGCTGCCAGTGTGGAACCATGATAAAAGAAGAGCCCATTTGGAGGCTTTAGCAGAGTGCTTGAGATTTAAAAAAAAGATCGACACATAAAACATTGGTCCAGCTCTCAGAGAGACTTCTAAAATCATGCACAAATATAAATAAAAGTATTATATAAATTAAGGGTACTGCAGGTTTTGTTATATTGAGAAAAATCACTTGCATCATAAAAGCACATATGATACAAATTCATTTAACTCAATAAAAACATACATTTCATTTGAGTCCAACAAACATTGGAATTCATAGCCCCACATTGAATCAAAACCATTTACAGCTGTCAATCAAATTATGAAAAGAAAGGCACCCCCGTGATCATGGTTCCTTGTGAATTAAGTAATGCAACACCAGTCCAATAATGGAGCTGCTTATGTGAACAGACAGAGAGCAATAAAACAAAATCAGTTTTCTTTAACCTTTCTGATATTTAGAACTGGAGGTTTAAGTGCCTTATATTATAAGACTCCAGGCAAGGTTCCCCAAGTTAACCTAATGTTCTGGGTCTCAAACCTCTCACAGAAGTTAATGGGTTGTTGTTAGTATAATCTGTGGTCTCTCAGTACCCATTTTAAACATATATCTCAAATGTTTGAGAGTCAGTGATAAACCAATGTTTTTGCTGGTGTCTCTTGCTGGTCTTGCTTTTGGTAGAAGTATCTAATCAATGTCTCACTTCTGAATTCATCTTTCCAAAGTCACCTTCATTGATGGCTACTTTAAGTGCTTGGCATAAAGATGCTCACTTGTGATAATAATCTTCAGCTTTTCAAAAGCAGTTTGGCATTTCTCAGTCCACACTACCTTTGCTTTTTCTCTATGGTAAGTCTGTTAGCCGCACAGCTACTGTGAGGAAGTTCAGGAACGTAGAATGCGTACATTGCTTTCCTATTTCTTGTGGGATTGAGTTGCAGTGTCATTGCTTGTATCTTTGCATGACTAGACAGTACTCACTACATGTCCCAGTTAGGCCACTATTGCTCGCTCTTTGAGAGATTGCACACTGGCTCAGTACAATATTTTCTGGATGAGGTCTTCCACTTGCTCTTAGCATATTTCCAGGTGTTGTTGTGCTCGAGAAGATCCTCAAAGTACACTATGGAATTGGATAAACCTACCGCTATCTGGTTCATTAACCAATGGAAGCTGGGTGGATCATTTCAGAGTCTGAATGGGATATTTAAACACTGGATTATCCTCTCCAGAATTAGTCTGCCAGATGTTTTTCCTGAGATGGCATCAACTCTTCAGACTAACAATCAGTTTAAATAAAACAGAAGTATTCCATTATCCTGCACCACAAGTAGAATATAGGTTATCAAGCATTGATATAATAATTTACCTTTCAGGGAAGCATCATGTCATTTGATGCCAGAAAAGGAAGTGGAAACAGGCTTTCTGAAACAAACAACACATTTGCCTGACCACAAATGAGTATGGAGCAACCACAGTGTTTCAGAGTGTTGGTGTACAAAGCCATGGGCCTCACACCTTTCTGTATGGAACAGACTCAAGTGTTCTGTACTGCCAACATGTGCACATTCCAGAGTATTTCCGTTAATGTTGCTTCCACAGCATCCCCAAGATCCATTGGCAGAGCCATATCACAACATTGAAGTTCTGGAATTCACCAATATTACCGCTATTGAGGCCATTTTCCTGCAAAGCCCACTATGTTGTGTGAGTCACATTGCCCAGATGGACAACAGCCACCTGTCCAGAAATGGATGGAGAACTGACCACTTGTAAATAGAATAGACGTGCTCCATGTATAAGGACTCCCTGAGGAAAGTTCTCTTTGTGTGTCATATCGACCACTGTTCGTGGGAAGCACAAGTCATAAATCATGATGGCTAATAATGCCAGAGCTTGCGTGCTACAGAGGCATTTGAGACTGAGTAAATACCCAGCATGATAGAGAGAATGGGGGAAATGGTTAGATCTAGTTGTCACCAATTGCAACTATACCTTCACCTGCTCCGGGAGGAGAGGTCATTTTGCAGCTATACAGGACCTTGGTTAGAACACTTTTAGAATATTGCGTGCAATTCTGGTCTCCCTCCTATTGGAAAGATGTTGTGAAACTTGAAATGGTTCAGAAAATATTTACAAGGATGTTACCAGGGTTGGAGGATTTGAGCTGAAAGGAAATGCTGAATAGGCTAGTGCTGTTTTCCCTGGAGCGTTAGAGGGGTGACCTTAAAGAGGTTTATAAGAGAACTAGAGGGCATAGGTTTAGAGTGAGAGGGAAAAAATTTAAAAGGGACATAAGGGGCAACTTTTTCACACTGAGGGTGGTGCGTGTATGGAATGAGTTGCCAGAGTAGGTGGTGGAGGCTGGTACAATTACAACATTTAATAGGCATCTGGTTGGGTATATGAATAGAAAGAATTTAGAGTGATATGGGCCAAATGCTGGCAAATGGGACTAGATTAATTTAGGATATATGGTCAGCATGGATGAGTTGGACTGAGTCTGTTTCTTTGCTGTACTTCTCTATGACTATGAATCTGGTTTGCTGATCTGACTAATCGTCAGTGGGCTTGGGTCCAAGCTTCCTAAAATCTTCATCCATGGCAAGCTGAGAAAGAAGAGTATTGTCAAGGTAGAGATCAGTATATTTGTGGATCTCTAAGTCAGCAGGGGATATGATGATATTGTTGGACGGTGCAATTGAGGTAGAAGGCTACCAATGATCTTGTTGAACACATACACAGACTTGATGGATAGAATGCCATAACTCAGTTTCTATCTCCTATGGTATTATTACTTGTACATTGAATTACTCAAAGTCAAATTCTGAATCAAATTTAGAATAACTCATACATAACTCACATGCTATCCATTTATTATTTATTTATAGGATGAGGGTATAGCTGGCAAGGGCCACAAGTTATTACCCATTCCTAATTGAACTTGATAAGATGGTGGAGAGACACCTCCTTGAACTGTTGTGCATTATGTGGTATAGAGACACCCATGGTGCTGTGAAGAGAGAGAGAATTTCAGAACTTTCATTCAGTGACACTGATGGAACAGCAATACAGTTCTAAGTCAGGATTGTGTGTGAAGGGGAACTTGGAAGTTATTGGGTTATTGTGCACCCGATGCCTTCATTCTTCTAGCTGATGGAGGTCACGTACTTGAAAGATGCTATTGAAGGAGCCTTGGTAATTTGCTGCAGTGCTACACTACTGTTACTGAGAGGGAGATAATATTGAATTAAATGAATAGAGTGCCAATTAAGCAGGCTGCTTTTTCTTTGATGGTGATGTGGAGAATGAAGCAGTTAAAAGTACTGCTGTGAATAGAGTTGCTCTACTGAACAACTTTGAGATGTCTGATCTGGTTCAAGGATTCTATATGCTTTGTATGTCTGTATTAATGTTGAAAAAAGTATTTTATATAGAAAATGGGATGACATGGACAAGGCGACTTGATGGTGATCTTCTCTTAAAATTATATATGAAAGACTGTTACTATAATTTATTTTCAATAGACTTCAGAATCAAAAACCTGACCTGCTGGTAATAAAGATGTCTGAATTTAACTCCTTTTGGACTCCAGTGGATCTGCCCCTCAGCAATTTAATGTTGTTCGAGCTGCACTCATCCAGGTAATTGAAAGAATTCCATCACATTCCTGATTTCTGCTTTTTAACTCATGGACAAACTTTCAGCAGGCCGGAGGTACATTATTCACAGCAGAGTACACAGTCTGGCATGCTCTGGAAGCCACAATATTTATGTGACTTGTCCAGTTAAGGTTTACTTCAATTATGGTTTTGAAATGTTGGTAGTGGCCTATTCAGCAATGGCAAAGAAATTGGAAGTCAAGCAGAAATGGTCAGATGCTCTCATTTTGGAAATGGTGGCTATAAGAAAAAGGTTGGAGGTGAACATTGGTAGGCACTTGTGTGGCACAAATTCTTACCATACATCAGCCTAAATGTAAATGTTGAGGAGGTGTTGTTGCAGTGTGGAATGGAACTACTTCACTATCTGTTGAAGACTCCAATAATGAGCAAATTTCTCCACTTCTGACATTTTGTGGTATAATTTACTTGTAAGAGAACAATTTGGAATTTTGTAATCTTTTGATAGCTTCAGAATAAATGTTACTGGCATTGAATTTTTTGAAATTATAAGTATTTAAATTAATTATACATTTTGAAGGAGATTTGAGATTCTAAATTATTGATTTTTAAATTAATGTTATGAAATGTCCTGTTTCTAATAGTCTAATCATTTGACTTTGACATTGAACAATTAGACGTAATTCTGAGTAGCAAAGTTCAATGTCATAGATAGACTGTTATATTAAAGAGGTTCATGTTGAAATATTGAAAGTCTTCATATACTTTGATAACAATTGTGCATATATTGGTAGGAAAGAGACTGTGAAACAATTGAAAGATGGTAATGTCTAAGAATAATTGCATAATGTTGCATCCAGATAGATCTACATTAATGGCATCATCAAAAGATATAGTAACATTAAATTGCTATTTTGTATTACATCTGATTGAATATTGGGATTCAAACTACCAAGCTGTCCATATTACATACCATCAGCATTATTTATTTTAATAGGCACATTGATTCTAACAACCGAATATTGCACACTGCACTTTAATATTCAAGACATTCACATTAATTTTAGAATTGCATTTGCTGATAGTAAGTCATTATCAGGTTCCACGTATGTGAAATATATTCAGCCCAATGTGTTTTGTGCCTTTGTAACAACTACCCTAAAGACAGATACTTGGCACAACAGTTTTTTTCCAGGATGGCCTTTCATTTGATGGCCTTGCTGTATAATGGGGAAGTATGTATGTTTCTTGTCACAGATTACTTTCATTCAGTATGATGATTGCTGCTGCAACAAGAAAATGATGATGGTGTGATGCCATCATATAGGGCTAGAGTCCTCATTTTTGAAGGTTAATAGGTATATTTTCACTCAAAGGAATTTGTGACCAAATGCTCCCAAAAGTTATTTTATGGGTTGAAAGGAATTAAAGAATTGAGATGAGCATTCCATCCATAGGGATGGGATGGAAGGGTAGAATGGCATGGCATGTGGGTTTAAAGAAATATTGTTGCAAGTACAGCACAAATATTTTAAAATTCTTTGCTAGTCTAACTAGTTTTAAGAACTACAACACATCTACTGTCATTAAACATTAATACATTTAATTTACTAATACCAGAAATGATTTGAAAGATGTGAAGAAGCAAAGAACTTTGCCATAATTGATGTCTTTTGTAAATTTAGACTGTTCCAAATTAGTATGGGGCTGATGAGGTACTTTTGGAGTATAGCCAATGTAATGGAGAAAATACATCAAATTAGCACACAGCAAGATCCCACAACCTACAGTGATGGTTTAAGGTGTGTTGCATTGCTGTTTGAATTTTTAAAAACATTTTTATCTCCACATGTACGATGGACAAAAGGACATTAGTGAACCAAACAGCCTTTTCACACCAACTAATGCTAATTTAATGGCCTTTATCACTACAAATAGATTTCTTATTCCAGATGTTGTGGTGGTATTTGAACCCATGCCTCCAGCACATTAAAACAGGTCTGTGGCCAGTTATTAGTCCAGTGACATCTGTTAAGACACTAAGCTGATTACCAAATGTTTTTAAATTGTCTATAACCATCCATTATGGTTTTTTATAGAGTCATAGTCATACTGTATGGAAACAGACCCTTTGGTCTAACTGTTCCGCACTGACCAGACATCCCAATCTGACCAAGTTCCATTTGCCAGCATTTGGCCCTTGTCCCTCTAAACCCTTCCTATTCATGTACCTATCCAGATGCCTTTCAAATATCACAATGGTACCCACCTGCATGAAAAATGTACCACTCAGGTCCTTTTTAAACCTTTCCGTCTCACCTTAAACCTGTGCCTTCCAGTTTTGGACTCCCCCACTGAAGGAAAAAGACCTTGGCTATTCACCTTATTGATACTTTTTATGTTTTTATAAATATCTACAGGTTTACCCCTCAGTCTCCGACACTCCATGGAAAAAAAGCCCCAGCATATTCAGCCCCTTCTTCCAGTCCTGGCAGCATCCATGTAAGTTTTTTCTGTACCCTCTCAAGTTCAGCAACATCCTTCCTATCGAAGAGCGACCAGAATTGTACACAGTATTCTAAAGGTGGACACAACAATGTCCTGCACAACCATAATACGACATCCCAACTCAATATGCCAAACATTGGTGCTGTTTGTTTAAATTACAACAGATGTCTACTCCCTCTCACTTCTTGTGCCATCAAATAGTTCCCTAAGTGTATCTGAGCTGAGCTGAAGTCCCTCTACCCTTGATACTGTTCCTGCTACTTATAACTAAAATTGTTTATAAAAGGCCATTATTCTATACATTAGGTGGCAAGATTTTATTCACAAAATCTCTAGCCTCTGCTATATGGTAACAGAGATCACTGTGATTTTATAGCATCCAGTGATGGGGATTCAGGAATGAGGAAGTGGAGAGAAAGGAGGGTCAAATAGTAATGAGGAAAGGGGGGTGTTCATAAAACATAGAACATAGAACAACACAGGTGTTGTGCCAACCTGTGAACTAATCTAAGCCCACCCTCCTACACTATCCCATCATCGTCCATATGCTTATCCAAGGCTTGTTTAAATGCCCCTATGTGGCTGAGTTAACTACATTGGCAGGTAGGGCATTCCACGCCCTTACCACTATCTGAATAAAGAACCTGCTTCTAGCATCTGTCTTAAATCTATCACCCCTCAATTTGTAGCTATGCCCCCTCATACAAGCCAATGTCATCATCCTAGGAAAAAGACTCTCACTGTCCACCTTATCTAATCCTCTGATCATCTTGTATGTCTCTATTAAATCTCCTCTTAGCCTTTTTCTTTCCAATGAGAACAGACCCAAGTCCCTCAGCCTTTCCTCATAAGACCTTCGCTGCAGACCAGGCAACATTCTGGTAAATCTCCTCTGCATCTTTTCCAATGCGTCCCCATCCTTCCTGTAATGGGGTGACCAGAACTGTACACAATATTCCAAGTGAGGTCGCACTGGTGTTCTGTACAGTTGCAACGTGATATCACAGCTCTGGAACTCAATCCCTCTACCAATAAATCCTAACACACTGTATGCCTTCTTCACAGCAACCGGGGTCGCAACTTTTAGGGATCTATGTACATGGACACCAAGATCCCTCTGCACATCCACACTACCAAGAATCTTCCCGTTGACCCAGTACTTTGCCTTCCTGTTATTCTTCCCAAAGTGCATCACCTCACATTTAGCTGCATTGAACTCCATTTGCCACCTCTCAGCCCAATTCTGCAGTTTATCCAAGTCCTCCTGCAAACTGCTACATTCTTCCAAACTGTCCACCACTCCACCGACTTTAGTGTCATCTGCAAACTTACTAACCCATCCATCTATGCCTGCGTCCAAGTCATTTATAAAAATGACAAACAGCAGTGGTCCCAAAACAGATCCTTGTGGCATACCACTAATAACCGATCTCTAGGCTGAATATCTTCCATCAACCACCACTTGCTGCCTTCTTTCAGAAAGCCAGTTTCAAATCCAAAATGCTAAATCACCCTCAATCCCAAGCCTCTGCATTTTCTCCAACAGCCTACCATATGTAACCTTATCAAAGGCTTTATTCAAGTCCATGTACACCATGTCAACTGCCCTACCCTCATCTACATGCTTGGTCACCTTCTTAAAAAAACTCAGAGGTTTGTGAGATACCATGTTGACTATCTCCAATCAAATTGTTGCTTGCTAGATGATTATAAATCTTATTTCTTATAATCCTTTCCAAAACATTTCCTACAACAGACATAAGGTTCACTGGTCTATAATAACCTGGGTCATCTTTACTGCCCTTCTTGACAAGGGCACAACATTTGCAATCCTCCAGTCCCCTGGTACCAAACCTATAGACAATGATGACTTAAATATCAAAGCCAAGGGCTCTGCTATCTCCTTCCTAGCTTCCCAGTGAATACTTGGCTAAATCCCATCTGGCCCAGGGGGCTTAACTACTTGCACACATTCCAGAATTGATAATACCTCCCCCTTATTAGCCTCAATCCTTTCTAGTTTAATTGCCCGTATCTCAGTCTTCACCTCTACAATATTCTCCTTTTCTTGAATGAAAACATATGAGAAATATTCATTTAGCATCTATCTGATCTCCCATAGGGTCCACACACAACTTCCCACGTCTGTCTTTGACTGGCCCTATTGCTACCCTAGTCGCCCTTTTATTCCTCACATACCTATAGAAAGCTTTAGGGCTCCTTTATTCTGCTTTATTCTGCTGAAGACTACTCATGTCCTCTCTTTGCTCTTCTTAACTCTCTTTAAATCCTTCCTAGCTAATCTGTTACTCTCCATCGCCTCATCTAAACCATAACGTCTCAACGTCACATAAGTCTCCCTCTTCTGCTTAACAAGAGATACAATTGATTCCCTTATTTTATCACTTCCTCCCTGCTTGACAGGGATGTGCCTATCAAAACCACGCAATATCTGTTCCTTAAACCAGCTCCATATTTTGAACTGTTCCCATCTCCTGTATTTTGTTACCTAATTGTATGCCTCCTAAGTCTTGCCTAATCGCCTTATAATTGCCCTTGCCCCATGTATAACTCTTGCCCTGAGGCAGGTACCTATCCCTTTCCATCATTAAACTAAACATAACTGAATTATGGTCACTCATTCCAAAGTGATCACCTACCACTAAATCGAACACCTGACCTGTTCATTACCAAGCACTAGATCCAGTGTTGCCTCCTTTCTTGTCGGCCCTTTGATATACTGTGTCAGGAAACCCTCAATACACATTGGACAAAATCTGATCCATCCAATGTACTAGAGTTATAACATTTCCAGTCAGTGTTGGGGAAGTTAAAGTCCTCCATAATGACCATCCTGTTCCTTTCACTCCTGCCCAGAATTGTTTGGCCAATCCTCTCCTCCACATCCCTGGAAATTTGTGGAGACCTATAAGAAACTCCCAGAAATGTGACCTCTCCTCTCCTGTTTCCAACCTCAGCCCATATCAACTCAGCAGACAAGTCCTCATCAAAAGTTCTTTCAGTCACTGTTATACCGTCTTTGACTAACAAAGCCACACCTCCCCCTCTTTAACTGCCTTTCCTGATCTTAATGAAAGATCTAAACCCTGAATCCTACAGATCCATTCCTCACCCTGCTCTATCCATGTCTCCGAAATGGCCACAACATCGAAATCCCAGGTGCAAGCTCACCTCCACTATTCCAGATACTCCTGGGCTGTCTGCCAGCACATTCCTGTGACAGTGAAATCCTGTCCATGTCCTCCCTATTCTCATCCTCCCGTGCACTGCAACTACATCTCAGGTTCCCACCCCCTTGCTGAACTAGTCTAAACCCACCCGAATAGCACCAGCAAATTTCCTGGATATTAGTACCGCTCTGGTTCAAGTGAAGACCATCCTGTTTGCAGAGGTCCTACCTTCCCCAGAATGAATCCAAATTTTCCATATACCTGAAACCGTCCGTCCTGCAACATCCCTGCAGCCACGTGTTCAGCTGATATCTCTCCCTGTTCTTTGCCTCACTATTATGTGGCACAGGTAACAAACCAGAAAAAATAACTCTTTGTTCTAACTCTCAGCCTTCCACCCCAGCTCCCTGAAACCCTGCCTTACATCCCTATCCCTCTTTCTGCCTGTGTCATGGGTATGTATGTGGACCACGACTTGGGCTCATCACCTTCTCCCTTCAGGACCCCAAAGATACGATCTGAGACATTACGGACCCTGGCACCTGGGAGGCAACACTCCAACCGTGAATCACTTTTGTTCCAAACAAACCTTCTATCTGACCCTCTAATTATTGACTCCCCAATGACTAACACTCTCCTCCTTTCTCCTCCTTCCCTTCTGTGCAACAGGAACAGACTCTGTGCCAGAGACCTGCACTCCAATGCATGCCCCTGGTAAGTTGGTTCCCCCCACAGCAGTATCCAAAATGGTATACTTGCTTTTCAGGGGAATGACCACAGGGGATCCCTGCACTGACTGTTTTTTTCCCCCTTATAAGAGTTACCCAGCTTTCTTCATGCCTAGGAATAACTACTTCCCTGTAACCTTTATCAATCACAGACTCTGCCTCCAGAATGATCCAAAGTTCATCCAGCTCCTGCTCCAGTTCCCTAACGCAGTCTTGGAGGAGCACAAGATGGGTGCACTTCCAGCAAATGTACTTGGATGGGACACTAATGGCATCCCTCACCTCAAACATCATGCAGGAGGAACATTCCTCTCCCTGCACTGCCATCCCTGCTAATCCCTTTATCAGAAAGTTAAAAAAAGAAGAGAAGCTTACCTGATGTGTCCCTGGTGTTTAAGATTAAAGGGAGGTGGATGGCTGGGAAGCCCTACAAGGCTAGGGTCTCAGGTTTAGAAAACACTCACTGTATAGCTGAGGGGAAAAGATAAGTCCCTTCTTTCCCAGAATTCTCTTCTCTGCGAGGAGCTGCTGCTGCCGCGCTCAAGGTAAACTTTTAAAGATTTAAATTCATGACTCACCTTTCCCAACAGGCCCCTGGCCCAAGCTCCTGATCTTCCTGCTGCTGAAAACGGATATGGAGGGCTCTGACGCTTGAGGTAAGCTTTTAAAGAATTAAATTAGTGACTCACCTCACCGTTCAAGCAGCTTAGTGTCTTAAAATTTGATTTGGTAACTAGACTTCTAGAAGTTTAATTTCAGCATAGATTTCTGGTGAGTGGCACTTATGATTTATTTTAAATTCACTTGTGGGATATAGATGTCAGTGGTTGGCCAGCATTTATTGCCTGTCTCTAATAGAGATTGGAACAACTGAGTAGCTTGCCATTTTCAGAGGGTATTTGAGAGTCAAACGCATTGCTATGGGTCTGGAGTCACATGTAGGCCAGACCAGGTGAGGATGATTTCCTTCCCTGAAGGACATTACTGAGTCCGATGGATTTTTCCTGCAATCGATCCATTGCAATCATTAGAATCTTAATTCCAGATATTTTTTATTGAATTCAAATTCCACCTTACGCATGGCTGGATTTGAACCAGATCCCCAGAGCATGAGTTAAGTTTCTTCATTAATTATCTAGTGATAATACCAGTAGACTATAACTTCCCCTCCCAATCAACCAAATATGATTGATGTTTAAACTGCTCCCATTGTAAGTTTGAGACATTGGAAGGCATCTATTAATTCTGGAAAGGATACTATACTTTGCTAGTATCTGATCCAATAGGCCAAGTCAAGAATTATACTGCAAGCATGTTGGAAAATCCAATACAGCAATACACAGATGAAAGGCCTCAAAGTGAGTTTATTAGGAGCATATAAATTCTGCGCTTAATGCTCAAATAGTGGCACAATGTTGGTGCAGCTTGTTTTTCTGAACTCCTGAAAGTTGTACTGGACAGGGTTGAAACAGAAAATGTCTTGTAGAACAGTTCCAATAATAATGATTTAATGTCATGGAGAAACCCCATCTGATACTGGTAAAAAAAACAGTTTCTTTTTTGAAGCATGCATACTTTCAGGTTTGAAAATGTGGTTTCTATTCAGAGCAGGGGGAACTCAGCGACTTGGAAAGTAATTGATATCAATGGCCTTTCAGGTGTATTTCTTGTGTTGCCACATATATTTGATGCTCTGGCAGAGCAACCAGCAAGATTTTACTCACTGAAGGAATGTGCTGGGAAGATTATAACTTTGTATGGGATTGCAAACCAACACAAATCTCAGGGAAATCACATATCATTTCATTGCATTTTATACCTTTGTGCGATATGTGGTCCTTATAATGAAACTAGAAACCGTATGAGTACAAAGCCAAATCTTAGATTTTATCCAGATGTGTACTTCAGCTTTCAGATATATGTGAGTAGATGGAACACTGAGCCCCTGGCTCTTGAAAGAAGAATTAAATCAAACTCAACATTCTGGCCCATCCATTGAAATTCCTATTGATGTGATGGATGATAATGAATGGGAGAATGTTGGAGTCTTCTGGCTATTAATCTTTCCAATGACTAGAAAAACATTCGCCACAATCTCTTCCTCATCAATTGATTGAATTATAATTTTAAGTGATTTGAAAGTAGTACATAGCATGTTCCAGAATTGCTGGTTGTCCTGTCAGTAGGCAAAGATCCCCATTAAAACTGCATGGTTAGAAAGTAGCAAGGTTAGAAGACAGACTGGATCAGTTGGGACTACTTTCATTAGAGTTTAGAAGAATGAGGGGGGAATCTCATAGAAACTTACAAAATTCTAATATAAATAGACAGGGTGAACATAGGAAGGATGTTTTCAATGAGCCCAGAATCAAGGGTCACAGTCTAAAGGGTAGGCCATTTAGGACTAAGATGAGGAGAAATTTCTTTGCCCAGGGAGTGGCGAACCTGTGAAATTCTCTGCCATCGAAAGCAGTTGAGGCCAAAAGATTGACTGTTTTCAGGAAGGAGTTAGAAATGGTTCTTAGGACTAAAGGGATTATGGGCTATGGGGAGAAAGCTGGAACAGGGTATTGAATAGGATGATCAACCCTGATCATATTGAATGGCAGAGGAGGGCCAAATGTTTATCCTTTGATCATAAGATCATAAGGAATGGGGAGTTTGAATTCAGCTAATTAACCATGCAAACCATTCCATAAGATCAAGGTTGATCTGATTGTGGCCTTAATGCCAATTTCTTTTGTTCCTTCTAACCTTTGACTTTCTTGTCAATGGAGCATCTAACAACATATTCAATATAATCAGCCTTCATTGCTATCTGTGGAAGAGAATTCCAAAGACTAGTGACCCTCTGGGAGGAAACTTGCACCTCACGTCCATCTTAAATTGGAGACCCTTATCTTCACATTGTTTATCTTACTCTTGTAGCCATTTCAACTACAGCTTAGGAATGCTGCAGGTTGCCATAAGTAACGAGGACTCGATCAAGAGTGGAATTCTTGTTGAAATAATTCCCTACAACAATGAATCCTCAACAGTCTTCAGACTCCAGTGGAATCATTCAGGAATAAGGAACTCCTGCCGGACCCATCGCTTAACCAGTGATATCAAAAGATTCCTCCGCACTGCCCCACTAGTGCTCTGCTTTCTATGAGGTCAACTGGAAAGTATGAAGTTTGAAAATTCAGTCCTCGGAAAGCCACAACAAGTACTTTGTATTTTATTCTCATATGTTATTGTTGAGAGTTTCTAAAATGTT
Source organism: Chiloscyllium plagiosum (assembly GCF_004010195.1). NCBI lineage: Eukaryota > Metazoa > Chordata > Chondrichthyes > Orectolobiformes > Hemiscylliidae > Chiloscyllium > Chiloscyllium plagiosum. Next base: position 79,400,900 of record NC_057710.1, on the reverse strand, counting down.
TCATTTTAAGTTGGTGTTGAACATTTTGCTCTATCATGATGAACAAATGTTTGTTGCTTAGCAGACTAAGATATAATAGCTTCGTCATAATGGAATGACACCCTAAAACATATTATGCAGTCTAAGAAATCTATTGCTTTGTGCAGCCAAAGCTTGCTTGAACTGCACCTTCAAATGAGCTGTCAACTGAGAATCAATGTGTGGGATCAAAGATGCTGATAAAAAAATCTAATGAATAATATAACATCCTTGGCTAAAGATTAATGTGGCAAAATACCTGATCCTTGTCACTGCAGTGAATCAGTAAGATTCTTGTTTCAGAAATACAGTGGGTTTTTGTAAAGGAAGTGCATATGCTGGAGATGTTAGAGCAAAACATGAATAACATAAAGATAGAATCTGCGTAAAACAAGGCTTTGTTACCTTGAAATGGTGTAAAAATAATGAGACAAAGTTTAACCCATTGGAAGCCAATACTTACTTTTGATAGTGAAGGATGTCTATTTATTCTGAAGCTATTAAATGTTAATGCATGATGGAAAGGTTTTAAGTATCTTAATCTAATTGCATGCAATCTCAAAGTTAACCTCATAAACATACATTTCACTTTACTACAATATGGAAAAGAAATTGATTCATATTCGTGGTGAACATTACAGAGGGGAATGTATTCCTTGTCTCTACTAGTCAAACAGCCATTTGCCAGCACACTGACTTTAAGTGCAACTGCCCTCACTTGAGAGTAGGATTTATGAGCAGGGTCAGGAGATCTCACCCTCAAGAGATTCTGGTCAATCTGATTGGATGGTAGCTCTGTAGTCTCTGCAGCACCAATGCTGGGACTACACAAGATCCCATGAAGATGTCTCATGGACCTAACGTAGATTCAGGCATTTTGATCAGATGGGGATTGGAGACCAAGTGAGGCACAGATTCAGGTGTTAGAGGCCAGTGAGGGAGGCACAAAATGTGTTACCATCTTATGTGGATGGTCCCAATGGGCACAGGAGATCTGCCCCAAAGGAGTAAGCTCCTTCTTGCCAAATTTTAGCCCATGCAATGAAACCTTTCTCTTCCCTGGCTTTGTGTATTTTAATGGTAGATGCAGAATGAGGTTCTTGGGTGGCCATTATTTAGACAATTAAGAGCTTCGTTATGCCTAAAGGTGGGTCTGCAGCTTTACCTGCAGGTTGTGATCTGGAGGATATGTCAGGAGTGGATGGGAAGTTTATGGGCTAGTTGCCAGAAAGGATATTAGTCTCAAAATGCTAACTCTGCTTTCCCACCACAGATGCTGCCAGACCTGCTGAGTTTCTCCAGCAATTTCTGTTTTTGAGTCAGATTTCTAACATCCATAGTTCTTTGTCTTATCGTAGCCCTGATATTTAGCCTGATCTACTCCGCGAACTGGATGCCTGTCTAATGGGTTGAAGGGTTATGGAGAGTGGGCAGGAGATTGGAGTTGAGGCCAAGATGAGATCAAGCATAATTGTATCCAATGGTGGAGCAGGCTCGATGGACTAAACTACCTACTCCGGATCCTAGTTCTTATATTCTTGGGTTATAGACCATAAGACTATAAGACATAGGAGCAGAACATTTGGCCCATTGAATCTGCTCTGTCATTCAATCATGGCTGATACGTTTCTCAACCTCAATCTCCTGCTTTATCCCTGTAACCTTTGATCCCCTTGACAATCAAGAACCCTATCTATCTCTGTCTTAAGTATTCTCAATGACCTGGTCTCCACAGCTTTCTGTGGCAGTGAATTCTAAATGATTCACCACTCTCTGGCTGAAGAAATTTCTCCTTATTTCCGTTCTAAAGAGTCTTCTCTTTACTCTAAGGCTGTGCCCTTGGGTCCAAGTCTCTCCTACGAATGGAAACATCTTCCCAACATCTACTCTGTCCAGGCCATTCAGTATTCTGTAAGTTTCAATTAGATTTCCCTTCTCATCCTTCTAAATGCCATCGACCCAGAGTCCTCAAATGTTCCTCATATGTTAACCCTTTAATTCCTGGGATCATTTTTGTGAATCTCCTCTGGACCCGCTCCAGGGCCAGTACATCCTTCCAGAGGTATGGGGCCCAAAGTTATTCACAATACTCACATTTATAGTCTGACCAGAGGGTCATAAAGCCCCAGAAGTACATCCCTGCTTTTATATTCTAGTCCTTTCAAAATAAAAGCCAATATTGTATTTGTCTTCCTAACAACCAACACAACTTGCAAGTTTATCTTAAGAGAATCCTGGACCAGAACGTCCAAGTCCCTTTGCACTTCAGACTTCTGAATTTTCTCCCCATTTAGAAAATAGTCCATGACCCTATTTTTCCTAGCAAAGTGCATGACCACACAATTTCCCACGTATTCCATTTGCAACTTCTTTGCCCACTCTCCTAACCTGTCCAACTCCTTCTGCAGCTTCCCTGCCTCCTCAATACTACCTGCCCCTCCACCTATCTTTGTATCAGCTACAAACTTAGCCAGAATTCCCTTAGTTCCTTCATCTAGATCATTAATGTATAAAGTGAAAAGTTGTGGTCCCAACACTGACCCTTGTGAAACTCTGATAGTCACTGGCTGCCATCCTGAGACGGCTCCTTTTATCCCTACTCCCTCTTTTCTGTGGAGAGTTTTGTTTAATCTCTCTGAGCATACAGCACCCTTGTAGCAGCCTTCCCAATGAGAGGTGCTGCACGCCAAGGTAAGATCATAAGACACAGAAGCAGAAATAGGCCATTCAGCTTATCGTGTGTGCTCTACTATTCAATGAGATAATGCCTGTTCTGAGAATTCTCAACTCCACTTTCCTGCTTTTCTGCATACCACTGATTCCCTTATTAATTAAAAATCTGTCCATCTCATCCCTTAATATACCCAACACTACTTCCCTTTGTAATAAAGTGTTCCACAGATCCATGTGCAGCATGGCAGTGTACTGTTAGTGGATCAGAGGTGAGCCATGATAGTTAGAGAAGCTGGCATCTATCAGATGGCAAAGGTCCATGGTTGTGGGTGCACGTGGCCCCTGTCCGTGGAGTGTGCCCTGAGATGTCAATGCAGGGTGTCCAATCTGACAATCTGAAGGATCTGTGTTCACCTATCACTACCTCTCTACTCTGCTCCTCTCCCAACCCAAAACCTTCCCCAACTCCTGCTTTATCTGCATCTCCCCCTACCCCCACCCCCCGGTCCTGAACAAGGGTTATACCTGAAACATTGACTTCTCCACCTCCTGATGCTGCCTGGCTTGCTATGTTCTTCCAGCCTCCTGCTTGTCTCATCTGGAGGATCAACTATGATCTTACTGAATGGAGGAGCAAACTTGAAGGACCAAATGGCCTATTCCTGCTCCTAATCTGCTTGAGTGTATTATGCAGAAAGGACACAATGAGAAGAGAGACAGACAATGCAAACCACTGAGTTAATGTAGCACAGGACAGCAGGGTTATTGAAGCATAGATCGAGAATGCCAGAGAAATTTGCAGGTCTGGCAGCATTTTGGGAGAGAGAAACAGATTTTACATTTTGAGTCTTCTCCAGAAGTATTTGTTGTTATAGTAGTGTCACTGTGTCCATATAGACCCCAACAAATATGGTTGCAAGGGCCCAGCTGTTTCAATGTGACCTGTCCTATAGCCCTGGGCCTCAACACCAGGATAAAAATGATAGAAACTCACTGAATGGTACAGCACTTTAGACAGTGTCAATTACATGTCATCTTGGTCTTGTATTTTATATCATTTCTGTTTTAAAATAATATCAATTTTTTTGTCTTACAAATTAGATCTAGCTTGAGAAATGGGCTTCTGTTGTGCAGCAACATAAATACATTTTATAAATATAAGTGGCATAATTGAAGATGATAGAATTCTATCACTCATCTTCAAAACTGATGACTACATAGTAATTTTGTCAATGATACCATATAACAATATTTGCAACATTAAAAGTTTACTTTCTTATACACAACCAGTCTGCTTAAGCCTTAAATGTCTATCACAGGTTTTGTGCATTTTTTAAAGATTTATTTTGCTTATCCACAGCAGAGAGAAACTGTGATCTTGGATAAAATGGTCTTAAGAATGCTATAAACTTGAGTGTGGACGAACTTTCTGGGATGAGGAGCTGACTTCACTGGATTTGAGGACATGGATACATTTCAATAACTTGAGAAGGTCACCAAATCTCTTGTTGATGTATGTACAACTGATGTTGTATTGCCAGTCAGAAATGTGCTATTGTTAGAATTGTGGAGAATGGCAATATTTCCAACCACTGGTTATGTTATTCCCACTTTACAAAATTAGTCTATGTCTTTTTGCTGTAGATAATTAGGTTACTCCACTTCTGAAAACGATACAATTGCCTAGAGTCTGCTGATATCTTGAGTAATTTTTATTTTACCTTGTAAAAAAATCATATTGAAAGATTTTATTCCAGGTGCTTGAAAAACAAAATTACAATAAAAGGTTTAAACATGTCTTCCCAATTTAACAAATTCGAAAGATAGGGCTGCATTTTCAATGCAGGACTGGAAACTGGTTGGATTTCAGTCTTGAACCTGCACCATGTGCTTAAGGCACTCACTGCAATCTTCAATACCCAGGGAATTAAAGAGCAGCGTGTGAATGGGTTCCCACGACTGGAGGACGAATGGGAGATCAAGCACACTGAAATCCGCTGGGCTAAGTGGGAGATGTTAAACTGACCATAGTGACTTTGAAAGACAGGTCACATAAGTTGATTTTTTTCTTTGTATGATATCATATCTGCCTTGCTCTTATCCTGCCACTTTAAGACTTCTCCACTCACCCTGAGTCCATCACATTGGCCTAGAAGTGGATTGGGTGAATTTGGGATAATCACATTGCCACCAGGAAATTATAGTCAATGCAAGAGCAATTTGATGAGCAATAGATTTTTTCTGAATCAATCTCATTCATAAAAACCTTGAGATCGGCATTGTAGTAGTGAATGGGCATGAGGCAACTTTGTTAATTATAGGTAAAAACAATGATTGCAGATGCTGGAAACCAGATTCTGGATTAGTGGTGCTGGAAGAGCACAGCAGTTCAGGCAGCATCTGAGGAGCAGT
>NC_057710.1:79374875-79395667 GCF_004010195.1 Chiloscyllium plagiosum | reverse complement strand
TTCACATTGATGCCCTGGGGTTGAAGTGTTCCGAGACGGAAGATGAGGCATTCTTCCTCCAGGCGTCTGGTGGTGAGGGAGTGGCGGTGAAGGAGGCCCAGGACCTCCATATCCTCGGCAGAGTGGGAGGGAGATTTGAAATGTTGGGCCACAGGGCGGTGTGGTTGATTGGTGCGGGTGTCCTGGAGATGTTCCCTAAAGCACTCTGCTAAGAGGCATCCAGTCTCTCCAATGTAGAGGAGACCACATCGAGAGCAACGGATACAATAAATGATATTGATGGATGTGCAGGTAAAACTTTGATGGATATGGAAGGCTCCATTAGCGCCTTTAATGGAGGTGAGGGAAGAGGTGTGTGCGCAGGTTTTGCAATTCCTGTGGCGGCAGGGGAAGGTGCCAGGATGGGAGGATTAATTATAGGGTAACCCCCATAACCATAGAATCGTTTTCCATAGATTCAGTTACCTGTGGTTTACTACGGCCCAAACACATTATAGGGAACCTTCCGGAACCAGGGACCGGGGGCTATCAGGAAGGTAGATTTGAAATGAATGGGCTCGCTCCTATCCGCGATTCGGGCTTTTGTGGCAGGTCGTGGAACATATCCCCTGTGGGTATGGGCTGGGGCGGGGTGGAACTACTGTACCTTCTAATCTTCTATTACAGCCCTGACTTATAGAAGAATGACATCCATGGATAAAATGTCTCGCAAAATAAAACACCGCAGTAATGATATACTGTAAATATTACCAAGGTACATTTTCTACATGCTATTTATGACACCATGCACCTGGAGAGTTTCCTTTGTTCAAGTGTAACCTTTTGACAAAAAGAGAATAAAGACTGGCCTGAATAGTATCAAATTGTGGGATGTGGAAATAGATGAATAACACCGGAGAAGAAAGAAAGCACTTGTATTTACAAGGTTATATTGTTTGTGACTTCAGGATGTGCTAAGAACTTTAGGATTAACGAAATACTTCAAAGGATTATAGGACACGTGACAACTAATGTTCAAGGACGCACAAACAGCAATGCACAAATGATCAGGTAATTTGACCTTATGGTTTGGTTGAAGGATAAATATTGGGCAGGAAGTATTACAAGGATAAATATTGACCAAGGAGATTATTTATCTCAGGCAGTCCTCTGCTTAACAATTCAGAAACTGAATGCTGTAATGGTTCTGTGATTCTATAAAATGATGGCAGCACCACCTGTAGGGAATTCCCTCAGCTCTAAACTAAAGTGTCAGTTTGGATTTTGTGTTTAAGATTCTGGAGTGATATATGAACCTACATCCTTCTGACTCAGAGACACTGAAGTAGCAACCACCGAGATACAGCTCACATCAGAAACTGCAAACAAATAAAAGCTCGATAAATCTTTCAGAAAGCTAGCACAAATGCAATAACTACCATCTGTGCTGTAAAATGTTATGATTTCTATGGCATCCATTTAAGCCACATTTTGCTTTAAATCTGGATTGTGAAATTCAGCTCCATAGCACAGCTGGTGCCAATGTAACAGAAGCCTGAATTTCAATAAATTTTGTTCAGAACCCTTGCAGTCTCTCTGGTATTCCTTTTTGATATGTCTAAACATAAAGACGCTGAGACATACATGCACAGCATGTGCAAGATGTATTCAGAGTGCATGTATCATAATGTCAGTCTCAGATGCTGATTTGTTCACAAACTGTACATCTCCTATTAATGCCCTTTCTTAAGCATGTATTTTGTTGCATGGGGGAGCTCACACAAGCTTTATTTAAATTGATAGTCATGCATCATTTATGTTGTGTGGCCTTGCTTTCTTTTGTTGGAGCAAAATTGCTGAGAGTGCTGTGTTGAGTGTTCTCAGAGGACTTTTAAAAACCTTTTGGTTTTACAGAGGAGGGAGGCTTGGAGTTTAGAGGAATTGGAATGCCTGCTATAAAGGAAACCTGCTTCAGTGATGGGAGCTGCAACTGCAATGGGTCTCAGGCTGTAGCAACAAAGACAGCAGAGACAAGACACTGCCCAGAGGGAGGAGGAACAAGAGAGTGCCCAATTGAAGGCTGTAACCACGGAGTGTCTTTACAAGCATCCTCCCTGCTTCCACTGCTGAGTGCAGTGAACTGCATCATCTTGGACAACCTGACTTGTAATTACCACAACAGTATGACGGTCTCACTGTCATAGGGGACCTACAGTTTTAGATCAGAGATCCATTCAGGCTGGAGTAGGTGAGATTAGTAACACTTCACTTCACAGTTTGCCAATTATCGCAATGTCAAGAAGATGACAGAGGCCAGAGTGGAATGAAGAGGTTTTGCGTTGTCTTCTCACTGACTTCAAAGAAGCCCATCCAAGATGGTGGTAGAGTAGGATGGTCTAGTGGAGCTCCTCTGCTCTGCTCATTCTTTTTTGTTTCCTCTTTTCTTTCCAAGCTTCTAACTTCAAACTTACTGGGAGGGGAATGGAGAAGGTGTCTCCCAGACCAGAGGCTGTTGCAGGCGAATCCCAGACTGGGCCTGTGCAGGAGGCAAGAGTCACTGAGGTGAAACTGACGGCCAGTGCGAGGAGCTGAGTTCCAGAGGCATGTCCCAGACTGGAGGCTGCTGTGGGGAGGCGAGGCCTTGAGTTTTGAAGCCTAGCATGGTCTGGCTACTTGGCCCGGTGCAGTGTGGAGGTTAGATGCTGGCATGGACTTAATTGAAAAGGACTGTAATATGAATACTTTTGTTTTCCCTTTTATTCTTATGCTGGATTTTTATTTATCATTTTTTCAATTTCAAACTTAAGTATCTGTATCTAGTTGTCCTATATCTAAGATGGTGCCATAAGCGGCGACATTGCAAACTTTTCACTCACTCAATTGAGCGCACATGATGATAAAGTTAATTCTAATAAAAATAATCCTTCTAGAAGCAACTTTTCTTTTTAAACCCGCTCACGGGACATGGGCATTGCTGGGAAGGAATATTAATTGCCCATCCCTAGTTGCCTTTGAGAGGGTCAGCTATCTTCCTGAACTGCTGCAGTCCACATGCTGGAGATTAACCTGGGTGGTGGGGGTGGGGGGGGGGGGTGCGAGGCAGTAAGTTCAAGGATTTTGACTCTGCAAGAATGAAGGAACAGTGATATATTTTCAAGTCATTGGTAAGTGGCTTAGAGGGGAACTTGCAGGTGGTGTGTTCCCATATAATTGCTGCCCTTGTCCTTCTAGATGGAAGTGGTCATGGGTTTGGAAGGTGCTGTCAGTGTATTTTTGTTGAATTTCTGCTGTGCAACTTGTAGATGGTACACACTGCTGCAGCTGAGCATCAGTGGTGGAGGGAGTGGATGTTTGTGGATGTGGTGCTAATCAAGCGGATCGTGTCCTGGATGGTGTCAAGCTTCTTGAGTGTTGTTAGAGCTGCACCCATCCAGACAAGTTGTGAGTATTCCATCAAACTCCTGGCTTGTGCCTTGTAGATGGCGGACAGACGTTAAGGAGTCAGGATGTGAGTTACGCATCACAGTATTTCTAGCCTCTGATTTGCTCTTATAGCTGCTGTGTTTTTATGGCTGGTCCAGTTTAGTTTCTGGTCAACCATAACCTTGCAGTGATGAGGATGCAGGCCTTATCAGCAGGTCTTATGTGGACATGACCTTGGGAAGGAGAGGAGGAGGAAGTTGAGGAACTGAGAAAGTGGGAAAGCATTTGTAACTATATGGTCGACTCAGATGTTGCCCCAAATCCACAGTCCTGCACTGTTCACTCTGTCTGCCATGGACCAATATAGCATTCTCGTTCAAAATCCTGAAGCAAAAAGACACCAAGGAAAATATGATTTCCAATAAACCATGCAAAATTGAACCATTCGTCCTTTGTCTTGTGAAAGTGAGATTGCAGAGTTTCTTTGAGGATGACCTCAAGTAGTGCTGGGTCTTGATGACTGGGCTTTGGACTGCAAGCCCTCAGCACAGACGCAAAGAAAGGCAACAGCAAAAGGATTGGTGGAGTGGCCATGCTGGAAGGATGAAGGTCACCATTCTGAGACAGTGTGGCATGGAGCCACCCACACTTCCAGGGGTAGAACCTGAACATTCCCAACAATCTGTTAACAGATATGTTACTTATTCTTAATTTTTTTAAAGCATGTGGGCATCGCTGGTTCAGCCAGAATTTATTGTCCATCCCTTAAATGCCCTCGAAGGTGGTGGTTAAGCAGCTTCTTGAATCATTGTAATCATTGGGACAGAGAGACACCACAATGCTGTTAGGAGGGATCTCCAGGATTTAGATCCAGTGACAGATAAAGAATGGTGCTTCAGTTCCAATTCATGATTGTGTGCAGCTGCAAGGGGAAATTTCTACCCTTATTCTTCTCAGTGCAAGTGATCATGGGTTGGGACGGTGCTGTTGGAAGAGCTTTACTCAGTTACAATAGTGCATCTTGCAGATAGTACACACTGCCGACACTGTGAAGTTTATCAGCAGGTTATTGCTAAGCAGGTGCTGCTCAATAGTACTGTTGATGACGCTTTCTATTACTTTACTGATGATCGAGAGTAGACTGATGGGAGGTAATTGGCTGGGTCCGATTTATCCTGCTTTTGTGTACAGGACATACCCAGAAAACTTTCCTTATTGTCGGGCAAATACTAATGTTGTAGCTGTACTGGAACAGCTTGGCTAGGAGCAGGGCTAGTTCTGGAGGAGATGTCTTCTATTATTGTTGAAGTATTGTCAGGGCCTACAGCCTTTGCAGTATCCAGAGGCTCCAGGCATTTCTTGATAGTATGAATCGAATTGACTGAAGACTGGCATCTTTGATGCTGAGGGCCTCTGGAGGAAGCTAAGTTGGATCACCCACCTAACGCTTCTGGCTTAAGATTGTTGTGAATACTTTAGCTTTATCTTGGCCTGGCCTTATTATTGAGGAGGGGAATGTTTGTGGAACCTCCTTCTCCAGTGAGTTGTTTAATTGTCCACAGAAGGTTGCTGAGGTTGTGTCATTATGTTTATTCAATGCTGAGATAGTAGATCTTTAATCAGAAATAAAATTTGACTGGGTCCTTCATGGTGGCCTGTTCCAAAAGGTTAAATCACATGGGATCCATATGAGTTGATAAGTTGGATACAAAATTGGCTTGGTCATAAAAAAAAACCCAGGGTAGTTGTGGAGAGATGTTTTTTTGACTGGAGGTCTGTGATCAGTGATGTTCCACAAGGTCAGTGCTGTGACCTCTATTATTGGTCATTTATATAACTGAGTTGAATGAAAATATAGGTGGTATGATTAGCAAGTTTGCAAACAATACAAAAATTGGTGGAGCTGTGGATAGTGATGAAGGTTGACAAAGGATACAACAAGATATCGAACAGTTGAAAGGTTGGATGGGAAATGGCAGATGGGGTTTATCTGGACAGATGCATTTTGGGAAGTCAAATGCAAGAGGAAAGTATACAGTAAATGGCAGGATTAATATAGGAGGATTAATATGCAGAGGAATCGAAGGGTGCAAGTCCATAGCTTCCTGAAAGTGACTACGCTAGTGGAGAAGGTGGTACAAAAGACGTATGACATGCTTACCTTCATCAGTCAAGCCATTGAGTTTAGAACTTGGTACGTCATGTTGCAACTGTATGAAACTTCAGTTACGTCACATTTTGAGAATTGTGTGCGGTTTTTGGTCACCACACTATAGGGAGGATTTGAAGCTGGTGCCGAAGAGGTTTACCAGGATGTTGCCTGGATTGGAGTGTATTAGTTATAAACAGAAATTGGATAAACTTGGATTGTTTTTGGTAGAGAGTCAGAGGCCAAGGGACGACCTGATAGAGGTATATAAAATAATGAAAGGCACTGACAAGGGGGATAGTTTGCACCTTTTTCCCCAGGGTAGACATATTAAATACTAGGGGGCATGGGTTGGAAGTGAGAGGGGAAAAGTTTAAAGCATATGTGCAAGGCAAGTTTATTACCCTGGAACGTGCTGCCATGGAGGTGGTGACAGATGTGATAACAGTGTTTAAGAGACACTTAAACAGGCAGAAATTAGAGGGATATGGACCAGGTGCAGGTAGATGGGATTAGTTTACAATAACATTATTTTCAGCATAGAAATGGTGGGATGAAGAGCCTGTTCCTTTGCTCTTGAGATGAAGAGTTATGGGGAAAAGGCAGGAAGGTGGAGTTGAACATTATCAGATTGGCTATTGTCATATTGAATGACAAAGTAGACTCAATGGACTGAATGGCCTGCTTCTGTTCCCATGTCTTATGGTGTTATTTTGCCAATCGTTCAGTGTCACTGGGTCAAAATCACGGAATTCCCTTCTTGTGGGCATTGTGGGTCGACCTACAACATGTGGACTGCAGTGGTTCCGGAAGGCAGCTCACCATCACTTTCTCAAGGGCAACTAGAGATGGGCAATAAATGCTGGCCAGCCAGCAATCCCCATGTCCCACAAGTGAATGAAAAGAATTGGATCAGGTGAGTACTGTGGTGTCTTAAGTCGGTGTTTCTCCTTTTTTTAAAATGATGTTAATCCATAAAATATTCCAGTTATTAAAAATTAGATGCTGTAAGTTGTAGATATATAGAATGTTTTAGCACTTGTTTAACAACTTAACTCTGGTTACTGGTGTACTGACACTACTGCTGGCACTGCTGAACTACTTTGGAAGTCTGTCAGTCCAAGAACATATGAACATAAGGACTAGGAGCAGGAGTGGATAATTCAGCCCCTCGACTCTGCTCTGCCATTTAATATTATCAGGGCTGATCTCCTCTTAACTTCAACTCCACTTTCCTGCTATGGTTCTGTTCGCTGAGCTGGAAGTTTTTGTTGCAAACGTTTCGTCCCCTGTCTAGGTGACATCCTCAGTGCTTGGGAGCCTCCTGGGAAACGCTTCTGTGGTGTTTCCTCCGACATTTATAGTGGCCTGTCCCTGCCGCTTCCGGTTGTCAGTTTCAGCTGTCGGAGGAATGCCGGAGGAAACACCACAGAAGCACTTCACAGGAGGCTCCCAAGCACTGAGGATGTCACCTAGACAGGGGACGAAATGTTTGCAACAAAAACTTCCAGCTCGGCGAACAGAACCACAGCAACGAGCACCCGAGCTACAAATCCACTTTCCTGCCCGCTCTCCATAACCCTTCAACTAATTAAAATCTGTCTATCTCCTCCTTAAATGTTCTCAGTGTCCCAGCACTTGCCATCCCCTGGGGTAGTGAATTCCACAGATTCAAGACCCTTTGAGAGAAGTAATTCCTCCTCATCTCTGCGTTAAATCTGCTCCTCTTGTCTTCAAACTAGGGCCTGTGATTCTAGATTGCCCCACAAAGGCAAACATCTGTTTTATGTCTATTGTGTTGATCACTTTTAACATCTTATAATTCAACTGAATCTTCTCTCATTCTTCTAAACACTAGCGAGAGTAGGCTTACAGTCCCTTTGAATATCGTTAATCACAATCATGATAATAGTGGTCTGAGTCTGCACAGTAACAAGCTGTGATTGCATGGCAACATGTGTAGAACTTCTATCTTCCACTTCAGTTTTCACTGTCACTTCAGCCTGTGCTGAACTGGAAACTGCAATATCCTGCAATGCTGATTACAATTCCACAGAATCAGGCCTATCTCAATGCAATTAAGACCATGGCTGTAGATCATTCTATTTCCTGGCAATTTAGTGACTGATGTGGATTGCAATGGTGGGATAAGTCCCATTTCTCTTGCATTACTCTTATCTGGATAGAACCTTTTAACATTTAAAGAAAACCAAAAACACCTTGTTTTAACCAATAAAATTACAGTGGCTGTTGACTGTGGGTGGCTTGGTACCTTGTTTTGAATACTTTGCAATACTAATTTCTGATTGTTTCTTTTTATTACAAGACCCTGTGAGGACCGCTGTAGATTTTCTCTCATGTTTGAAACTAGACAATCTTCCAACTTCTCTTTCCTCACAAAATTCAAGCCAAGACTAGTCCGCCCACATATTTTACATAGTAAAAGTGGCACGGTGGCTCAGTGGTTAGCACTGCTGCCTCACAGTGCCAGGGACCTGGGTTCAATTCGCACCTCGGGCAACTGTCTGTGTGAAGTTTGCACATTCTCCCCGTGTCTGCGTGGGTTTCCTCCCGCAATCCAAAGATGTGCAGGTCAGGTGAATTGGCCATGCTAAATTGCCCGTAGTGTTAGATGCATTAGTCAGGGGTAAATGTAAGGGAATGGGTCTGGGTGGGTTGCTCTTCGGAGGGTCGGTGTGGACTTGTTGGACCTAAGGCCTGTTTTCACACTGTAGGGAATCTAATCTAAATGATTTAAGTATGTTTTTCTTCTCTGCTTACAGTGCAGGCTTCAACAACTGTCATTTACTTTGGCTATCTCTCAGTGAGCTATGAATTGCTCTTCAACCATGTCGTGCCTCCCCCACTCACCTATTGTACTCTATGCTACTTTCTGCCCACCCCCACCCTCCTCTAGCTTATCTCTCCATCCTTCAGGCTCTCTGCCTTTATTCCTGATGAAGGGCTTTTGCCCGAAACATCGATTTTGCTGCTCGTCGGATGCTGCCTGAATTGCTGTGCTCTTCCAGCACCACTAATCCAGAATATGAATTGCACATACCAGATCCCAATTGTAGTTAACTATCTTAGCAAACTTTCAGATAAATTAAAACCAGACAGCCTTCCAAAGCTCCACATACTTCCATGGTGAAATAGCCTCTACAAAGATGTATTCATACTGATTGTTGCTAAGCCTAATGATACCTCATTTAAAGTTTCTATTTGATCTGATGGGAAATGGATGTTGCTCTTCAGGATTTGATGAATACATAAACTAATTTATTTATGACTCCCAAAATAAAAAAAACTCTCTGGATCGCCCTGACTTCATGGATTGTAGATATCTTGTCTCCAGTTCTTAAACCCAGTTCCTGTTTTATCATCTTATATTTTAAGCTGTTAACATCTTGTGTCAACATGGCCTCAATGTTATAAAGTATAAGAGACTCTGAGCTGTTTTTTTTTACCTGTTTTCTATTGTCAAACTTTACTTTCTCGATTGAAAAATTATATTTTAAAAACAGATGAACCATGAACTGGATATTTGCAAACTGAAAATCCAGCCCTTTATTCTATGACTGAACTTGCAATAAGACAGAAGTTATGGTTACTCACTGAAGAAATTGAAACATGAATAACTCAAAGGCTAAACTCTGCTTTAAACCAGTTAAGTGCACAGTCTCGCATGAATGTGCTGGTACATTAGATTAAAATAGAATGATAAATGCACATACCCCTGCAGCATCATTGAAGACATTACTCATTACTCTACAATTGTGATTGAACAGAATTGTTCTCACAGATTTACAACTTTAAAGCTTTGTATCCTCCAGCATTATTCTTTCCAAAAGTTCATATTCACTTAAGCACTGAGATCTATTCAAAAGTAGTCAGAAGCATTTGTTATTTTGATTGATTTCCTTGCATAGCTGACATATTAACCTTTCCAGAGGACTGGATTGCATTTCTTCAGTCCCTATATAAACTATTTGGGGAGGAGTCATCTGACCTGAAGAAAAAAATGGGCCCTCTTTCTTGCACTTGTCAAATTTGAGTAATGTGGCTTACCAATAGATTCAGTGCATGTACAGTATCTGCTGTTCAGCAAGGACAGTGACACTTTCCTTGATAAGGGCTCATTGCCTCTGTTGAAAGTAGTGACAGTAAAGGTGAGCAGAGAAAATATAATAAACAATCTTGCTACCTATCAGTGAAATATGTTTGGACTCAGACAGAGGTAACATAGTCCCACTTTTCAGCACTCAGATTATTATGTTTAATACATCTGTGAGCTCCTGATAAGAGTCGAGAAATCTAAAGAAATAATCCTTTATGATAACACACCATATACATGTACCTTCACTGAGGGAGCAAAAGATATTCAGTGGATTTTAAAATTATTTGTGGCTGTTGCATATTATGCTGATAATATACAGCACCATTAATTATAGTCCTATTCACAGGAGGAAAATTGCATAAGAAATATATGCATTGAGATATGGAATGACAAAGGAATACACCATGTGAGAAAGCAAGACTGATGCAGATTTATTTTAAAAAAGACTTTTTTGATAGTCTGAATTGAGAAATTGTTTAGTGTAACTATCATTTTCTTTCCTGTACTTGTTGGAGTTGTACCCACACACAAAAAAGATGGCTATGGTTGTTAGAGATCAGTCATCTGAGCTTCAGGCCATCTCTGCAGGAATTCCTCAGTGCAGTGGCCTAGGCCCAACCATCATCAGCTGCTTCATCAATGACCCTCCCTCCATCATAAGGTCAGAAGAAGGGATGTTCGCTGATAATTGCACAATATTCAGCACCATTCACGACTCCTCAAACACTGAAACAATCCATGTTCAAATACAACAAAATCTGGACAATATCCAGTGGCAAGTAACATTCATGCCACACAAACGACTAGAAATGACCATCTCCAATTAGAGACAATCCAACTACCATCGCTTGACATTCAATGGTGTTACCATCACTGAGTACCCTACTATCAACATCCTTGGGGTTACTATTGGTCAGAAACTTAAGTGAACTCACTACATAAACACAGTGGCTACAAGAGCAGATCAGAGGCTAGGAATACAGCACATGAGTAACTCATCTGCTGATTCACCAAAGCATGTTCACCATCTACAAGGCACAAGTCAGGAGTGTGATGGAATACTCCCCACTTGCTTGGATGGGTGCAGCTCCAAGAACACTCAAGAAGCTTGACACCATCCAGGACAAACAGTCCACCTGGTTGGCACCACATCCTTAACCATTCACTCCCTCCACCACCGTCATTCAGAAGAAGCATTATATACTATCTACAAAATGCACTGCAGAAATTTACCAAGATCCTGCTGGATGTATTGAGCAGGATTTTTATGGAGATGGACAGACTCCGTGATGTGGTGAAAATGGGAGCTCGGACAAGATCTTGGATTCCTGACCCCATTCCCACTGCGTCAAATATTCACAGATGCGGGTTAAAGTGTACAAGAACAGGAATTGCTGGAGAAACTCAGCATGTCTGGCAGCATCTGTGGCGAGAAAACAAAATTAATATTTTGGGTTCAGTGACCCTTCTTTAGAGTTCTGAAGATGCTGCCATACCTGCTGAATTTCTCCAGCAATTCCTGGTTTTGTTTCAGATTTCCAGCATCCATAGTTCTTTGAATTTTTTGGATTGAGAATGCAGCCTGGCTCAGGTTGCAAGCCTCAGGCTTCATGATGTATTCTTGGCTGCGAACCCACACAATCATTAGACTATTGATTCAGCTTTATCCTGGTAGGAAAACATTGTTTGATTGACAGTTTTTACAGTCTGATATGTTTTATGAAATGCACAATGTTTATCATCACAAGATAAAGAATTTTCATGCACTTACAGATTATAGCACTGACGCTTTAGAGGGTCGAGAAAATTACTCTTCTATTGGGCTGGAATCAAAGCATTTTTTAAACACATCCTAGTGTTAATAGAACCATTGATTCTGTACAATTAGTATAAGAAATGAATGCTGGAGTGTAGGAGATTGAGGGTGACCTTATTGAGGTTTATAAAATCATGAGGGGCATGGATAGTGTAAATAGCAGGCGTCTTTTCCTTAAGATGGGGGAGTTCAAAACTAAGGGGCATATTTTTAGGGTGACAGGAGAAAATTTTAAGAAGGACATGAGGGGCAACTTTACAGAGAGTGTTTTGTGTGTGGAATGAACTGCCAGAGAAAGTGGTGGCTGCAGGTGTAGTTAAAACATTTAAAAGATGTTTGGATAAGTACACGAATGGGAAAGGTTTAGAGGGATATGGACCAAATGCAGGAAAGTGGGACTTGTTTAGTTTAGGAACATGATCAACATGGACTAGTTGTACTGAAGGGTCTGTTCCAATGCTGTATAACTCTATGACTCATATAAGGCGTAAAGTGTAAAGGCGCCATGGACTATGATTGGGTGGCATGGCTTGGCACAGAGGATATGAGAAGTCATGGGAAGGTTGTGGGTGTAATTCACTGGCATTGATGGGGCATGGGAAATGTGTGAGGGTGACTGGGTGTGTGGATTGAGGGATTTTCTTTATTCACTTATGGGATATGGGCGTCACTGGCTGGCTAACATTTATTGCCCCTCTCTAGCTGCTATTGAAAAGTTGCTGTTAGAGGGCCTTTTTGTATTTATTATAACTGGGATGACATCTTAAACAGTCTGCCTTAGCACTCGGCTTTCTCTGTGTCTGTCTGCAAGCTCTTTCTGCGGCTGTTTGCACTATGGCTGTTGGCACCTATTCCCCTTCCACATAGAAAATCCTGTCAAAGGTTTGGTTTATACATAACTAGGATAGTGCACCCAATTCTGGCCAGCAAACTTTAGATAGGATCAGCATAAGACCATAAGATATAGATGCAGAGGGAGGCCATTCAGTCTGTCAAATTTGTTTTGCCATTCAAAGAGATCATGGCTGATCTGATAATCCTCAAATACACATTCCTGCCTTTTCCCAATACTGATTAAAAATCTATCTCAGTATTGAATGTGGTTAATGACCCAACCTCAAAAGGGCTCTGCAATAAAGAATTCCACAAATCCACCACGCTCTGATATATTGCTAGTGCATAAACACAATAATACATTGAGTACCCAATGGGTCAAAAACCAGATTACATACTTATTAAATATTATATTTGTCACCAGTTCTGCTCTTGCACTCATTGAATAACTGCAAAGCCTAAGCTCCTCAAAAGTATATGAGGCAACAGAAGAAATAAGAGTTGTTTAGGCATCATTGAAAACAGATTATAAAATCCAACTAATTAACTACTATTGCAAACAAGGCTGCATTGTTTGTTAGCTGGGAAATTAGTGCATATTCTGTAGGCAAGAATGTTTTGATATTTGTTGGCACTACCAAAATTTCATGCTTATCAAAGTATTGAACTAACTTGATTGCCAACACTGCTGTAGCTGATTGTGCATGATTAACCTTTGTTCATATTTGCGGAAAGAAAGTTGAATGTGATGAAAGTGTCCAAATTTACCTCAGAATTAATGTTCTTTTCCAAGTACAAGGAGATTCTAAAAGTTGCAGAGTAACATCTATAATTCAAAGTTTGTGCGAAGATTTGTAGCTCGGGTGCCCGGCCTATCACCCTTACCTTAACCTCCTTCCACCTATCGCATTTCCAACGCCCCTCCCCCAAGTCCCTCCTCCCTACCTTTTATCTTAGTCCACTTGGCACACTTTCCTCATTCTTGAAGAAGGGCTCATGCCCAAAACGTTGATTGTCCTGTTCCCTGAATGCTGCCTGACCTGCTGCGCTTTTCCAGCAACACATTTTCAGCTCTGATCTCCAGTATCTGCAGCCCTCACTTTCTCCACATAAAACAACCAGTCCATTGTACATGTGTACAGATGCCAGACAATGGAATTGGTATATATCAGTATAAGTACCCAAATCATTGTATTAATTTTAACTCGCCAGTATTGCAATTGAAGATGAAGGTTAAGATTATGACATAAGGGTCCAAAAGTACAAACAGTTGAAATATAACATGACAGTTTAAATGAGTAAAATACAAGAGCTTACAGTGATGAGACAAGGAGTTAACTTGTCAATTGTAGGAAGCGAGGTTATGAAGGAAGTATGATGTTTCACAATTTCTTACATTACAAGAGTGAGTATGTTTTAACAGGATTTCTGTGACGTTGGGTCATTGAAGGTGCAGGTCTTTCTTTATCCTCAACTAAGTTGCACTTTAAGCTTTCATTCCACACTTGGTGTAGGCATGTTGAGGCAGCTGGGGGTGTATCAGATGGTCAAACTCTATTTTATTCTGAAGCAACATGGAATATGATGACTTCACATGATGCATGCCACTCCGGAGCCGCCTTTACTGCTGAAACCTTCACCAGATGATAGTTCCCTTTAATCTGAGGATGAATGGGAAAAACAAACTGCTCTGAAATGCTAAAGATCAAATGTTGCATATGGATAGAATTTGTGCATGTCAAAAGAGTAATGGAAGGCTGGCAAGGCAAAGTAATCATCTTTACGAATACATTATACAATATTAAAAATACAAAGACAAACAGCATTCGCTAAATAAGGAAGTTCAAATCTCATTATACCGACTGTGGATCAGTAATAGATTAACAGCACTCATGTTTCATCTTTATTTCCGTTTTATGGTTAGAAATATGTCAAAACCCATTTGCTCATGTCATTTATGCCATTAATACAAAAAAGCTTTTAAACTGACTCATCATAACTCCACATCTTCGCAAATGTGATTAAAACAATCTGGAGATAATGACGCAATAGTCACAGCAGGTCAGATACCATCAACATCCATTTCTTCCATGTTGCCTCAATGTAGAGAGACCCCTCAGTGTTTCACAGGCAGTGATCTCTGAGCAGGGAACAGAAGTGGAAAAGGTTAGGCTTGGTGGGGGGAAGGGGTGAGAAGTAAAAAAAGAAAAGGTTAAATAAGCCGCAACACACACAGCAGCACCCAGGAATTACGAAAAGCCAAGGAAAAACACCTGTACAATGTATTCAGGAACAACGGGTACCCGATAAGTGCAGAGCAGAACTGGGTACTTCAGATGCTGGTGATTAGAGTGGTGCTGAAAAAGGATTCTTGATAAAGGGCTTTTGCCTGAAACTTCGATTTTCCTGCTCCTTGGATATTGCCTGACCCGCTATGCTTTTCCAGCACCACTCTAATCTTGACCCGATAAGCACAATCCGATGATCCCTGCACAACAGATCGAAACAGGAGACTCTTGCCACCCTAGAGACTTGGCATTCAAACAGGAACTACATTAACAAACACATTGATTTGGACCTCATTTACCAACCTCTCAGAAACAGAACCAGAAATGATATCACCCAGGACACACTAGGGCAACACACCAGGACCGATAAATAGCAAGCTGGACAGAACAGCAATGCTTCATCGGAGGCTCACTGACAACGTTACCTAGCATAGTGATGAAACGTCTGGGAACAAATCTACCAGCTCAGCGAGCAAACATGCGACCCCACCCAAACAGTAAAAGGTTTCGTTGGAGGAGCTTTTTTTTGGAAGAATATTTGGGAAGTTGTAAATGGAAGAAGATCCAGGATGTGTCTGCACCTCACCTGAAGATGCCACCAATGAGACAGGACAGGAAACGAGTGCCATCTGGACAGAGACAATGTGCATGGATGGGGCTCCAGAGTCTATGTGCAGGGACGGGAATCCAGAGGCTATGTGCAGGGACGGGAATCCAGAGGCTATGTGCAGGGATGGGAATCCAGAGGCTATGTGCAGGGATGGGGCTCCAGAGACTATGTGCAGGGACGGGAATCCAGAGGCTATGTGCAGGGATGGGAATCCAGAGGCTATGTGCAGGGATGGGGCTCCAGAGACTATGTGCATGGATGGGAATCCAGAGACTATTTGCTGGGATGGGAATACAGAGGCTATGTGCAGGGATGGGAATCCAAAGGCTATGTGCAGGGATGGGAATACAGAGACAATGTGCAGGGACGGGAATCCAGAGACAATGTGCAGGGACGGCAATCCAGAGACAATGTGCAGGGACGGCAATCCAGAGACTATGTGCAGGGACGGGAATCCAGAGACTATGTGCAGGGACGGGAATCCAGAGGCTATGTGCAGGGATGGGAATCCAGAGACTATGAGCATGACTGGGAATCCAGAGGCTACGTGCATGGATGGGAATCCAGAGATTATGTGCAGGAATGGGAATCTAGAGACTATGTGCAGGGATGGGAATCCAGAATTCTCTCTGATGGGATTAGGCCATACAGCAATTTGGAAACAAGGATAAGGGTCTGAAAACTTATAGATTGGGGTTCACGTAGTGAATTGACTGACATAGGGACAGGAAGTTTGGCAGTCCAGGCTTTTGTTCAAGGGATAACAATAATAAATCATATTTACATAACCTTATTAATGTGATAGAATGTTCCAAAGTGCCATGATGAAGCAAAATTTGATGCTGCCAAATAAGGAGATATTAGGACAATTGGCTCAAACTTGTGGAATGTCTCTTAAGAAGCACCAAAAAGGAAGGAGAAATAAAGAACCAGAGAAATTTTGGGTCAGAACTGCAGACCTTAGGGCTGAGGCAGCTGAAGGTAAGCCTTCCAGGTTATCAGCATTGAAATCTGGATGGGTAGTTTTTTCATGGCAGTTGGCAAGGAAACAAATTGGTGAAATCGGGTGTTTGGTTCATAAAAGCAGACAGGAATGGTGTGTGCCATAACAACCCTCCATTGGTAAGCTGCAGGAAGACGTAAACGTTTTTGTCATTCACAACATTACAATTGACAGAAAAGAATCTGAACTGAGTAAACACCAGGACCAAAACATGACCAAATCCAAATTAAACTCGTTTACAACGGAAAGAAAATTCCATGTGTCTCAAAGAATGTTCGGATTTCCCTCAAGCAGACATTACAGGGGAATTCAAACATTGCTCACAGATTAGTGACAATATAAATACTTCAAAGGTCAGTAAAGCAACTCGATCAGATATTGGTAATCACATGCATATAACCGTGTCACATTTGCAGAGATGGAGAGATGTGAACAAACTCAAGCCACGTGATTCAAAGTTAAAGTTGAAAAGTTCAATGGGAAGTTTATTCGTCTCAGTCAGTATCCAGAATGCATGAAGTGGAAGGCAATGCACAATTTATTAGTTTCTGAGAGTGGAGTGAATAGACTGGGGCTTGTAGCGCGAAGGGGATAGTGAACAATGCAGCATGGAGGAGAGTGGGCCCAGCATTGTGGAGGGCAGAGAGAGCCCAGCAGTGCGGAGGGGAGAGTGAGCCCTGCAGTATGGAGGGGAGAGTGAGCCCTGCAGTGAGCAGGGGAGAGTGAGCCCTGCAGTGCGGAGGGGAGAGTGAGCCCTGCACTGTCTAGGCGACATCATCAGTGCTTGGGAGCCTCTTGCGAAGCGCTTCTTTGATGTTTCCTCCGGTGTTTATAGTGGTCTGTCCCTGCCGCTTCCGGTTGTCAGTTTCAGCTGTCTGTTGTAGTGGTTGGTATATTGGGTCCAGGTCGATGTGTTTGTTGATGGAGTTTGTGGATGAATGCCATGCCTCTAGGAATTCCCTGGCTGTTCTCTGTCTGGCTTGCCCTACGATAGTAGTGCTGTCCCAGTCGAATTCATGTTGCTTGTTGTCTGCGTGTGTGGCGACTAAGGATAGCTGGTCGTGTCGTTTCGTGGCTAGTTGATGTTCATGTATGCGGATTGTTAGCTGTCTTCCTGTTTGTCCTATATAGTGTTTAGTGCAGTCCTTGCATGGTATTTTGTACACTACATTCGTCTTGCTCATGTTGGATATCGGGTATCAACAAACACATCAACCTGGACCCAATATACCAACCACTACAGCGGACAGCTGAAACTGACAACCGGAAGCGGCAGGGACAGACCACTATAAACACCGGAGGAAACATCAAAGAAGCGCTTCGCAGGAGGCTCCCAAGCACTGATGATGTCGCCTAGCCAGGGGACGAAACGTTTGCAACAAAAACTTCCAGCTCGGCGAACAGAACCATAACATCTATAATGCTCTTCTTGATGATCAAATTCATAATGACTAATTGTGGAATATTTCAAATAGAAAATCAGAAATTGAACTGCAATAAATCAAATTACAAAACATTTGACACCTTTGTTAAATATTTGTTTTTCCAAGCCTTTTATTATCCCATTATAATTGAAAAAATGGGACTTCTTGCAATGATGTGATTATTTATCCCTCTAAAACTGTGCTTAAGATGGAACAACAGAACAGTTATTTAATAATATGCTCTAGACAGTGAGTTAATTTGAATAGATATATAGATAATGGTAGAATGTCCAGCATGAGTTAACTTTTCTTTAAAAACAATAGATTTTGTGGATCTTTGCCACATTGCAAGCAATTGATTGTTTTAAGCTTTATGTTCAATTAAAATTGCAGTCCAGAATTGCTGCTTGTGAGACTAGCAGACAAATGTTGAGAACACGAGTTCTTTTGTTCAATATGATGTCTTCATGAGAATAGAGTTCAAAAAAGTGCTGCATGAATGTGATTATTAATATTTCAGTGAGCAGCTTTTTGAGTTTATGTTCCTTCCAACTCATATGCGACCTTACAATTAGCTCAGCCAGGTAGTGAGAAATATCAAGTTCTTAATTGTTCCACCATCAATTCATTACCAATGGATTACAATAATCCTTCTGCATCAGACCCTGACAATTGTAATTGCAATTCTCCAAAACAAGAATGGCAGGGAATTTAACCTTTAGCATTGTCAAGAATTATAGAGTACTATGAATGTTTATACTGGTACCAACTGAGAGTTTAATGCACAATCAATCAAACATGATCAATGACCAATGAAATATTTATTGTTCAAAACATCATGGAAACTTACCAAGATGGCACCGTCACGCTGCTCTCACTAGCACATACAACCTCATTTTCTCAATCTAATCACAGCTTAACCATCACGTTACATCCCATCTGAATATCTAAGTCACCACCATTCTATTTTCAATGTCCACTGCAGACCTGCAACTTGTCATTGCCTAGTAGGGAAAGATCACATAGAGTTGGACAATTCCAGACATGACCTCTTATTGCGGCACTAATGAGACATTTAGCCATCTATAATCCCTCTTAATTGTCAATTTGCTGCTCAACAAATGGATCAAAGGTGCAGCAAGTTGCTCATGATGTGAAGATAGTCCTCATGGGTCTTCTGACATGATTCTGCCACAAATGTCACCAACGGTCATGGCACTCAGGCCCCAATAGTATTCTGCCCATTCTTTTCCCATGAATCATGTGTTTGTATGAATACCTCAAACTCATATCCTTTGTCGTGATTCATGTTAGGACAAGTATCTGCATGTTACTTGATCTGCTCATGTACCATTTTCTCCATTCTTGCTAATAATGCATTGTGCACATCTGGCTGAATGTTGAGAGTGCAGAAGGGAAGACCTATATAGAACTATCTCCCAAACATGAGAGCTGCACAGCAGTAGCATATCTGTAGAATAACTTGTCAAATTGCTTGACTTTTAATGATGAATTTTACAGTAAATCCAGTGCATACTATGATACCATTTCGGTGCAGCTGGTGAGGAAAAAATTGATGATACCACTTCTTATGTCTTGGAAGGGTACACTTCCAACTAGCGTACTGCAGACTTTTGTCAAACGTGATTTATTTAGATTAGACTACCTACAGTGTGGAAACAGGTGCTTCGGCCCAACAAATCCACATTGACCCTCTGAAGAGTAACCCAGCCCCCTCTGACTAATGCACCTAACACTATGGACAATTTAGCATGGCCAATTCACCTGACCTGCATATCTTTGGAATGTGGAAGGAAACCGGAGCACCCAGAGGAAACCCACGCAGACACGGGGAGAATGTGCAAACTCCACACAGACAGTTGCCTGAGGCTGGAATCGAACCTGGGATGCTGGCACTGTGAGGCAGCAGTGCTAACCACTGAGCCATTGTGCCACCCCGATATTACCTGGGTCTCTGGATTAATATTCTGGAGTAGTGGTGCTGGAAGAGCACAGCAGTTCAGGCAGCAAGTGGTGCTGGAAGAGCACAGCAGTTCAGGCAGCATCGGAGGAGCAGTAAAATCGATGTTTCGGCAAAAGCCCTTCATCAGGAATAAAGGCAGAGAGCCTGAAGCGTGGAGAGATAAGCTCGAGGAGGGTGGGGTGGGGAGAAAGTAGCATGGAGTACAATGGGTGAGTGGGGGTGGGGATGAAGGTGATAGGTCAGGAAGGAGGGTGGAGTGGATAGATGGAAAAGAAGACAGGCAGGTAGGATAAGTCATGGGGACGAGGGTGAGGTGGGGGAAGGGGAAATGAGGAAACTGTTGAAGTCCACATTGATGCCCTGGGGTTGAAGTCAATAGACAATAGTCAATAGACAATAGGTGCAGGAGTAGGCCATTCAGCCCTTCGAGCCTGCAGCGCAAAGGCGGTGTTCCAAGGGGGAAGATGAGGCGTTCTTCCTCCAGGTGTCTGGTGGTGAGGGAGCGGCGGTGGTGAAGGAGGCCCAGGAGCTCCATGTCCTCGGCAGAGTGGGAGGGGGAGTTGAAGTGTTGGGCCACAGGGCAGTGTGGTTGGTTGGTGCGGGTGTCCCGGAGATGTTCCCTAAAATGCTCTGCTAGGAGGTGCCCAGTCTCCCCAATGTAGAGGAGACCGCATCGGGAGCAACGGATACAATAAATGATATTGGTGGATGTGCAGGTAAAACTTTGATGGATGTAGAAGACTTCTTTAGGGCCTTGGATGGAGGTGAGGGAGGAGGTGTGGGTGCAGGTTTTGCAATTCCTGCGGTGGCAGGGGAAGGTGCCAGGATGGGAGGTGGGTTATAGGGGGGCGTGGACCTGACCAGGTAGTCACAGAGGGAACGGTCTTTACGGAAGGCGGAAAAGGGTGGAGAGGGAAATATATCCCTGAAGGTGGGGTCTTTTTGGAGGTGGCGGAAATGTCGGCGGATGATTTGGTTTGTGCAAAGGTTGGTAGGGTGGAAGGTGAGCACTAGGGGCGTTCTGTCCTTGTTACGGTTGGAGGGGTGGGGTCTGAGGGCGGAGGTGCGGGATGCAAACCCACCGACTCCCACAGCTACCTGGATTACACCTCTTCCCACTCTACCTCTTGCAAAAATGCCATCCCATATTCCCAATTCCTCCGCC
>NC_057710.1:79331582-79374223 GCF_004010195.1 Chiloscyllium plagiosum | reverse complement strand
TGACCTATCACCTTCATCCCCTCCCACACTCACCTCTTGTACTCTATGCTACTTTCTCCCCACCCTCCTCTAGCTTATCTCTCCACCCTTCAGGCTCTCTGCCTTTATTCCTGATGAAGGGCTTTTGCCCGAAACGTTGATTTGACTGCTCCTCGGATGCTGCATGATCTGCTGTGCTCTTCCAGCACCACTAATCCAGAATCTGGTTTCCAGCATCAGCAGTCATTGTTTAATCTCTGGATTAATAGCCCAGTGATTCTAACACTAGACCATCACCTCTCAGTTGAAGGACACAAAACATTCTGAATACAGCAGTTGATTTTCAATAACAGTTGCACTTTAATTTATGTCATGAAACAGAATTTGGTGAAATAGTCAGTGACCAGAATGTAATTATGTCAGTGGTGATCTTGCACCACAACTCAGAAAGGAGCTCGTGTGAAAGGAGAGGTTTTCCTGAAGTTGATGAAATTGACGCAACCTGATTAGATGATCAAACTCCTTATTAATATTGGACAATTGATAGATTCATGGGCCAATGCCTTTTTTTTCTGTATTCATGTGACCTACATGCATATAGCCTATTATGACTCCATGTCGAAATTACAGAATTACAATATACTTCCCTTTGAAAATTACATTCTTGGAGAGGGTTGGTGCATCACTAAATGATGAAATGGACCTAAAGGTAGAGCTTTCCTGACACTGCCAATGTGATGTGTCAAGTTGACTACATATGAGGCATGTTTCAGATCCGCAAGCTTTAACATGCAGTTACCTCTTGGAATTGTTGGAAATGTTTGTAATCCCCGAATGGACCTTTGGAAACTTCTTTGTTCCTCGTTTGTACCTTCTTCACATGCTGCCATGGAAAATTGTGTCGCATTTTGGGTTTCTCTGGGCAAATTTAAAAAAAATTCATTCATGAGGCAACACTGGCTGGCCAGATTTTTTTCTCCCATCCTGCTCCCCCTCCACATTCCTGATGAAGGGCTTATGCCTGAAATGTTGATTCTCCTGCTTCTTGGATGCTGCCGGCCTGCTGTGCTTTTCCAGCGTCATCCTTTTCGACTCTGACTCACCAGCATCTGCAGTCCTCAGTTTCTCCCAGCATTTTTTGGCCTTCTCTAACTGCCCTCGTAGTGATGAGCCTGGTGGTGAGCTGCCTTCTTGAACTGCTGCAGTCCATGTGCTATAAGTAGATCCACAATACCATGAGGGATGGAATTCCAGGATTTTGTCCCAACAATACATAAGGAATAATGATATATTTTCAAGTCAAGATGGTCAGTAGTTTGAGGGAACTTGCAGGTGGTGGTGTTCCTATGTAATTGCTACCCTTGCCTTTCTAGATGAGACTGGTCGTATCTAAGATGATATCTAAGGATGTTTGGCAAATATCTTATAAATGGTACTCACTGCTGCTCCTATGTGTCAGTATTGGAGAGATTGGTTGCTTGTGGATATGGTGTCAGTTAAGCAGGCTGCTTTGTTCTGGATGGTGTCAAGCTTCTTGAGTATTGTTGGAGCTGCACCCATCAAAACAAGTTGGGAGTATTCCATTACACCTTGTAGGTGATGGACAGATTTTGGACATCGCAAGGTGAATTATCCATTGTAGTATTCATAGTCTCTGATCTGCTCTTGTAGCCACTGTACTTAGGTCATAGATAGAATTCCTACAGTGTGAAAGCAAGCCATTTGGCCAATCATTTTGATTAGATTAGATTAGATTACTTTACAGTGTGGAAACAGGCCCTTCGGCCCAACAAGTCCACACCGACCCGCCGAAGCGCAACCCACCCATACCCCTGCATTTACCCCTTACCTAACACTACAGACAATTTAGCATGGCCAATTCACCTGACCTGCACATCTTTGGACTGTGGGAGGAAACCGGAACACCTGGAGGAAACCCATGCAGACACGGGGAGAACGTGCAAACTCCACACAGTCAGTTGCCTGAGGCGGGAATTGAACCCGGGTCTCTGGTGCTGTGAGGCAGCACTGCTAACCACTGAACCACCTTGCTGCCCATAATGGTTAGACCAGTTCAGTTTCTATTCAATGGTAACTACCAGAATGTAATAGTGAGGGGGTTCAATGATAATGTAGTTAACTGTCAAGTGGCAATTTTTTTACACAGCGAATGGCTTGTGTGTTGAATTAACTCCCTGAGGAAGTGGTGGATGTTGGTACAATTACAATGTTTAAAAGATATTTAGATATGCATATGAATAGGAAAGGATTGGAAGAATATGGGACAGGAGTAGGCAGGTGGGACCAGTTTAATTTGGGACTATGTTTGGCGTGGATTGGTTGGACTATAGGGTCTGTTTCCGAGCTGTACGACTCTATGACTCTATGTACTGCTGAGGTTCTATAAGGCTCTGGTTGAACTACATTTGAAATATCATGAATAAGTTTGGGCCACTGTATCCAAGGAAGAATGTTCTGCCGTTGGAGGGGGTCCAGAGGAAGTTTATAAGAATGGTCCTGGGCATGAAGGGCTTGTCATATAAGGAGCAGTTGAGGGCTCTGCATCTGTACTCAATGGAGTTTTGAAAGATGAGGGGGATCTGATTGAAACTTGCAGAATACTGAGAGGCCTTGGTAGAGTGGACATGGAGAAGATGTTTCCACTACGAGGAGAGGTTAAGATCTGAGGGCATCGCCTTAGAGCGAAGGGAGAAGTGGATAAGGAGGAATTTCTTCAGCCTGAGAGTGGTTAATCTGTGGAAATCATTGCCACAGAAGGTTGTGGAAGCCAAATCATTGAGTGTATTTAAGACCGAGATAGATGGGTTCTTGATTAGTAAAGGCATCAAGGATTATAGGGAAAAGGCAGGAGAATAGGGAGAGAAACAGAACAGCCATGATCAAATGGTGGAGTAGACTCGATGGGCTGAATGGCCTCATTCTGTTCCTATAACTTATGGGATAAAATATTCATCACTGACGCATCATGATAGTTCATGTGACATCACTAAACCAGACCACCTTCTGCACTTACAACTTGAGTGTGTGCTCTGGTAGTTTATAAACATGATTTATGTTACTTTTATAACATCCAACTGCAGGATCAGATTTTTAACAGTTCAGGGGCTGACAATAAAAAAAAGGAACCGGCTGAATGTGGAGCCTGTCATGAGAATCAAGCTCTTCAGTTTGAAACCAGACATTACCTCACTGGTGTCTCATCAAAAGCAGTACCATTTTCCCCATTAATTCTGATGGCAAGTGAAAGTGACTGGAGTAGTACCAGAACCTGATCCATAATGTCTTTTATCTTGCCTAAATGATCCACAAACAAACAAGCTTGGGAAGCGTTTCGTTATTGTACAGCACCCAGGAGGTAGAGGAACTCTTGTAGTGCAGTGCTGGTGACTTCAGCCTGGGCCAGGAGGCCAAAGTTCAAAGTGCCATCTGCTCCAGAACCAACTAATACATTCTGCCACACATTTAATCTGCAGCTTTGGGATGGAAGCTTCGAGCCATCCACACCACTCAAGGCCTTCATACATACAAGTGCTGGGACATAACTGCTGCATTCTGCCTACTCACTTACTGATACATAGAGTGGGGTACAGGTTGGCTACATTCATTTTGATGTGTGTTCCTCCAATTTAAAAAAACCCTAAAGCCTAATTTTATGCTTGAATGACAAGTTGTCACAGCAAATGAAAGTATCTGAACTGCAGAGGGATTAATTAATTACAATACATATATTCATTTGAAGGAAGTGATCTTACTCATCCTCATACAGAGAAGTAGTGATTAATTTTGTCTATTCTGTCTCCTGGCTGGATGCAGCAAAATTAACATCATTGACATGTTCTTCCACTGCTCCAAATATTAATTTTGTTCTAGTTTGATTAATTAACTTTGATCCCAACTACTCCCAGTTCAACTCTCTGGTTTGTAATGCCCAGGTTTTTGCCAATCAGGTGAACTCCTATCTCTGCCTGCCTTTAAAGAGCTCTATTACATGTATATGCAATTTTCTCTCTGGTGGAGCTGGATGGAATGGGCCTTCCCGATCCTGGAAGCAGATTGTAGGTGGCCAGGAGTGGGGAAGTGTTGAAGCTGTTTAAAAGTAACTCTCACTTCTTACAACCACCCCTATAACTCTCACTTCTTACAACCACCCCTCACTTATTATCATTTCCCACCTTCTCTCCATACCATGTCATGTCCCCATGCCCCCTCATGAGCCCACACGTAGATAAAAATCTCATTCATGATATCCATTCAAAGTTTTAAGTCTCTTCATGTGTTCAAGTTATAAAACAATCTTCTGTTCAGTAACCACATCAAATCTTTAATATTCTCTTTGATCAAATTAGGAATTCAGCACCTTCTGTTGAGGGAAGTACTTTTGGAGATCTGAACATTCCCAATGTAATAACAGCCCTTGGGAAATATCAAAAAATTAATGTTCATGAACATGAAGGTCCGGATGAAATGATTTCTTCTAACCAATACCAGACGGCCTGTTGATCAAAGTAGTTCAGTAGTTGGTATTCTTTTCAGCTCTACCAGATTCAACCTGATTTTTATCAATTTTCAAGACCTGGTCTTTTAAAATAGTTCAGATCATGAAGATCTTATCTGTCCTTTGAAAAAAATGTCTATGTCTGTTTCATAAATTTGTCACTTCTACCTTGAAGGTTAAGGTACTTGGAGCAGTGAAAATAAGGTATTTTTGTATGATTTTTAATGGTCTCCAGAGCTGGTAGACATGGAACAGGAATCTTCCACTACTGTCAATAGCCCAGGTAAAGATAGTAACTCTTCCTCTCTCACAAATGTTTGGCATCAAAATTACAAGAGGTACTTGTCAGCTTATGGAGGTAATACTGGGTGAGCTACAACACCTTGTCGAGAACAATATTGATGGCCAATGAGATGCAACAAGCTGTAGCCTGATTGTGTAGAGAGCTGCCATGAATCAGTACAGAGAAAGGGTCTGTGCAATGCTCCAGTTCCTTTTCAATAAGAAAGGAGATGGAATTCTGGTGATGTGGGACAATGCTCCAGTCCCCTGTTTGATCATTGTTTATTTAGCCAATACTTCATATTGGATACTCAGTATCAAATTTAGAAGGCATTGAAAATAATTTCTGGGTTTTTTTTGGCTACTCATCTAAACTGAAATGCAGTTTGTGGACCATGTTTAATTTTGTAAATTAGATGTGCCTTCAGATCTATTCACTCTTATTTAGTTCATTTAATTATATTGCTCAAAAAGACACTATTCTACTGCAGTTCACAGGTTTGGTATTATCAGATGACTATTTTTATACCTATATTTTATTTCTGGCCTGAACCATCTAGCTCACACATATATCCCCACAAAACCAATTATAGACTCTGTCGTCTACACTGTTTAATTTTACTCTTATTCATTGAGGCTGTTCCCTCAAGTGTGTTTTGCTGGGGGAGAGGCAAGTCCTTCAAGCATCCATTCCCTCCACCATTGAAGCTCAGTAGCAGCAATGTAATGCTATCTACAAGGTGCACTGCAGAAATTCACCAAAATCCTCAGCACCTTCCAAACCCACAACCACTTCTATTGAGAAGGACAAAGACAACAGATATATGAGAACACCACCACCTTCAAGTTCCCCTCCAAGCCACTCACCATCCTGACTTGGAAATATATTGACATTCCTTCACTGTCACTGCGTCAGAATCTTGGAATTTCCTCCCTGTGGCATTGTGGGTCAACCCACAGCAGGTGGATGGCAGCGGTTCAAGAAGGCAACTCACCACCACCTTCTCAAGGGCAACTAGAGATGGGCAAAAAATGCTTGCCAGCCAGCGACCCCCACATTCCACAAAATTAATACATTTTTAAAAATTGCCCTTGCATACATCATAACTGTCACTGCGTCAGAATCTTGGAATTTCCTCCCTGTGGCATTGTGGGTCAACCCACAGCAGGTGGATGGCAGCGGTTCAAGAAGGCAGCTCACCACCACCTTCTCAAGGGCAACTAGAGATGGGCAAAAAATGCTGGCCAGCCAGCGACCCCCACATCCCACAAAATGAATACATTTTAAAAAATTGCCCTTGCATACATCATAGAAAAACTTAATTGTCATATTTAATACTATTGCCAAAATGTTTGTATTTCCCACAATTTATGGTGGGATTCTGGTGCCTTTTCAATCCCATCCAACAATAACCCAGAGGGAAGGTAAAGTGATAAAACTTTGTTCACCCTCATTTTTTTGGCAGAAAAGGGTTGTGATTTGTAACCAATCTGTGCCTGATCCCATTGAAGCAGACAGCACAGAAACATTCTGCTGCCTCCTCCTTTAAATTAATTCAGTTAATTCAGTGTACAGCTTAACTTGGCTTATGCTGTTGGCTGGCTGGCTGGCAGTCAGACACTCAACCGAAGGCTGAACAATGTTCAGGCTGAGGATGTGTTCCAGATAACCTCCATCTCTTATAGGCATCCCGTACCTTTCGAAGAAAAGCCGTACTGAACGAAAGAAGGCTGCTGTTGATGACTAACATTGCAATGTGATTGATCACCAGGCAAGAGAGATGACATCGTACTTCATTGATAGGGCACTGGAGATCTTATTCATGAGATGAAGCAGAGACGAGGTACTGTGTGTTATCCAAGGCTAGGAGGTCCTCGAAGAACATCCGCTGAAGGGCATGGCAGCAGGAAGTGAACATGATCTCCAGGATTTGCTTGTAATATCACAAGCAATTTAACAATGTCACACCAGTATTCAAGAATCAAACTTCAAATGATATCCAGTACCCAAAGCATCAGCAACCTCTCACACTCCTCAAGGAACCACATCTTTACCACTCACCCATCAGCAATATCAACCTTACAGCTCACATTCAGATACTCCACTTACAATGCTGCCACACTCAGCTCACACCTGGCAGCCTTCAGG
Source organism: Chiloscyllium plagiosum (assembly GCF_004010195.1). NCBI lineage: Eukaryota > Metazoa > Chordata > Chondrichthyes > Orectolobiformes > Hemiscylliidae > Chiloscyllium > Chiloscyllium plagiosum. Next base: position 79,367,297 of record NC_057710.1, on the reverse strand, counting down.
CATTCAGATAGAAACATTGATGGTACACAGTGTACGCAGTGCCTTTCTTTGGCAGCTCAAGATTATGCATAACAGATGGGAGCAGGGCTGGATTTGTCTCTCTCCTGTGTCCCAGGGATGTGATGGTGCTGCTCATGATGAGACTGTAGAAACTGCAGTCAGTGGGGACTTGTGGTAAACTGCAGCCTGAAGGCCCTTCTGAAGTCTCACCCTTGGCCTGCTGTCCAGCAGGAAATGCAAACTGCAGAGGGAAGGATTGTGGATCTCTTGCATTCCAAGCTGACACATCCTTTCCTCGCCCCATCCCACTCCTTCATTTGAATCTTGAAATGACCTTCCTTATTGAACATTTAAGATGCTATTCAAGAGTAACAGGGCTGTGTGTGGAGTCCAGGGCTACCCTCTACTTTCTTTCTTATTATTTTTTTACTTCTGTTCTTTTTCTTTTTTTCATTCATTTATTTTTCTTTTCTTTTCTTTAAAACTTTTTGAGGCAGCTCAATCAGCAACTTTAGCACGGCAGTGAGAGAGGGCCTTGCGCAGAATGGTGCTAGATTTCTGGTGGTCGGAGGTGACAATGGCAGCAGCAGGGGCATGGGCATCCTCCTGGCATTTGGGCCAGTTGCAGCAGCAAAGCTCCTCCAGTGATTGGAGGCGGTAGTGGTGGACCTTTCAAGATGGTGGGGGCAGCACGGCGAGACCATGGAGAGGGCGACTGGAGCGGGATACTTGGTGGGGTGGCCACGGCCTGGCCTGGCAGCAGAGGCCAGGGACTCCCAGCTGTGGTTGCAGCAGGCCCAGAGCGGGAACGCCTGGTTCTGGCTGCAGTAGGCCCAGAGCGAGGACTCCTGGTGCAGCAGGCCCAGAGCGGGGACTCCTGGTGCAGCAGGCCCAGAGCGGGGACTTCTGGTGCAGCAGGCCCAGAGTTGGGACTCCTGGTGCAGCAGGCCCAGAGCAGGGACTCCTGGTGCAGCAGGCCCAGAGCGGGGACTCCTGGTGCAGCAGGCCCAGAGCGGGGACTCCTGGTGCAGCAGGCCCAGAGTGGGGACTCCTGGTGTAGATAGCCCAGAATGGGGACTCCTGGTGCAGCAGGCCCAGAGTGAGGACTCCTGGTGCAGCAGGCCCAGACCGGGGACTCCTGGTGCAGCAGGCCCAGAGCGGGGATTCCTAGTGCAGCAGGCCCAGAGTGGGGACTCCTGGCAGCAAACCCAGAGTGGGGACACCTGATTCTAGTTGCAGCAGGTCCAGAGCGGGGACTCCAGGTGCAGCAAGTCCAAAGTGGGGACTCCAGGTGCAGCAGGCCCAGAGCGGGGACTCCTGGTGCAGCAGGCCCAGTGCGGGGACTCCTGGTGCAGCAGGCCCAGAGTTAGGACTCCTGGTGCAGCAGGCCCAGAGTTGGGACTCCTGGTGCAGCAGGCCCAGAGCAGGGACTCCTGGTGCAGCAGGCCCAGAATTGGGACTCCTGGTGCAGCAGGCCCAGAATGGGGACTCCTGCTACAGCAGGCCCACAGTGGGGACTCCTGGTACAGCAGGCCCAGAGCGGGGACTCCTGGTGCAGCAGGCCCAGAGCGGGGACTCCTGGTGCAGCAGGCCCAGAATGGGGACTCCTGGTGCAGCAGGCCCAGAGCGGGAACTCCTGGTGCAGCAGGCCCAGAGTTGGGACTCCTGGTGCAGCAGGCCCAGAATGGGGACTCCTGGCTATTGGCGAGGCAGTAGAGGCAGTGGAGCTGGGGTCTCCTGGTTGCGGTGTGAGTGTGGGTCCAGCATGGGACCCAACATCAGTTGGCAGCATTGGCGAGGTGGGCCCAGTGGCAAAGAGACATTGCCTAAAGAGTGGAGACTCTTACGTTAGTGGGTCTGGCACAGGCAGAGGCGAGGTGGTGGAGGAGAGATGACAACGCAGGTGTTGCTGGTGAGCTGGCTCAGGACACATGGCAGAGGCAGTGGACTGAAGATAGACTCTTTTAGTTTTACAGGTAGTTCTTCTGTAACACCATAATTGCACTCCAGCAGAACCTCGCCTAACAGAAAATCCCTTAGTATAAATAATGGGGTCTATGGAAAAAGTGGGGTTGGGGCCGAGCTGGAAGTAATATCACTCACAATCTCTTAAAAATCACCCAAAAGTCTAACACAAAGTGCAGCACAGCTGGAATGAAGGTTGAAATCAAATTTTTTAATGAAACAAAAGTAAATTTAACACAATACATTTAAAAAATATAAGAAAGCTGCTGTCTGTACAGTACAGGTACATAACTCTTTATCCGAAATTCGGAAATCTAAAACAGGTGACCCAACTCCACACCTTTTCAAACCATGTCACACAGCATGGCCCAGCACTGGCAGGCGTTAATTGTGTCTCAGCGCTCGTACTATTCACATGTGCGCCTGGTGTTAGGTAATTTATTTTATTTCACTGTGAAAATATCATCTATTATGAAATCTAAAAAATTCCGAATTCTGGAAAATCAACCTGCCCCGAGGATTTCGGATAAAAGATTGTGTACCTCCACCTTTCACAGAAAGCTGCTCTGCTGGCAACTGATATTGATGCGTGTGCAGAACAAAGTATGTAAACTGTTGAAGTTGTGCTATTGCCGACGGAGGGAAGCATTCTCCAAAATACCATTCCCTAATTCTTCAGTGATGTTATAGCCAAATCTCACTGCCGAAACGCACATTATCCCAGGTCTACCTATATCTTCTTATTCTTAAACTATTCAAAATGGCTCCAGATTGTGGTGACAGTTGAAGCTTTTCACTGTATTTTACTGCATTATCCACTGTAAAATGCAAGCGACAATAAATCATTCAATTCGATCAATTCAGTTCAGATATCCAAAACTTATCTCTGCTGGTCGCTACAGACCTAGGAGGAAGAAGCAGAGCAGCACCACAATACTGAGCAATATAGACTGTTACTTCATTTTACTCTTAAAGCTAACAATTCAGGTGTTGGAATTTCACAACCTTTCTAGGCAAGTTTAGAGCTGGGACCTACTCATGCTGAGTCCCTGGGCATGGCGGGGTTGTAGTCATACCAGGTTTAAACTAAAGGGTGAGATTTCAAATGAATGAGGACTTTGAAGGAGCAGCACATAAGAGAACACAGATGAACATGCACATACTCTTTCTCTCTTGGTTTTATTGCAGATCCAGAGGCACTGCAACAACTGCTGTCACTTTTCCTGCATCTCAGAGGGGAGCTTGATGTAAGCAATGGAGGTCTCACCTGCTGTCTGGAGAACAGCTCACCATCCTGCATTGCTTCATTTCAGGAAGGCCTTTCATGTTAAACATAAATCATACAATTAATTAGGCAAAGGTGCGTCTTCCCCAGGAGGAGGGAGCCTGGGATTGGAAAGAGCAAAAAAGCTGCCGATCAGTTAGAGTAATACCATTGGGAAACAATAAGTACTGCCGGATCGTTCAGGGACCTGGGCCACACATGCGATATCAGGGGTTGGGGTGAAGGGGATAATGAGTGAGTGCTGTAAAGGAGCGGGTGCAAAGTGGGGTTCAGCAGCAAGGGCTGGGGGCTGGTTCTGAGTGAGGTACTTTCCCAGTGCTGGGTCCCTCGATCGGGCATTGCGTGTCTTGAAAGAGGTTATTAACATACTCCCTGCCAGAAACCAACAAGTGACCTTGAAGGAGTTTGGGTGTTGAGCTTCCTGTGTGGTGAACCACACCCCCCCCCCTCCCCCCGAAACACACACACACTGTGTGAATTCCAACATTGGCTGATGGGGCTCCCAAGTGAGCACTAATTTAGAATGTGAGGTGATGCACTTTAATTGGAAGAATACTGAAATACAATATAAAACAGGGGGTACAATTCTAAAGGGGGTGCAGCAGCAGAGGGTCCTGGCTGTATATGTACACAGATCATAGAAGGTGGCAAGATAGGTGGAGAGAGAAGATAATAAAACATGCAGAGTTCTCGGCTTTATGAACAGGGGCATAGATTATCTGAGCAAGGAGGTGATGTTGAACTTGTAAAAGACACTGTTAGTCTTCAGCTGGAGTATTGCTTACAGTTGTGAGTGCCACATTATCGGAAAGATGCATTGGAGAGCATACAGATGGGATTTTATAAAAATGGTTCCAGGAATTAGAAGCTTCAGTGATGAAGATAGATTGAAGAAGTTGGGACTGTTTTCCTTGGAAAGAGGTAGATTGAAAGGAGGTCTGATAGAGATTTTTAAAACCATGAGTGGGCTGGAGAGAGTAGGTGGGGGATGCTGTTCCCACCCATAATTAGAAAAAGAACAAGTGGACATAGATTCACATTGATGTGCAAAAGAAGCAAAGGTTGATGGGAGAAAAAAACCTTTACTCACACATTCCATGGAGTTGGAATACACTGCTGGAAAATGTGGTGGAGGCATTTGAGGCATTCAAGAGGGTATTTGATGATTATTTGGATAGAAATAGTGTGCACGGATGTAGGGAAAAGGCAGGAGATAGGCAATAGGCACTAGGTACTAGCATAGGCACAATGGATTGAATGGCCTCCTTTTGTGTCATAAGAATTCAATCATTCTGTAAATTGCATATCCAATGACCTCAATTGTAATGGGACAGGAAGGCCATCCCCAAGCCAACCCATCCCACAACTGCCACTGTCTCACCTTCTTACCTGTCCCTCTAATACCCAACTGGCTACAGAGCTGGGCATACATATACGCCTTTAGTGCATACGGCTAACAGCATTCTCTGTCTTCATTGAAGGGATGCACAAGGTCACCAGCCAATCTCCAAAGATAAGTCACAGCAAGTCTGTAAACCTCTCTATTGTTCACCTGTAGGTTGGGCACCTGTTTCTTTCAATTGCACTTGTGGACTCAGGGTGGAGCATTGTGGAGCTGAGCTCATGTTCAGCTGAGAATGATTAACATAGACATTTTGTGGAGTTGTGCCGACAACGTTTCCTCAACTCACACCCGCCCAGTTGGATGTCCCTATCTAGTGAGCATTAGTGGCTTGCCCAGCATTGGATGATATCCATGACATGCACAAAGTGGCTGACAGTATCTATGACCTGCACCATGGTATGCCTTCAGGAGATCCTAAATTGCACTGAATGAGGTACGAAGGTAAACTGGCCAAAAATACAAAGGAGGATAGTAAAAGCTTTTTTAGATATGTGAAAGGTAAAATAATGGTTAAGACTAAAATTGGGCCCTTGAAGACAGAAACAGGGGAATATATTACAGGGAACAAAGAAATGGCAGAAGAGTTGAATTGGTACTTCAGATCGGTGTTCACTGGGGAAGGCACAAGCAATCTTGCTGAGGTAACAGTGGCTGGAGGACCTGAACTGAAGGGAATTTATATTTGCCAGGAAATGGTGTTGGAGAGACTATTAGGTCTGGAGGTTGATAAGTCCCTGGGGCCTAATGGTCTACACCCCGGGTACTGAAGGAGGTGGCTCGAGAAATCGTGGATGCATTGGTGATTATTTTCCAGAGTTCGATAGATTCAGGATCAGTTCCTGCGGATTGGAGGGTGGCTAATGTTGTACCACTTTTTAAGAAAGGAGCGAGAGAGAAAGCAGGAAATTATAGACCAGTTAGTCTGACCTCAGTGGTGGGAAAGATGCTGGAGTCAATTATAAAGGATGAAATTACGACACATCTGGATAGCAGTAACAGGATAGGTCAGAGTCAGCATGGATTTATGAAGGGGAAATCATGCTTGACTAATCTTCTGAAATTTTTTGAGGATGTAACTTTGAGGATGGACAAGGGAGATCCAGTGGATGTAGTGTACCTGGACTTTCAGAAAGCCTTTGATAAAGTCCCACATAGGAGGTTAGTGAGCAAAATTAGGGCGCATGGTGCTGGGGGCAAAGTACTGACTTGGATTGAAAATTGGTTGGCTGACAGGAAACAAAGAGTAGTGATAAAGGGCTCCATTTCGGAATGGCAGGCGGTGACCAGTGGGGTACCACAGGGATCAGTGCTGGAATCGCAGCTTTTTACAATATATATTAGTGATATAGAAGATGGTATTAATAGTAACATTAGCAAATTTGCTGATGATACAAAGCTGGGTGGCAGGATGAAATGTGAGGAGGATGTTAGGAGATTACAGGGTGACCTGGACAGGTTAGGTGAGTGGACAGATGCATGGCAGATGCAGTTTAATGTGGATAAATGTGTGGTTATCCACTTTGGTGGCAAGAACAGGAAGGCAGATTACTACCTAAATGGAGTCAAGTTAGGTAAAGGGGTAGTACAAAGAGATCTGGATATTCTTGTGCACCAGTCAATGAAGGCCAGCATGCAGGTACAACCAGGTAGTGAAGAAAGCTAATAGCATGCTGGCCTTCATAACAAGAGGAATTGAGTATAGAAGCAAAGAGGTTCTTCTGCAGCAGAACAGGGCCCTGGTGAGATCGCACCTGGAGTACTGTGTGCAGTTCTGGTCTCCAAATTTGAGGAAAGACATTCTGGCTATTGAGGGAGTGCAGCGTAGGTTCATGAGGTCAATATCTGGAATGGCGGGACTATCTTTTGTTGAAAGATTGGAGTGACTGGACTTGTATACCCTTGAGTTTAGAAGACTGAGAGGGGACCTGATTGAAACGTATAAGATTATTAAAGGATTGGATACTCTGGAGGCAGGAAACATGTTTCCCCTGATGGGTGAGTCCCGAACCAGAGGACACAGCTTAAACTTAAGGGCCATTTAGGACAGAGATGAGGAGAAACTTCTTCACCCAGAGAGTGGTGGGTATGTGGAATGCTCTGCCCCAGAGGGCAGTGGAGACCCAGTCTCTGGATTCGTTTAAGAAAGAGTTTGATAGAGCTCTCAAGGATAGTGGAATCAAGGGTTATGGAGATAAGGCAGGAACAGGATACTGATTGAGGATGATCAGCCATGATCATAATGAATGGTGGTGCAGGCTCGAAGGGCAGAATGGCCTACTCCTGCAAATATTGTCTATTGTCTATAAAAGGGAACAGTTTTTTTATTAATGGCCTTTCACTGCTTTTCTAAAAAAAAACTTGTTTCCCTGTGCTATTTTCCTCTTTTGAGTTGTTTTTCAGTTTGGATTGTTGTCATCAGAACATGATCAAGATATTCCTATTTAAATCAAATCCAAGTTTGTGAAATCATTGGAAAGCAAATGTTTTTTCTTTACTTTTATATGGTATAGGGATGTGGCTGGCAAGTCTGATAGTTGTACCTCATCTCTAGTTGCCCTTTAACTGATTGGCTCACTAGTCCACCTCAGAGGACAGTTAAAAGTCACCTACATTATTGGGGGCCTTTAGTCACATTTAGGCCAGAGCAGGTAAGGATGGCACATTTCTAAACTTAGATTAGATTACATTACAGTGTGGAAACAAGGCCCTTCAGCCCAACAAGTCCACACCAACCCACTGAAGCACAACCCACCCAGACACATTCCCCTACATTTACCCCTACGGGCAATTTAGCATGGCCAATTCATCTAACCTGCACATTTTTGGATTGTGGGAGGAAACCCACGCAGACACGAGGAGAATGTGCAAACTCCACACAGTCAGATGCCTGAGGCAGGAATTGAACCCAGGTTTCTGGCGCTGTGAGGCAGCAGTGCTAACCACTGTGCCAATGTGCCACTCATTTGTAATGATTGACAATTGCTATATGGTCATCATTGGACTTATTTGTAATTTTATTGAATTCAAATGCTGCCATTTGCCAATGTGGGATTTGGACACATTTCGCCAGAACATTAGCCTGGTCTCTGGCTTACTAGCGTAGAGATGTTCCCACACGCCACCACACATTCCCCCAACTAATGTTAATTGCAATAGATACATTTCCATGACTTCAGTAGGACTGAATGACTTCGCAGCAGATATGAAAAGGCTGCTGAATTGAAGTATACATTTCAGGTCAGGGAGTCACAAGCTATATGATGCCTGCTACAGATTCTTGTGCTGGTTGGCCAGCCAAGCTAAAGGAAATGATGAAGGGATTACTTTGAAAACAGCACAGTTGTATTTTTCCATGATTGAAGTGTTACAAGGGGAATATGTCATGTCAGGGAGATCAGGAGGCAGCTCAGCTGAAATGCCTGTATTCATGCATAACACTGATCAAGGCAAGAGTTGGCACAGCACCTGGCAAAGGTTGAAAGCAAGTTGCGCTCCCACCTTTGTAATTATATTAAACAGGTCACAAGTAACTCAATAAACCTATCAGCTACGATCCCATTATCAACATAAAACATTGATCTTGCATTATGACTGGCAAATAATAATACCATGAGATTTAGGTCATGCCATTAGTTCCTTCAAATTTCATATAGACCTCATGTGAACATGGACATAGGACCGTTTGGCTATGTACCACCATTCAGTGAGATCATGTCTGATCTGTATCCCAATTCTAATTATCCGTGTGCATCTCTTAATACCTTTAAATGGAAAACATTTATTTGTCTCATATTTAAAATTATTAACGTGAGTTAACATTTGCGCTTTTTCATGATTGAGAGTTCCACATGTATACAACCCTTTGGATGAAGGAATATTTCTGAACTTCTCACTTGATTGAATGACCTGGCTCTATTTAATTTATATCTCCTTTTCCTGGATCCCCTCAACAGCAAAACATATGTTTTCATTCTTCCTGCATGATCCATTATTTTCAAAATGCTAAAAAATCCTTCAAATCATTTCAAGCCTAACGCATGTCAACTTTCCTGATGTTTTAATTTCTAGAATTCTGGCAGTATCCCACAAGAAAATATAAAAATATGACTCTCTGCTGTCCTTATTCTAAGACCGATATATCCTTCATATAGTGCAATGTTTAAAGTTGCACACAATCCTCCAGATTGCTCTAAACTCACTTGGTATATATGTAGGAAAACTTGCTTTCCTTTATATTTCAACACTGTAGTGTTTTGTGCGAACAATCCATTAGTTTTATTGAATACATTTTGTACCTGACTGCTGTGCTTCAGTGATCTGCCCACAGAGGGTTACAAATCTTTATGGATTTGGAACATGGAACATAGAAAATAGAACATTACAGTGCAGTACAGGCCCTTCGGCCCTCGATGTTGCACCGACCTGTGGAACCAATCTGAAGCCCATCTATCCTACACTATTCCATTCTCGTCCATATATTATCCAATGACCATTTAAATGCCCTTAAAATCTACTGCTGTTGCAGGCAGTGCGTTCCTCGCCCCTACTACTCTCTGAGTAAAGAAACTATCTCTGACATCTGTCCTATATCTAATACCCCTTAATTTAAAGCTATATCGTCTCATGGTAACCATCTGAGAAAAAAGGCTCTCACTGTCCACCCTCTGTAACCCTCTCATTATCTTATATGGTTAAAAACAATGACTGCAGATGCTGGAAACCAGAGTCTAGATTAGAGTGGTGCTGGAAAAGGCAAAAGCCCTTCATCAGGAATACAGGATTATCTTATATGTCTCACTTAAGTCGCCTCTCAACCTTCTTCTCTCTAACGAAAACAACCTCAAGTCCCTCAGCCTTTTCTCGTAAGACTTTCCCTCCATACCAGGCAACATCCTAGTAAATCTCCTTTGAACCCTTTTCAAAGCTTCCACATTTTTCCCATATGTGGTGACCAGAACTATACGCAATACTCCAAATGTGGCCGCACCAGACTTTTGTACAGCTGTAGCATGATCTCAGGGTTCCAAACTCAGTCCCTCTACCAATAAAAGCTAACATATCGTAAATCTTCTTAACAGCCTTTGCATCCTGGGTGGCATCTTTCAGGGGTCTATGTACATGGACGCTGAGATCTCTCTGCTCATCTACACTACCAAGAATCCTACCATTACACAAACAGTACTCTGCATTCCGGTTACTCATTCCAAAGTGAATCACCTCACACTTTTCTGCATTAAACTCCATTTGCCACCTCTCAGCCCAGTTCTGCAGCTGATCTATATCCCTCTGTAAACTACAACTTCCTTCGTCATTATCCACAATTCTACTGACCTTAGTTTCATCCGCAAATTTACTAACCCATCCTTCTATGCCCTCATCCAGGTCATTTATAAAAATGACAAACAACAATGAACCCAAAACAGATCTTTGCAGTAGTCCACTAGTAACTGAACTCCGGGATGAATATTTCCTATCAACCACCACCCTCTGTCTTCTTTCAGTTTGCCAATTTCTGATCCAAATCACATAATCACCCTAAATCCCATGCCTCCATATTTTGTGCAATGACCTACCATGGGGAACCTTATGAAACGCCTTACTTAAATCCATATACATCACATCAACCACTTTGCCCTCATCCACCCGTTTATTCACCTTCGCAAAGAACTTAATAAGGTTTTTGAGGCACGACTTACCCTTCACAAAACTATGTTGACTATCCCTAATCAACATATTCTTCTCTATCAATCCTTTATTATTATAAATCCTATCTCTTAAAACCCTTTCCAACTCTTTACTCACAACTGAACTAAGGTTCACAGGTGTCTAATTTCCAGGATTGTCTCTATTCCCCTTCTTGAACAAGGGGACAATATTTGCTATAGTCTACTCTTCTGGCACTATTCCTGTTGACAATGACAGCATAAAGATCAAAGCCAAAGGCTCGGCAATCTCCTCCTTGGCTTCCCAGAGAATCCTAGGATAAATCACATCTGGCTCAGGGGACATATCTATTTTTACATAATCCAGAATTGCTAACACCTTCTCCTTATGCACTTCAATCCCATTTAGTTGTCTTTTTCCAGTGTGAATACTGATGAAAGGTATTCATTTAGCACTTCCCCTATCTACTCTGACTCCATGCACAACTTCCCACTACTATGCTTGATTGGCCCTACTCTTACTCAAGTCATTCTTTTATTCCTGATATAGCTATAGAAAACCTTAGGGTTTTCTTTGAACCTATCCGCCAATGACTTCTCATGTCCCCTCCTGGTTCTTCTTGGCTCTCTCTTTAGATCTTTCCTGGCTAACCTGTAACTCACTGAGCCATCACATTTCATCCTAACATAAGTCTTCTTCATCCTCTTGAAGAGAGATTCAATTTTCTTAGTAAACCACAGCTTCCGCACTCGACAACCTCCTCCCTGCCTGACTGGTACAGACTAATCAAGGACCCGCAGTAGTTGGTCCTTGAATAAGCTCCACATTTCAATTGTGTCCAACCCCTACAGTTTCCTTCCCCATCCTGTGCATCCTAAATCTTGCCTAATCACATCATAATTGCCTTCCCCCCAGTTATATACCTATTCCTTTCTATCATTAAAGTAAACATAATTGAATTGTGGTCACAATCACCAAAGTGCTCATCTATCTCCAAACATAATACCCGGCCAGGTTCATTACCCAGTGCCAAATCTAATGTGGCCTCACCCCTTGTTCTCCTGTCTACATACTATGTCAGGAAACCCTCCTGCGCACATTGGACAAAAACTGACCCATGTGAAGTACTTGAACTATAGTGTTCCCAGTCAATATTTGGAAAGTTAAAGTCTCCCATAACAACTACTCTGTCACTCTTGTTCCTATTGCAGATCATCTTTGCAATGCTATCCTCTACATCTCTGGAATTGTTGGACGTCAATAGAAAACTTCAGACAGGGTGACCTCTCCTCTCTTGTTTCCATTCTCAACCGATACAACCTCAGTAGAGGAGTCCTCAAATGTCCTTTCCGCTACCATAATACTGTCATTGACTAACAGTGCCACCGCCCCCCTCCCCCCCCTTTACTATCTTCTCTGTTCTTACTGAAACATGTAAATCCTGGAACCTGCAACAACTATTCCTGTCCCTGTTCTACCCATGTCTCTGAAATAGCCACAACATCGAAATCCCAGGTACCAATCCATGCTGCAAGTTCACCCACCTTATTCCAGATGCTCCTGGTGTTGAAGTAGACACACTTCAAACAACTTCTTGCCTGCTGGTGCCTTCTTGTGATCTTGAAATCTTAGTTCTGACTTCACAACTCTCATCCTCCCACATACTCAAACTACAGTTTAGGTTCCCATCCCCTGCTGAATTAGCTTAAACCCTCCTGAAGTGCATTAGCACACTTATATGCTTAAAAATCCTTCAACTACAGTGTTACCCATTCACTTAATCTATCAATACCTGCTTGTAATTTTATGCTTCTTATTCAGTCCATCAGTCTTTGTGTCTTGGACAAACTTTCTATTGTATTATATAATTCATTAGCAGTTATAGTGAATAGTTGAGGTCGGATCACAGATTTTTGTGAGCAGTCATTTTTCACTTCATTCCAATTCATATATACACTCAATTTCCCCATCCAAGGCAGAATTTTAAAGTATTAGTTCATGAGTGACAGAAGGTTAGTATGCAGGGCTTGCCTCTGATAAGTTGCTCCACCCCCATCCCCCCCACCCGCCAAACAGTATCCAAAACGGTTTACATCTTGTTGAGGGGAACGGCCACAGGGGATCCCTGCACTGCTTGTCAGTTCCCTTTCTGTTCCTTGACAGTAACTGATCTACCTTCTTTTTGTACCTGAGGTGTGACTACCTCCCTGTCACTCCTTTCAATAACCTCCTCCACCTGCCAAATGATCCAAAGTTCATCCACCTCCAGTTCCCTGACGCCATTTTCGAGGAGCTGGATTTAGGTGCACTTCCATTGTTCCTCATTTACCGTCATTTGAAAATATTCGGACTAATCTTTTTTATGGTATAAAATGGATGACCCCACACTTATATGCTTAAAAATCCTTCAACTACAGTGTTACCCATTCACTTAATCTATCAATACCTGCTTGTAATTTTATGCTTCTTATTCAGTCCATCAGTCTTTGTGTCTTGGACAAACTTTCTATTGTATTATATAATTCATTAGCAGTTATAGTGAATAGTTGAGGTCGGATCACAGATTTTTGTGAGCAGTCATTTTTCACTTCATTCCAATTCATATATACACTCAATTTCCCCATCCAAGGCAGAATTTTAAAGTATTAGTTCATGAGTGACAGAAGGTTAGTATGCAGATACAGTATATTATTAAGATTGCAAGTGGGATATTATCTATTGTGAAATTAACATAAAAATAAGGATGCTTTGCCTGTTATAAAACGTATTGGTGAGGTCACATCTTGAATGAGGTGGGTGGTTTTGGACTCCTTATTTAAAGATAGATGTAAATGTTTTAGGGACAATTCAGGTTTCTCGATTGATACCTGGAATAATTGGGTTGTCTTATGAGGTAAACCTGGATAACTCATGCTTCATACCATTGTCGCTTCCCTTATTAAGATTCAGGACCCTAGTCTCAGAACGACTACCTGACTCTCCATCTTGATGAAGAATTCTATCATATCAGTCAATCATGCCCAAAGAATCACACACAATCACATTACCAATTATTCCTTTCTCACTGCGTATTATCCAAATTGGAAAATGAGCAGTGGCTTGATTGCAGTGTATACAATCCTGTATGGTCTTAACAAGGTGACCATGGAACAATGAAGGTTGAGTTGAATACCAAGGATGGTGAATACAATGGTGTAAGTTGTACTGGGGTGGGTGAAAAAAACAGTGGGTGTGATTGGGGGCTGCGCATGTGGTTTCAATGGAAATGGAATGGGAGGGAATAATTGTGTGAATATCCAGGGAGATTGTGAAAGGATCAATTGTTAAAGGGGGAGATTGAACATTAAAAGTTATGGGATGGGGAATAATATTTGTAATGGGATAGAATAGAGTGTGAAACCCTAAAAAGAAAAGTTTGCACCACCGATCATTTGCAACTGTATTTCCAAAATGAATCACAGAGAATGCATGGTGACCACAGATATGTTCACCCATGTTACTGCATAGCCCTAATCCAACTGAGGTTTGAAACATCAAGTGAAAAAACTTACTACATGAGTATTTAGTTAAGAACTTTGCATATAAGGGGAAATCTCATTGCAAAGCTAAGGTCAAAAAGTCTGAAAGCTTCGAAATGCCACCTCCCAACAATGTCTCTGTTATTCATTAACTCCTGAAGGAAGGGCATTAGTCAATCATCATTAGAAGAGATGGTGTGATGTGGTGGGGTGTTTGAGCAGATGCAGGACAATGGGATGAAATTTTTATACACTTGCACTGCTGTACATTGGAATGCTGTAAGGCTGCCTCACAGAGTATAATGCAGGCCAACAGTGCAGGGCAAACAATGTTATGCTAATCACCACATTCATGGAAAGCAATAAAGATCACAAACATCATCTCAGTTCACAATAATTGAGTTTGCAGGAGTTTTATCTAAATGCTTGTAGAGGTAGCTTCAAGAGGATATTGACATTTGTTCAGTAGTCCTTCTATTGAATCAGGAGAATGTGGTGCAGGAATTACAAGTGGAATTTCTTATATGTCACTGATACATTTCAGGTCTCACTACAACATAAGAGTATGGTGACACCAACTGCTTTGTAACTGACTTCTGGAGGTCTTTGTTGTCAAACTGATTAGATTCCCTACAGTGTGGGAACAGGCCCTTCGGCCCAACAAGTCCACACCAACCCCCCGAAGAGTAACCAATCCAGACCCATTTCCCTCCCACTGCCACACCGAACACTATGGGCAATTTAGCATGGCCAATTCACCTGACCTGCACATCTTTGGACTGTGGGAGGAAACTGGAGCACCCGGAGGAAACCCACGCACACACGGAGAGAATGTGCAAACTCCACACAGTCACCCAAGGCTGGAATCGAACCCAGGACACCGGAGCTGTGAAGCAACAGTGCTAACCACTGAGCCACCGTGTGATGTTGCCATAGTATGTAGAAGGCTGAGCTGGTGCCGGATCTCCTCATCAACGGTGGTCTTTTTGAAAAGGTGACTGCAAAGGTATGGGAAGTGCTCAACATATTCCAGAGTCTCTCCCCTTCAACATAAATATGAAGTAGAATATTTAGAATTATAGAGATGTACAGCATGGAAACAGACCCTTCGTTCCAACCTGTCTATGCTGACCAGATATCCCAACCCAATCTCGTCCCAACTGTCAGCACCCATATCTTTCCAAACCCTTCCTATTCATATACCCATCCAGATGCCTCTTAAATGTTGCAATTGTACCAGCCTCCACCACTTCCTCTGACAGCTCATTCCATACATGTATTACCCTCTGCGTGAAAACGTTGCCCCTTAGGTCCCTTTTATATCTTTCCTCCTCACCCTAAACCTATGCCCTCTAGTTCTGGACTCCCCAGCCCCAGGGAAAAGACTTTGCCTATTTATCCTATCCATGCCCCTCATAAGTTTGTAAACCTCTATAAGGTCACCCTTCAGCCTCCAACGCTCCAGGGAAAACAGCCCCAGCCTGTACAGCCTCTCCCTATAGCTCAAATCCTCCAACCCTGGCAACGTCCTTGTAAATCTTTTCTGAACCCTTTCAAGTTTCACAACATCTTTCTGATAGGAAAGAGATCAGAATTGCACGCAATATTCCAACAGTGGCCTAACCAATGTCCTGTACAGCTGCAACATGACCTCCCAATTCCTGTACTCAATACTCTGACCAATAAAGGAAAGCATACCAAACACCTTCTTCACTATCCTATCTACCTGCGACTCCACTTTTAAAGAGCTATGAACCTGCACTCCAAGGTCTCTTTTGATTGATTAATTCTGGGTTGAGGTATGAGTTTTGTTTTGGCAAAGTTCAAATTCAGGCTAAGTCGCTTGTGTGCAGAAATGAAGAGATTAAAAAATGTCTTGCAAATCAGATGTGGAGAGAGCAATGTCACTGCAGCCAATTACCATATTGTAGATTATTTATGTCTATTATGGGCATAAATGGAACTGAGGGTAGTTACTTTTCCATCCATCCATCCAGTAGTTAATATTCACACCAGAAGACAGTGGATCTTTGATGAGGTGTAATGCCACTGTTTGGCAGATTTTAAGCAGTATAGGAATCTTATGGAACATTCTTGACACCTGGATTGAGAAGACACCTTTTTCAGATCTTCCATCATGAAACAGTTGTAAGACTATGATGATAAAGTCTCTTGTATGTCTAAATCTCTGGGACACAATAGACAGACACCCAAACGATTTACTCACCCAAATGTTTTGGTCAGGTCATTGAGTGTAGCGAAGACTTCCTGCGGTTGCTCTGCATATAAATTGGGCAAATGAAATAAAACAAATTCTTCACAATACCATAGAAGAGGAATTCCTAGAGTGTATATGGAATGGTTTTCTGGACCAATACACTGAAAAACCAATTAGAGAACAGGCCATCTTAGACTGCAAGTTCTGCAGTGAGAAAGGAATAATTGGTAACATAGTTGTGAGTGACTCCTTGGGGATGAGTGACCATAATATGTCAGAATTCTTCATCAAGATGGAGAGTGAGTTGGCTGATTCTGAGACTAGGGTCTTGAATCTTAATAAGAGACATGACAATGATATGAGGCATGAATTGGCTATGATGGCTTGGGAAATGTTGACCATATTGACCTGGTTTCCTAAACTGAACTAGTCCCATTTGCCTGTGTTTGGCCCATATTCCTCTGTACCTTTCCTATCCATGTACCTGTCCACATGTAGAGTCATAGCGTCATATAGCATGGAAACAGTCCCTTTGGTCCAACTTGTCCACACTGACCAAGTTTCCCAAGCCAAAATTAACCCCATCTGCATTTGACACATATCTTTGTAACCCTTTCCTATTCATGTAGCTGGCCAAATGTCTTTTATTGTTGTAACTGCACTTGCATCTATCATTTCCTCTAGCAGTCCATTCCACATACAAATCACCCTCTGTGTGAAGTAGTTGTCCCTCAGGTTCTTTTTAAATCTTTCTCATCTCGCCTTAAACATATGCCCTCTAGTTTTGAACTCCCCAACCTTGAGAAAAGACCATTGCTATTCACTATATATATGTCCCTCATACTTTATAACCCTCTGAAGTGTCACTCCTCAACCTCCTGTGCTCCAGTGATAAAAGTACCAGCTAATCTAGCCTTTCCTTATAGCTGTAGCCCTCCAATCCTGGAAATCTTCTTGCAAATCTTTAATGCACCCTCTTCAATTTATTAATATCCTTTCTATAGCAGGGTGACCAGAACTATACACAGTACTCCAAAAGTGGCCTCACCAATGTCCTGTACAACCACAACATGATGTCCTGGCTCCTAAACACAATGTTCTGAGGAAAATCAAATGCTTTCATTAGCACTCTGTCTACCTGTGGCACAACTTTCAATGTACCTGAACCCCTATGTTTCTCTGTTCTGCAAATATCTTCCAGAGCCCTGCCATTTACAGTGTAAATCCTGCCCTTATTTGTTTTATCAGAATGCAATACCTCATCATTATCCAAAAGGTAGACATGAATAACTTACCAGAAGTGATAGGGAACACAGGGTTTAATGAGAGGCAAGAACTAAAGCATTAGCAGAGAAACACTGTTGGAGCAATTCTTGGGATTGAGAGCTAATAAATCCCCAGGGCCTGAGAATATACATCCCAGAGTAGTTAAGGAAGTGACCCTAGAAATAATGCATTGGCAGGAACCATAATTCTAAGATTTTTTAGACTCTGGAACAGTTTTTACTGATTTGAGGGTAGCTAATGTAACCTCATTATTTATAAAGTGAGGTTGAGAAAAAACAAGGAATTATGGACGAGTGAGTCTGTAGTTGGGAAAACGCTAGAGTTCATTATCTAGTATTTTATGGCAGTACACTGAGAAAAACGGAGTAGAATCAGACAGAGTCAGTATGGATTTACCAAAAGAAAATCATGCTTGAGAAATTGAGTGGAATTCATCTAGGATGTAACTTTTAGAGTCAATGAGGGAATGTCAGTTGATGCGGATTTGGATTTCCCGTGCCACAGAAAGGCTACCAACATCATCAAAGACTCCTCCCACCTCAGTAATGCTCTCGTACAACCTCTTCCATCAGGCAGAAGATATTCAGGCTTGAACACATGCACTAATGGGTTCAAGAACAGCTTCTTCCCTGCCGTAATCAGACTGATGAATGGACTCTCTAGCCTCAAATAATGTTGATCTTGATTTGCTCACGTCCCGTGCACTGTAACCTTTATCCCTCCCTCCTTCGGTTTAAGTATGCTCTGATCTGTATGTCATTGTTTGCTATGATCTGCCAGTACTGCTCGCAAAACAAAGCTTTTCACTGTACTTAGGTACCTGTGACTACAATAAATCAAATCAAATCAAATCAAATCAAATCAAATTTGGAAGGGTTTCAACAAAGTTCCACATAAGAGGTTAATGTGTAAAATTAAAGTGCATGGGGCGTAGGGTTGTATATTGAAATGGATAGAGAATTGGTTAGCAGGTAGGAACCAAAGAGTAGGAAGGAAAGTGTGTTTTTCTGAATGGCAAGAAGTGATTAGTGGGATACTAGGGATGGGTACTAGGACAAAATGAGGTTTGCAGATGCTGGACATCAGAATCAAAAACTGTGGTGCTGGAAAAGTACAGCCAGTCAGCAGCATCCGAGGAGCAGGAGACTTGATGTTTTGAACATGAGATGATGAAGAACTCATGCTCAAAACATCGACTCTCCTGCTTCTCGGACACTGCCTGACTGGCTGAGTTTTTCCAGCACCACAGTTTTTGACATGGATACTAGAACCCCAGCTATTCATCAAATACGTTAATGATTTAGATGATAGAATTATATATAATATCCCAAGATTTGCAGATGACACAAAGCTGGTAGAAGGATGAGCTTTGAGAAGGATTCAGAGATGCTGCAGTGTGGGTTGGACAGTCTGGGTGAGTAGGCAAATGCATGGCAGTTGCAATATAATATGGATAAATAAATAATACTGAGTAGTATACAATCATCAGCAAACATTGTTCCTTCTGGCCTTATGGAAGATGATGAAGTAGATGAAAATTGTTCGGTCTAAGTCATTACTCTGAAGAATCCCTGCAGCGATATTCTGGGCCTGAGGTGATTGACCTCCAATGACCACAGCCATCTTTCTTTGTGCCAGGTATGCCTCCAACGAGTGGAGAGCTTTCCCCTGATTTTCAATGAATCTAGTTTTACTAGAATTCCTTGATGTCATACTCAGTCAAATGTTATTTTGATGTCACTCATACCTCACCCATGGAACTCAGCTCTTCTGTCTAGTTTGGACCAAGGTAATGATGAAGTTAGGAGCTGAGTGGCTCTGATAGAGTCCAAACTGAGCATCAAACTGAGGAGGCTACCGTTCCTGCTGAAATCACAATCCCATACTCCTATGCCCAAAGTAGGTGTAAATTTCTTTACGGTCTTCATCCATTCTGGATGTTTCTTACATGAGATTAAGCATAAACAGAGCCCCATTATAAATTTTGGGAGATGTGAACAATTTAAGGACTGATCTAAATATGACAATTTCAAGAGAATCACACTTGGGAAAACAGCCCTGATGAGTTGGTGCAAAATTGAATGATATATATAACAGACTAGGTTGTGATTAGAAAATATATTATGAAGATATGCATGTGAGCAATGCATTTTGAAACCGAATTAAAATATATCAGCAAGATCAACCTGAATAGATCTAAAGAGAAGTCTAATTTATTAAAGGGACCATGAGCTCTAAATTGTTAGATGTGTAACTGAGTAAAAACAAAACAGCAATTATTTCCTGTCTCAGAGTTAAGGTGAACTTCTGGAATGTGTCAATAGAGCAACAATATGATAGCAGTAACTGATTTGTGAAAAAAATAACTGAGAGTTTTATTCATTGGCACCTTCCATTGTGGTGCGTGAGCTTTTAAAGCCAGGTTGTGACAATGGTTTTCAAAGAGCACCTGGTTATTATAAAATCTAACGAAATGATTTTGTCGAGTAAAGTTTGACTTTGATTGATTACTGCCTTGGCAATAGGTTACATTAGAAGGAATAAAGGTCTCAGCAAGGACATTAACTCTCTTTCAGCTTTTCTCAGGAGGCTACACAGGACATCATGAACTCTTTCGCTTTCTGGTTTCAAAGGTCACCTGGTCTCTTGCTGATGGACTATTGGTCATTTCTAAGAGTTATTATATCATTACAATAGATTTATGAGGCCTGCTGAATTTTGTCATAAGATTTGTTCTGTGTGAAATTATTTCTGAATCACGCTTCAGTGCTTCTTTTTAGGCAGGCTGTCTGGCTGTGACTGGTAGGTTACACACTAATCTTTTAAGTGTTTTCAATGCCTATGGAACTTCACAGCCACATTGTGATCTGAACAGCAAACCCCTTTGGGCACTGAAGGATCTAATCCAGTGCAGATTGACTTAGACTTCTTTTAACTAAACAATAGGCGTCTAACTGACCTACATTGATTCCCTTTCCACAAGTGATTGAATTTTAAATCCTTATCCTTTTCTGAAAATGTCTCTGTGGCCTCACAACACCCTCGCTCTCCAACTTTCCCATGTCTATGGTTGCTTCATCAAGAACTGTCTGTGGTGATTTTGAATCAGTGATTTGTCTGAGTGGACAGCATCATTTTGCAAAGATGTTCAAAGAACTGAATTTAATGAATGCTCTGGTGGGCTGGCTGAGTTAAAAAGACAGGAGCCAAAATTAATACTTGAGCATTGGCTTTAGAAAGAAAAGGAAATCTAAATTAGTGGAAAGGATCAAACCTCATGCCTGCTCCTCTTAACCTTTTAACCCATTGCTAATTGAAAATCTGTCTACATCCTCCTTTAACTTATTCAGTGCTCCAGCATCTACCATTTGTTTTGTGGCCATGCAATGTAGTGAACGTATACATCAGAGCAATAGAGAGTCTATACTAAAGTGATAGAAGGTATCAACAACAGTGTTATCAAGCAACAGCTGCTCAGCATTAACCTGCTCAGTGACACCCAAATGTGGGTTCAGCGAGGATCACTTATCTCCTGACCTCATTGTGGCCTTGGACAGAAGAGTTAAATCCAGAGGTGAGGTGAGAGTGCCAGCCCTTGATCTCAATTAGAGTAAAGGGCAGACCTTTTAGAACAGAGATAAGGAGAAACTTTGTCAGCTAGAGAGTGGTGAATCTCTGGAATTCACTGCCACGGAAGGCTGTGAAG
The DNA here is from genome assembly GCF_004010195.1 of Chiloscyllium plagiosum. NCBI lineage: Eukaryota > Metazoa > Chordata > Chondrichthyes > Orectolobiformes > Hemiscylliidae > Chiloscyllium > Chiloscyllium plagiosum. Next base: position 79,346,249 of record NC_057710.1, on the reverse strand, counting down.
GCCAGGTCATTGAGTATATTTAAGTCAGAGATAGACAGGTTCTTGATTGTAAAGGGGATCAAGGGTTAAGGGGAGAAAGTGGGAGAATGGGGTTGAGGACCTTATCAGCCATGATTGAATGATGGAGCAGACTTGATAGGCTGTATGGTCTAATCTCTGCTCCGATGTCTTATGGTCTTATATTCCTATATTTGACCGAGTGTGGTATTAATAACCCCAGCAAAACTGGAGTCAATGGAAATCGGACAAAAACTCTCTGATCATAGAGTTGTACAGCATGGAAACAGACCCTTCGGTCCAACACATCCATGCAAAAGATAATCCCAAACTAAACTATTTCCACCTGCCTGCTCCTGGCCCATATCTGTCCAAACCCTTCCTATTCATAAATCCATCCAAATGTCTTTTAAACGTTGTAATTGTACTCGAATCTTTACTTCCTCAGGAAATTCATTCCACACACGAAACACCCTCTGTGTAAAAGATTTGTCCCGCACATCTTTTTTAAATCTATCTCCTCTCACCTTAATGATGTGCTCCCTAGTCTTGAAATCCCTCTTCCTAAGGAAAAAACAACTACCATCAACTCTAATTATGCCCCTCATTATTTTATAAGATTCTATCAGGTTGCCTCTCAACCTCTTACACTCCACTGAAAAACATCCCAGCCTATCCAGCTTTTCTTTATAACTCAAACTTTCCATACCCAGCTTGGGTATGGAACATCCTGGTAAATCTCTTCTGAAAATTCTCCAGCTTGATAATATCTTCCCTATAACTGGGCAACCAGAACTGGACACAGTATTCCAAAAGAGGCCTCACCAATGTCCTGTACAACATCAACATAACATCCTAACTCCTATACTCAAAGGACTGAGCAATGGAGGCAAGTGTCCCAAATACCTTTTTAACCAGCCTGTTGTATGTGATGCAAACTTTAAAGAATTATGTACCTGTACTCTGAATCTCTCTGTTCTACAATGCTACCCAAAGCCCTACCATTAATTGTTGAAGCCCTGTCCTTGTTTGTTGTATCAAAATACAATTCCTCACGTTTATCCAGCTTGAACTCCATTTACCATTTTTCAGCCCATTGACCATTTGATTCAGATCCTTTCGTAACCTTAGAAAATCTCTTTATTGTCTACTATGCCACAGGTTTTGGCTACCATGAGAACTTTGTCAAAGGCTTTACTAAAATCCAAATAAAAAATGCCTCCTGCTCTGCCATTATCAACCTTTTTGGTAACTTCCTCAAAAAAGTTTGAGAGACACGATTTTCCTCACACAAAACCATGCTGACTATCCTTAATCAATTTTTGCATCTCTAAATGTCCATAAATCCTATCTTTTATAATCGCCGCCAACAATTTGCACACAACCGAAATCAGACTCACAGGTCTATTGTTCCCCAGTTTCTCCTTACAACCTTTCTTAAACAAAGGTACAACATTAGTTACCCTCCAGTTATCAGACACCATTGTTATAGATAATGCATATATTTTTGCAAGGGGTCTTGTAATTTCCTCCCTTACTTTCCACAACATTCTGGGATACATATGATCAGGTTCTGGAGACGTATCCACCTTTATATTCTCTAAGACCTCCCAAACTTCCTCTTCTGTAATGTGAACTGGTTTTAAAACATCAAAGTTTATTTTTTCTGCATTCTCTAGACTCTATTTCTTTCTCCACAGTAAAAGATGATGCAAAATATTCACTTAGTATCTTTTCTATCTCCTGATGTTGGAGTTGTGCCTGGTACATAGGAAGACAATTGTGGTTGTTAGAGACCAGTCATCTCAGCTCCAGGACATCTGTGCAGGAGCTCCTCAGGGTAGTGTTCTAGGCTCAACCACCTTCGGCTGCTTCATCAATGACTTCCCCATCGTTAGAATTACAGTACTTGGTCATGATTCATTGGGTGAAGTTGCAGCAAGAGTTTAATTGGCAATATAACAAAGGACTGATTTGTATTCCAGAAACAAGTTAAATGGTTTGGTGCTAAATATTGTTGAACTTGTCATCCATGCAAATTCTGCAGGGCAGCTTCCAACTTTTGCAAGACTTTTAAAGTCATTTCCCATTGACAAGCCTTTCATTAGTATTTTTATTGCTGCTAATGTATGAGTCCACTCTTTATAGAGCAAGTATGAAATGTTTCTGACATGAGCATTCTGTTGATACTGTTACTTAAGTAAATATGAGTCTACCTGGGGTACAGATGCACCTGTCCCCACCCTATTCCTGGATCTGAACCTCATCCTGCGATTCCCAGACATTGAGTAAAATTCCCAATGAAGCAATCATCCCCCACAGAGTTGCTGTTGCTAACAAAAGTAAAAAAAAACCTTTGAATGGTAAATTCTCAAGAGAGACAGAGAAACAAAAATAAAATGAAAAAACACAAGGTAAAATAATGATGTAAAGCAATTAAAATAATATAAAATAAAATTAGCAAAACGTGGTTCGCTAAGTGATATTAGTCACCCAACACAGTTTCCAAAAGAAGTAGAAAGCAGCTCCTACATTCTTTGTACGGTTGCAGAAGCTGTGCCTGTATACACAAGTACACTGCAAAAATATTCGACCGTTACAGATAATGATTGTTTTTACTGTGCGAGGCGATTTCATCCACCAGTACAGAAGATAAGGCTCCTTTTCATTGGTGCATTGGAATTGATTTTTACTTTATCATTGTACATTTACAAACATCTACAGACATGAATATAATTAGAGGGGCTTTTCTCAGGAAAAAAATTAATGATGATTATTGATCAGATAGGCCAATGGGCCAAGGAGTGGTAAGTAGAGTTTAATACTGATAAATTTGAGGTGTTGCTTTTTGGTAAGAAAAAACAGGGCAGGACCAGTACAGTCCTGGGGTGTTTTGCTGAACAATGAGACCTAGGGGTGCAGGTGCATAGTTCCTTCCACAAGTGGAGTCACAAGTAGACAGGTTGGTGATAAGAGTGTTTGGCACACTTCCCTTCATTTGTCAGTGCTTTGAATATACAAATTGAGAAGTCATGTTGCAGCTACAGGACATTGGTTAGGTCAGTTTTGAAATACTGTGTGCAATTCCGGTCTCCCAGCTACAGGAAAGATGTTGTGAAACTTGAAAGAGCTTACAAGGAAATTGCTGAGATTGGAGCATTTGAGTTATAGGGAGATGCTGAATAGGCTGGATTTCTCTTTTCCTCCAGCATCTGAGATTGAGGGGTGATCTTTTGAGATTTATAAAATCATAAGGGCCACAGAGAGGGTGAATAGCCAAGGTTCTTTTTCCTAGGATGATGGGAGGCCAAAACATTAAGGGCATGGGTTTAAGGTAAGAGGGGAAAGATTTAAAAAGCAACTGAGGGGTAACAGTTTCATGGAGGGTGATGCATGTATGGAACAAACTGCTAGAAGAAGTGGTGGAGGCTGGCGCAGTTACAATATTTAAAAGGCACCCGGATCGGTATATGAATAGGAAGTGTTTAGAGGGATATGCACCAAATGCTGGCAAATGGGACTATGTCAGATTGGGATATCTGGTTGGCATGGATTAGTTGGACTGAGGGGTCTGTTTCTGTGCTGTATGACTCTATGATTCTATTAGTGGGCCAAGATTAACTGTAGCCTAAAACTGGTTCATATTGAACAGACTTTTTAGTGTTCAAAAACTGTGCTGGACTAATGGTTAAAACTAATTCTGCATGGAATTTTATTAAGGAGCATGTTCATTCTTCTTCAAGTTGAGACAGCTATTGTACAGCTCCACAACCACTTAGGGGTACTTTGAAAGAGATTTCTGTAGTTTCCTTTGCTGGGTACATTTCAGTTTGAGGTCAGAATGAATTATTGACAAAACCTCTCCTGAATCATTACTGTTTTTCTTCAAAAAAAACCCAAAAGAAAACTGTGGATGCTGGGAATCAAAAACAAAGACAGAAATTGCTAAAAAAGCTCAGCAGGTCTGGCAACATCTTTGGAGAGAAATCAGAGTTAATGTTTCGGGTTCTGAGAAAGGGTCACTGATCCTGAAACATTAACTCTGATTTCTCTCCAGAGATGTTGCAAGACCTGCTGATTTTTTCTAGCTATTTTTGTTTTTGTTACAGTCTTTTATTTTTGTCAATGAGTTAATCGTATTTTTGGAATTTGTTTACACCCAAACAGTATCTACTTTGCAGTTGATGGACTGTAATATTTAAAATATTTTTGACATAAAAGTGTTATGCTCTTTTCTTCAATCTCTTCATTGACAATAATGCTCTATTGATTGGCTGGTAAGAGGTCTCCATGCCTACAACTTTGTCTAAAGAAGGATACAAATCTTTTCAGAATTAGCAATGTTTTTTAGGTAACTAACATGGCTTCCAGAAGTCATACAAATCAAAATCAAAATCAAAATCAAAATCAAAAATGTTTTCAGCCAGGCATGTCTAATTTTAATTTTTAGGATACTACTTCAGGCATTTGTTGGACTTCTGAGTTCTAAACGTTAAAATACCCAATGTATGTTTCAAAAATAGATACCACAGGAGATTTAAAGAAAATTGTGGTGGATTTAAACATAACAATAAAATCAAACAGTTACTTATATATTTGAAGTTTGAAAACCTCAAATTCTAAAAATGCTCTTATTTCTTTAGGGTATCAGCAAGATAATGTTTGTAGAGAATTTGTCTCACTAGAATAGATGTAAGAGCTGTGATTGAACTGTTCCATTATAGTTTGATCAGTTTCCCAACCTGTGACATTGCATCATTAAAGGTGCTATGTAATTGCAAGTGGTTATTGCAAGAATTCGAGCTTTTCAGATTAAAAGGAACAAGTGCAAATGTCATATTTCTGAAATAAAAAGAGAATAAATGCTGGAAATAAAAAGCAGCTTCAATGTTACTTGAAAAGTGAAATGACAAACTAATGTTTAGGCTTAAAGCCTGCAATGCACTTTGAGCATTTTCTGTAGATATTGCTGCTCCTTAGCTTGTTTACTTTAAACATTGTGAAAGCAATTCCTCCAGGTTTTCTTGTGATTGACTTGAAAGCTCACACTACTGTTTAATCTCTTCTGAAGTCCTTTTCAAAGAACCTGAATTATTTATGATCACGTTGCTACATTATAGAAGCAGCTTACAAAAATGGCACACTAATTTCACCATTTACCTGTCGACTGGAATACGTTGTTAAAATAGAATGTAAAGACAGTACTGACTGAATGAAGCATTCAATGTCAAGAGGAAACCTTAGTTTCATAGAACATAGAACATTACACCGCAGTACAGGCCCTTCGGCCCTCGATGTTGTGCAGACCTGTCATACCAATCTGGAGCCCATCTACCTACACTATTCCATGTACGTCCATATGCTTGTCCAAAGATGACTTAAATCTACTTAAAGTTGGCGAATCTACTACCGTTGCAGGCAAAGCATTCCATACCCTTACTACTCTCTGAGTAAAGAAACTACCTCTGACATCTGTCCTATATCTATCACCCCTCAATTTAAAGCTATGCCCCCTTGTTCTCGCCGTCACCATTCTTGGAAAAAGGCTCTCCCTGTCAACCCTAACTCTCTGATTATCTTATATGTCTCTATTAAGTCACCTCTCAACCTTCTTCTCTCTAACGAATTCGATCCCTCTATTAATAAAAGCTAAAACACTGTATGCCTTCTTAACAACCCTGTCAACCTGGGTGGCAACTTTCAAGGATCTGTGTACCTGGACACCGAGATTTCTCTGCTCATCTACACTACCAAGAATCTTACCATTAGCCTAGTACTTTGCATTCCGGTTACTCTGACCAAAGTGAATCACCTCTCACTTGTCCACATTAAACTCCACTTGCCACCTCTCAGCCCAGCTCTTTCACATTTTTCCTTTCAATTTCTCAATTCTGTCTAGTGAAGGAAGAGAGCTTTGCTATTGTCTGCTTATAATTTATTAAAGTAAGACTGTTGTAAAGACATAAGACCACAAACCATGGGAATGGAAGTAGGCCATACAGCCTACTCAGTGTGGCTTGTCTCTCCTGCTCCTCGGATGCTGCCTGATCTGCTGTGCTTTTCCAGCGCCACATTTTTTTGACTCTGATCTCCAGCATCTGCAGTCCTCACTTTCTGGATTAGTGGTGCTGGAAGAGCACAGCAGTTCAGGCAGCATCCAAGGAGCAGCGAAATCGATGTTTCGGGCAAAAGCCCTTCATCAGGAATAAAGGCAGTGAGTCTGAAGCGTGGAGAGTTAAGCTAGAGGAGGGTGGGGGTGGGGAGAAAGTAGCATAGAGTACAATGGGTGAGTGGGGGAGGGGATGAAGGTGATAGGTCAGGGAGGAGAGGGTGGAGTGGTCCTCACTTTCTCCCATTCAGCCCATTGAGTCTGTTGATCACTCGGTAAGATTGTGGCTGATCTGATAATTGTCAACTGGGATACAATGGGGATTGCAGATGTTGGAGAGTCAGAGTTCATGAAGTGTGTTGCTGAAAAAGACACAGAAGGTCAGGCATCATCCAAGGAGCAAAAGAGTCGACATTTCTGGGGGGACCCTTCTTCAGGACTGGAGAGGGGGAAGGAGGTTGAGAGATAAATGAGGGGAGAAGGGAGGATGGGGCTAGGGGAAAGGTAGGCGGAAGGTAGGAGATGATAAGGATAGGTCAGTGGGAAAGGTGGAGCAGATAGTGGGAAGAGAGATGGACAGATAGGACAGGTTAAGAGGGTGGAGCTGTGTCGAAGGTTGGATCTGAGATGGGGTTGGAGGGAGGGGAGATTTGGAAACTGGTGAATTCAATGTTCATGCTGTGTGGTTGTAGGCTCCCAAGGTGGAAGAAGGGATATTCTTCCTTCAGTTTTTAGGTGGCCTTGTGTAGGTGAAGGAGGAGGAGGCCCAGAATGGACATGTCTTCAGTGGAGTGGGGGTGAGGGTGGAGTTGAAGTTGGTGTGTATGGACCAGAGATGTTCCCTGAACTATTCCGTGAGTTAGCGGTTGGTCTCTCTGATTTAGAGGCGATCACATCAAGAGCACTGGATATAATGGATGAAGTTGAATGATGTACAAGTAAATCTCTGCTGGATTTGGAATGGTTCAGGGAATGTCTCTGGTCAATACACACTAACTACCTCACCTTCCAATGGTTATCCACTTCAACTCCCCCTCCCACTTCCCTAAGGACATGCCCATTCTGGGCCTCTTCCATCACCTACACAAGGCCACCCGCAAACTGGAGGAGGAACACTTCACCTTCTGCCTACAACCCCTACGGCCTCGACATTGACTTCACCAGTTTCCAAATCCAGATCCACCCCTCGGACTCAGCACCACCCTCTTGAACTGACCTAGCTGTCCATCTTTCTTTGCACCTATCCTCTCTACCCTTCCCACTGATCTATCACAATCTTTGCTCACTTATCACCTACCTTTCCCCAGCCCCATCCTCTCTTCCCCCCATTTATCTCTCAGCTCCCTCCCCCTCCCCAGTCCTGAAGAAGTGTACTCCCCAAAACGTTGACTCTCTTGCTCCTCAAATGCTGCCTGACCAGCTGCGCCTTTTTCAGCTCCATGCTTCAACTCTGATAATTGTCAACTTTACTTTCTTGCCTTTTCCCTACAATCCTTGACTCCCTGATTGCTTCGACATCTGTCTGTCTTAGCCTCGAATATACTTAATGACCCATTGTTGATAGCTCTCTGTGATAAAGAATTCTGCAGATTCAGTACCCTCTGAAAGAAGAAATTCCTCCTCATTTTAAATATCTTAATTATGTGATCCCTTATTCTGAGATTGTGCTCTGTTCCTAAATTCTCCAACAAGGTGAAACAACTCCTCTTCATAAGACAATGCCCTGCTAAAGCTGGTATCAGCCCAATTAAGCTGCTCTGGTCTGCCTCTAACACCAGGATCTCTTTCCTTACAGAAGGAGTCCAGAACTGTTCACAGTGTTCCAGCTGTCATCTGACTAGAGTCTTGAATAGTTTTAGCAGTATCTTTCTACTTATATATTCCATTCCATTGAAGTCAAGGCCAAAATTCAAATTCACCCAAACTGAACTAGGATGCTAACTTCTTTGTGATTCATCAACAAGGACTTTCAAAGTCCCTGTGTTCTGTAGCTTTCTCCAACAAACAATACTTAGCTTCTGTATTCTTCCTGCCAAAGTATATAATCTAAGTAGGCAGGCTGGAGCTGGAAGAACACAGCAAGCCAGGCAAAATGAGGAGTTGGGGAAGTCGATGTTTCAGATGTAACCTTTCTTCAGTATGTAACCTCACATTTTCTCACATTACATTTCATCTGCCAAGATATTTCTCACTCACATAACTTGTCTACATCCCCCTGCAGTCCTTTGTGTCATCCTCCCACTTACCATCCCACCTATTTTTTCTATCATCTGCAAACATGACTGTAGTACATTCATTTTCCGCATTCAAGTCATCGCTAGCCAATCCTCTTTCCGTGCTTATGTAGTATCTCCATCACCATGGGCTTTTAGCTTCCTAATTAGCCCAATGTAAAGCTATTTGTTTATCATCATTCACCTACAGTGTTAAGAAACTTCACAGGACTGAATGTTTTTACATAACACTCTTCAAACTTGCCACGTACACTCAAGTAAAAATTGAGTTAACAAGAGTCAAGTTTTAGTTCAAGAATTGGAGGTCAGCTTTTACATGAGTAACATTTTACAGAGTTTAAAATTAATTTCTCTTTTATTGCCTCACTATTGCCAGTCAGAGGCTATGCTCATCAAAAGCAGTGCAAAAGGAACTGAAAGCATGTGTGTGGGCATGAGGAACTGAACAGCAACCATCAATTCTCTGATTCTATTAAATAGATTTCCACCAGTCGATTTTTACTTCAGTGACTGCAGGGTGATATATACAAAGCAATTGGACTTTTTAGCTATAAGTTGATGTTGACCTATACATGAAGTATATGATGAAAAATGAGTATTGTTTTGGTTAGATTTTACACAGCATAAACAATTACTTGAGTGTATATGATGGTCTATTATTCTGTTTGGTTGTTACTGTGATGACTTTGAAGTAAAGTTCAAACTTAACAACATGTATTTTTTTCCCTTCTTTCCTTTTTCCCTTTAGTCAGTCTGATTGATAAAACCACATTTGCTTGGCATGAAAATCTTAGCCATTTTCTATTTTATTTTGTTCCCAACTATCTCAAAGATAACCGATGTTTTTATTTGAACCATGAATCTCAAAGATCCGAAGATAAAAGAGAACTGTGGATGTTGAAATCTGAACCAAGAACAGAAATTGCTGATGAAACTCACCAGATCTGGCAGCATCTGTGGTGAGAAAGCTGAATTAATATTTTGACTTTGGTGACTCCTCATCAGAATTGCTCTCCTATCAGTTTGAAGGCACAGCCATCAGGTATCAAGCAGGAAATGAGGAACAGGATGATGAGGAAGAGAAATTATGATATCGGCAGAGGAAGTGCAGCCTTCCACTACCACCTGGTGAAGGAGCGACGCTCTGAAAGCTAGTGTGCTTCCAATTAAACCTGTTGGACTATAACCTGGTGTTGTGTGATTTTTAACTTTGTACACCCCAGTCCAACACCGGCATCTCCAAATCACGTCAGCTTTAATGTAGTCAGTTCCTTTGTGCTCAACTTGATATGATCTTATAATTCACAAGTAACAGGATCCTATAATCTATGAGCAACGCAATCAATCACACATACACAAGAGTAAAATACTGCAGATGCTAAAAATCTGAAAAGCAAACTCAGAAAATGCTAGAAATATTCAGCAGGTCCTGAAGCATCTATGGAGACAGAAACTGAGCTAACTTTACAGGTTGATCACCTTTCATTTCTATTTAGTAACAGTTCCATGTTCCTTACTTTCATCTATCAATGATCATTACATCATCCTATTTCCAACAATACAAAATGTAAAACCAGAGGAATTTAATATTGTAGTTTAAATTTACAGTTTAGGCCATCACATAATTCATACAAAAAAAGTCATCCTTGCACAAATCTTCTGTGTGCCTTTGACTAGTCTAATGCTGCTATGAATTGTTTACCCAATAGCTGTGTTGTAGATGGTGGAAGGTTGCCAGTTTTCAGGGTAGGAAGCTGCAGATGGCCGAGGAGAATGATTTTGTGTAGCACTGGGTTTAGAGGGCTTGTTGCTGGACTGCATTGACTGAGTATGGGTGGCAGACTATTGTCAGGCACTGGTAGAGGAGGATTTGTGGGAGAATTAATGCTGTTATCTCTGTTCCATGGAACCACTGCCACTTTCCTGGGAATAGTCCTGTCCACCGTATTGGAGAGCATATTAGTGGTCTTCTGTGCCATCAATAATCCCCTTTGAATTGCAGTATCCACAGCCACAATTTAACAGTTTGCATTTTCATTAACTTTGCTGTTAATTCTTCCCATTCTGCCTCAGCTTGTATTTTGAGGGTCTTGTATCCTGATAAAAGTCTGCAATCTTGGGGATATAGGATAATCCTCCTCATCTCCATCTTTTCATCAAGTCCACCAGTTCATCGTAATTAAATCTTGGTGCTCTCACCAAGGTGCTGTTTATGGGAAAGCCTAGTAGTATTATTGCTGGACTGTTAATCTAATGACTTAAATAAGGATCTGGAGATCCAGGATCATATCCTGTCATTGCAAGTGATAAAATTTGAATTCAATAAAAATCTGGAATTAAGAGTCTCATGATGATCATGAAACCATGAACAATTTTTGGAAAAACACATTTGGTTCACTAATGTTTTTCAGGGAAGGAAACTGATATCTTACCTGGTCTGGCCTACATGTGACTCCAGACCCACAGAAATGTGGTTGACTCTTAACTGCCCTTTGGGCAATAAGGCATGGGAAATGAATGCTGGCCGAGCCAATGGTGCCCTCATCCATGAATGAATAATAATAGAATATCACTCTCACGAGTCCAGCTACTCATCAAAGTATCACAATCCAGATTCACTTTTCAAACGTTTGTCTCCATTTTCTCTAATCAAAATAAACATTCACACTGCAAGGTGAATATGGTCTTGAGGTGGTGCTGGCTACTCACAATAGGCTGATATATGCAGCCACTGAACAACATGGGTTCGATAACTGTATACACCAATCATTTAAAATAGCTCTTAACCTTAACCATGCTTTTCCCCCCGGTGTGCTGAGTTTTAACAATTACATAACAGTAGAGGGCAAAGTTGGTCCTTTTTTTGAACAGCACTTGTCATGGTGTTATATACATTTGGAGCTGCATTCCATATAGAAAAGCCAAATGTAATTGAGTTGTATCTGAAACCATAAATTATGCTAGCCCACTACTAATCAGGCTTAAGAAATGAAAGCAGTAATATGGTACTTGCAGATCACATTAGTAGAGTAAACATATGAGGCCATATTTTAATCTGTTCATTCAATTTCGCAAAATGCATTTTGGATTGAGTAATAGTTAGTATATTAAAAGAAACGGGATCTTGATCAGATGGGTCAATGGACTGAGGAGTGGCAGATGGAGTTTAATTTAGGTAAATATGAGGTGCTGCATTTTGGAAAGGCAAATCAGGGCGGGACTTATACACTTAATGGTAAGGTCCTGGGAAATATTGCTGAACAAAGAGACCTTAAAGTGCAGTTTCATAGTTATTTGAAAGTGTAGTCGCAGATAATTAGGACAGTGAAGAAGGCATTTAGTATGCATGTCCCTTTTGGTCAATGCATTGATTGCAGGAGTTGGGCGGTCATGTTGCGGCTGTACAGGACATTGGTTAGGCCACTATTGGAATATTGCATGCAGTACTGGTCTCCCTGCTTTAGGCAGGATGTTGTGAAACTTGAAAGTGTTCAGAACAAACTTTACAAGGATGTTGCTAGGGTTGGAGGGTTTAAGCTATAGGGAGAGGCTTAATAGGCTGGGACTGTTTTCCCTGGAGCTTCAGAAGCTGAAGGGTGACCTTATAGAGGTTTATAAAATCATGAGGGGCATGGATAGGATAAATAGACAATGTCTTTACCCCAGAGTGAGAGAGTCCTAAACTAGAGGGCATAGGTTTAAGCTAAGAGGGGAAAAATTTTAAAGGGACCTACGAGGCAACGTTTTCACACAGAGAGTGATACGTGTATGGAATGAGCTGCTAAAGGATGTGGTGGAGGCTGGTACAATTACAACATTTAAAAGGCATTTGGATGGGTATTTGAATAGGAAGAGTTTATATGGTGCTGGCAAATGGGACTAGATTGTGTTAGGATACCTGGTCAGCATGGATGAGTTGGACCGAAGGGTCTGTTTCTGTGCTGTACATCTCTATGACTCTATGAATGGTTGGTGATACTGAGTGCACCTATGCCTTGTGATGAACGTAGAATATTACAGCACAGTACAGGTCCTTCGGCCCTCAATGTTGCACCAATCTGTGAAAATAATCTGATGCCCAACTAACCTACACCATTCCATTATTATTCATGTGTACGTCCAATGCCCATTTAAATGCCCTTAATGTTAGCGAGTCTACTACTATTGCAGGCAGGCCATTCCTTGCCCCTACTACTCTCTAAGTAAAGAAACTACTCCTAATATCTGTCCTAAATGTATCACCCCTCAATTTATGTCCCCTCATGTTACCTTCACTATCTGAGGAAAAAGGCTCTCACTGCCCACCCCATCTAACCCTCTGATTATATTATATGTCTTATAGAGTGATAGAGTCATAGAGATGTACAGCATGGAAACAGACCCTTTGCCCAACCCAATCTAGTCCCACCTGCCAGCGCTTGGCTCATATCCCTCCAAACCCTTCCTATTCATATACCCATCCAAATGCCTTTTACATGTTGCAATTGTACCAGCCTCCACCACTTCCTCTGGCAGCTCATTCCATACCCGTACCACTCTCTGAGTGAAAAAATTGCCCCTTAGGTCTCTTTTATATCTTTCCCCTCTCACCCTAAACCTATGCCCTCTAGTTCAGGACTCCCTGACGACAGGCAAAGACTTTGTCTATTTATCCTATCCATGCCCCTCATAATTTTGTAAACCTCTACAAGGTCACCCCTCAACCTCCGACCTCCAGGGAAAACAGCCCCAGCCTGTACAGTCTCTCCCCATTGCTCAAATCCTCCAAACCTGTCAACATCCTTGTAAATCTTTTCTGAACCCTTTCAAATTTCACAACATCTTTCCAATATGAAGGAGACCAGAATTGCACACAATATTCCAACAGGGGCCTAACCAATGTCCTGTACAACTGCAACATGACCTCCCAACTCCTGTACTCAATACTCTGACCAATAAAGGAAAGCATATCAAATGCCTTCTTCACTATGCTATCTACCTGCGACTCCACTTTCAAGGAGCTATGGACCTGCACTCCAACGTCTCTTTGTTCAGCAACACTCCCTAGGACCTTACCAGTAAGTGTATAAGTCCTGCTAAGATTTGCTTTCCCTAAATGCAGCACATCACATTTATCTGAATTAAACTCCATCTGCCACTTCTCAGCCCATTGGCCCATATGGTCCAGATCCTGTTGTAATCTAAGGTAACCCTCTTCGCTGTCCACCACACCTCTAATTTTGGTGTCATCTGAAAACTTACTAACTGTACCTTTTATGCTCACATCCAAATCATTTATGTAAATGACAAAACTTAGTGGACCCAGCACTGATCCTTGTGGCACTCCACTGGTCACAGGCCTCCAGTTTTAAAAACAACCCTCCACCACCACCCTCTGTCTTCTACCTTTGAGCCAGTTCTGTATCCAAATGGTTAGTTCTCCCTGTATTCCGTGAGATCTAACTTTGCTAACCAGTCTCCCATGGAGATCCTTGTCGAACGCCTTACTGAAGCCCATATAGGTCACATCTACTGCTCTACCCTCATCAATCCTCTTTGTTACTTCTTCAAAAAACTCAACAAGTTTGTGAGCCATGATTTCCCACACACAAAGCCATGTTGACTATCCCTAATTAGTCTTTGCCTTTCCAAATATATGTACATCCTGTCCATCTGGATTCCCTCCAACAACTTGCCCACCACTGACATCAGGCTCACTGGTCTATAGTTCCCTGGTTTGTCCTTACACCCTTCTTTTTTCTTATATAGATATTTTTATTAGAAATTTAACATTTTTGCAAGTTTACAAAAATAAACAAAACTCTCAAGTACAAACGTTGATATACAATTAATTCTTAAATATATAACAACCAAAATTTAACAAAAGAAAAATACCGAGAAAGAAAAAAAACACAACTCAACTAACTATTAATCTAACCTACAACTAACCAGAGTGTATATTTAAGTCTCTTACATTATTCAAATAAGAGAAAGAGAAAAAAAAAACAAAAAAAACAACGGATAACATAGAAATTGGGTAGTGAGATACATGCTCGGAATGTGTTAACATCAAATGTAACAAAACCCGTATTTGTGTGGGATTCCTCCCCCAAGGGGCCCCGGACCAGCCAGGTTCGTAATCTCAATTAAATAAAAGCCCTTGTTAGGATAGCCGAAATATCTGTATTCATATAATTCAAGAAGGGCTGCCATATTTTATAAAATAATTCGGTCTTTCGGTGCACCATATTTGTAAGGAAGTCAAGGGGAATACATTCCATAATTAATCGGTGCCAATTTGAAAGTCCAGGGGGGCCCTCAACCACCCAGTTTACCAAAATATTTTTC
>NC_057710.1:79321417-79329301 GCF_004010195.1 Chiloscyllium plagiosum | reverse complement strand
TATTTGCCTCTTTCAGCGAAGGCGGGAGACAGCCCTGACTGTATGAATAATTATACATGTCCATAAATGGACCAGCCAATATTTCTGTAAATTCTTTATAGAATTCAGCTTGAAAACCATCTGGGCCCGGCGCCTTACCACTCTGAAGTTGCCTGATTGCGTCAAGTATTTCTTGGACTATTAGGGGAGCATTTAAGACTGATACCTGTTCCGGAGTTAGGCCCGGAAAGGTCAGATTTTTAAAAAAATGATTGCATCCTCCTAGTCCTGTCTTCACAATCCTGCGATTTATATAAATCAGAATAAAATTTTCTAAAGATTGCATTAATCCTTTTATGATCATGAGTCAAAATATCCGTACTTTCCTTGATAGACGTGATAGTTTGAGGGACCTTTTTTTCTTTGCAAGAAGTGCTAAGTATCTACCCAGTTTGTCGCCAAATTCATATAACCTTTGTTTTGCAAATAATATTTCCCTCTTAGCTATTTGGGTAAGCATGGTGTTTAGAGCTGTCCTAAAGGGCTGTAATCCTTTGCAATTTAATAATAGAAGGTCTATCAGCGTATGCAGTTTCAGCTGCTTTTAAGCGAGCTTTGAGCAGACGCTGTTGTTCTCCCTTTAATTTTTTCTGGGTCGCTGGGTAGGAGATGATCAAACCTCACGTGTAAGCTTTGATGGTCTCCCACATCATTGATGGGTTGCTAGCCATACCTAAATTAATTTCTAAAATAGTTTTAAATTCTTGAGAGTAGTACTTTACAAATTTACTATCTTTCATTAGGAAGGGGTCCATACGCCAATGCCGAGGGGATGTCCCGTTGTTCCTCGCCTTGATTTCCACATATACAGCAGCGTGGTCGGAAATTGCTATACTACCTATTTTACAGGATGCTATCGAATTTTAAAAAGTCGAGGGGGCAAAAAACATATCAATTCTGGTATGACATTTATGTGGATTGGAGTAAAAAGAAAAACCTCTGCCCTGTGGATGAAGACATCTCTATACATCTACTAGTCCTAATTCTTTGTTCAGATCCACCAATTGTCTAGATCTGGGAGATACTCCTGCAGTACTCTTGGGAATCCTATCTATTTCTGGATCCATAATACAATTAAAGTCTCCCCTTATAATTGTATGACGGACACCAAGAGCCATCAATTTTGAGAAGGCTTCCATTATAAATTTAAAAGGGTGTGCCGGGGGGCAGTACAAATTAAAAAACCCATATTCCTCTCCATTTATAAGGGCTTTAATCGGAATATATCATCCAGATTCGACTTTTATCTGATTTAGGATTTTGAAAGGGAAATTCTTCCGAATAAGAATAACAACTCTCCTACTTTTTGAGCTAAAAGAAGAAAAAAAGGCCTAATCAAATCCACCCTGTCGTAATATCAAATGTTCTTTATCCAACAGGTGTGTCTCCTGAAGGAGAGCGATATCAATTCTTTCTTTCTTGAGATCTGATAATATTTTCTTCCTTTTGACTGGCGAATTACTCCCCTTGACATTCCAGGTGCACCACTTAACCGACTGATCAACCATAATCGTCTGGGCAAACCCGAGACCCCTCAGGAGGGGAAACCGTATCCAAAACATCCCGAGCATAGAGCATATAAAATTCACAAAAATAAAGGCTCTCTAACACACTTACAACAGTATAATAAAAAACTATTTCTAAATAATAAAAAAAATTTAAAACGTATTTAAATGGAGAATTTCCCCCTTGTTCCCAGGGGTTGTCACTTCCTTTCCAAAGGTCCATCGTATCCTCTTCCAAACAATGCCCCACCCTTGACCCAGGCGCTCCTCAATAGGATGAGGAGAATTCAGATATAATACAAAGCTAGCGTTAACAGTGAGCACCCTACCCCCCCCACCCACACCAACACCTGGATATATTTGGTAATGTTAATACCATGTGTAAACATATATAACTATAAAATTACAGCCTCAACAAGTAATAATTAACTATAATAATTAAAAATAACAGGGGAAAACAACCCCACTCCTAAAGACAGAAATAAAACAGGATAAGGTAACCACCTCCCCCCACCAACATTAACTAAACCCCCCGGCTTATATATATATACATACATACACATACATACATATGTATATACATATATATACATACACACATACATACATAGAATAATAATAAAAAACCCCAAGGCGGGGAGAAAATCGTTAAATAGAGAACAAATAAATAAATCCCTCTCCCCACCCACCCCCCAAGATAATATTAAACAGTAAGGTAAGAAAAAAGAAAAAAGGGGGGATATAAACCGGAGTGGCGGGGGGGGGGGGAGGCAAACCAACATCCATTGTCTCTTACAATTTATCTAAGAGAGTCCAAAAATTCCTTGGCCTTTTCTGGCGATCCGAAGTTATACACGGATCCTTCATGGTTAAAGCGTAGCGTTGCTGGGTAGCGTAAGGAGTACTGAATATTTAAGTCCCTTAAACACTTCTTCGCCTCATCGAATGCCTTCCTCTTTCAGACCAGAGCTGGGGAAAAGTCCTGAAATAACATGATCTTGGATCCTTTATAGATCATGGCTTGGGAATCTTTTCCAAGATTTCTAGAGGCTTCTAGGAGTATCTGCCTCTCCCCATAGCTCTGCAGCCGGAACAGGACTGGGCGGGACGCTGGTTCGAGCCAGGCCCATGTATTGCAACCCGGTAGGCCCATTCCACCCTTACCTGGCCTGATCCAACCTCCAGATTTAAAAGCTGTGGCAGCCACTGCTCGAGGAACGCTGTAAGCTGGCCTTCCTCTTCCCGTTCGGGAAGGCCCAGCAAACGAATATTTTTTCGACGACCTCGATTATCGAGGTCGTCAATGTAATTCTCTAAGGTCTGGACTCGCTGTTCGAGAGCCCGGACCTGATCCATGGCCGATTGCGCTGTAGTTTCGGAGGTCGCGGCCTTTAGCTCCGCCCCTCTGACTCAGCGCTCGATTTCCTTAATGTCTTGGTCGTGCTTTTTGCAGCGCAGCTGATAGTGAGTCCCATCGACTTTGGGATTCTTCAATAAAAGCATCGATTTTCGCATCCAGTTTAGAGATAATTTCCACAAGGCTTGCCACTGTAGGTAAGTCCCCCGAGGTGGCTGCGGATGCCTCTGCTGCAGCTGGAGAGGGTGGGGGAGGGGTTCCTGCTTGCTGAGAGTTGCGGGCTCCCTTCCCTTTGGTCATTTTTACTAAAGATTAGATTGTTTAAATTTAATACTAAGCAACTAATTAAATTAAACAGCAATTTTAAATGATTTGGTGAGTGTGGTGGGGGTGGGTGGCCCACTTTGCCCAAGTCTTGGGAGGAGCACTATAGACTCAGACTTGCTGGGTCGCCGCCATCTTGGATCCCCCACCACCCTTCTTAAACAGTGGCACCACGTTAGCCAACCTCTAGTCTTCCGGCACCTCAGCTGTGACTATCGATGATACAAATATCTCAGCAAGAAGCCCAGCAATCACTTCTCTAGCTTCCCACAGAGTTCTAGGGTACACCTGATCAGGTCCTGGGGATTTATCCACCTTTATGTGTTTCAAGACATCCAGCACTTTCTCCTCTGTAATCTGGACATTTTGCAAGGTGTCACTATGTATTTCCCTACAGTCTATATCTTCCATATCCTTTTCCACAGTAAATACTGATGCAAAATACTCGTTTAGTATCTCCCCCATTTTCTGCGGCTCCACACAAAGGCCACCTTACTGATCTTTGAGGGGCCTTATTCTCTCCCTAGTTACCCTTTTGTCCTTAATGTATGTGTAAAAACCCTTTGGATTCTCCTTAATTCTATTTGCCAAAGCTATCTCATGTCCCCTTTTTGCCTCTTGATTTCCATCTTAAGTATACTCCTACTGCCTTTATACTCTTCTAAGGATTCATTCGATCTATCCTGTCTATACCTTGCATATGCTTCTTTCTTGTTCTTAACCAAACCCTCAATTTCTTTAGTCATCCAGCATTCCCCATACCTTTCCTTTCACCTTAACATGAATATACTTTCTCTGGATTCTCGTTATCTCATTCCTGAAGGCTTCCCATTTTCCAGCCGTCCCTTTACCTGTGAACATCTGCCTCTAATCAGCTTTTGAAAGTTCTTGCCTCATACCATCAGAATTGGCCTTTCTCCAATTTAGAACTTCAACTTTTAGATCTGGTCTATCCTTTTCCATCACTATTTTAAAACGAATGGAATTATGTCTTGATCAAGTCACCTCTCAACCGTCTTCTCTCTAATGAAAACAGCCTCAGCTCCCCCTGCCTTTCCGAGTAAGACCTCCTTCCATACCATGCAACATCCTAATAAATCTCCTCTGAACCCTTTCCAAAGCTTCCACATCCTTCCTAGAATGCGGTGAACAGAACTGCATGCAATAGTCCAGGTGCAGCCTTACCAGTGTCTTGTACAGCTGAAGCATGACCTTATGGCTCCAAAACCCAATCCCCCTACCAATAAATGTCAATACACCACATGCCTTCTTAACAACCCTATCAACCTGGGTGGCAACTTTCAGGGATTTATGCCATTAGGACACTGAGATCTCTCTGTTCACCTACACTGCCAAGATTTTTACCATTCGCCCAGTATTCCGAATTTCTGTTATTTCTTCCAAAGTGAACTACCTCACATCTTTCTTCATTAAACTCCATTTACCACTTCTCAGTCCAGCTCTGCATCTTATCTATGTCCCTCTGTAACCCACAACATCCTTCGGCACTATCCACAACTCTGCCTACCTTAGTGTCATCTGCAAATTTACTAACCCATCCTTCTACACTCACATCTACATCATTTATAAAAATGACAAACAGCAGTGGCTCCAAAGCAGATCCTTGTGACACATCACTGGTAACTGAGTTCCAGGGTGAACATTTCCCATCTACCCTCTGTCTTCTTTCAGCTAGCCAATTTCTAATCCAAGCCACTAAATCACTTTCAATCCAGAAACTCCATCTTTTGTACAATACCCTATCGTGTGGAACCTTATCAAATGCCTTACTGAAGTCCATATACACCACATCAACTGCTTTACCTTCATCTACCTGTTTTGTCACCTTCAATAATGTTAGTGAGCCATGACCTAACCTTCACAAAACTCTTGTTGACTATCCCTAATCAAATTATTCCTTTCCAGATGTTTATAAATCCTACCTCCTTATAACCTTATAACCTTTTCCAACATCTTACTCACAACCGAAGTAAGATTCACTGGGCTATAATTACCAGGGTTGTTCTGACTCCCCTTCTTGAACAAGGCAATAATATTTGCTATCCTCCAGTCTTCTGGCAGTATTCCTGTCAACAACGATGACATAAAGATCGAAGCCAAGGGCTCTGCAACCTCCTCCCTGGCTTCCCAGAGAATCTGAGGATAAATCCCATCGAGCCCAGAGGGCTTATCTATTTTCAGATCTTACAAAATTGCGAAAGCCATCTTTTTGTCAACCTCAATCCCATCTAATCTTGAAGGCTGAATCTCTGTATTCCCTTTTCCAATGTGAATACTGATGGAAAGTATTCATTAAGCGCTTCCCCTATGTCCTTAGATTCCACATACAACTTTCCACTACTATCTTTGTTTGCCCCTAATGTTACTGTAGTCATTCTTTTATCTCTCATATAACTATAGAAGGCCTTAGGGTTTTCCTTGATCCTATTCACCAATAGATTCTCAAGTCTGCTCCTGGCTCTTCTTAGCTAGCCCTCTCTTTAGATCTTGTCTGGCTAACTTATAACTCTCAAGCTCCCTATCTGAGCCTTCACGCCTCATCCTCACATAAACTTTCCTCTTACTCTTGACATGAGCTTCAATTTCTTTAGTAAAACATGGCTCCTTCTTTCAACAACTATCTTCCTACTTGATAGGTACATACTCGCAGTATCTGTTCCGTGAATAAGCTCCACAATTCAACTATATCTATCCCCTGCAGTTTCCTTCCCCATCCTATGCATCTTAAATCTTGCCTAATCGCATCATAATTGCCTTTTCTCCAGTTATACCTGTTTCCCTGTGGTACATACCTATCCCAGCCCATTGCTATTGTAAACATAACCAAATTATGGTCATTATCGCCAAAGTGCACACCTACCTGAAAATCTAACACCTGGCTGGGTTCATTCCCCTGTACCAAATCAAAAATGGTATCCCCCCCTGTTGGCCTGTCTACATACCATGTCAGAAAACCCTCCTGTACACATTGAACAAAAACTGACCCACCTAAACTACTTGAACTATAGTATTCCCAGTCAATATTGGGGAAGTTAAAGTCTCCCATAACAACTACCCTGTTACTCTCACTCCTATGGAGAATCATCTTTGCTATCCTTTCCATTACATCCCTGGAACAATTCAGAGGTCTATAGAAAACTCCCAACAGCGTAACCTCTCCTTCCCTGTTTCTAACATCAGCCCAAACTACCTCAGTGGTGAATCCTCAAATGTTCTCTCAGCTGCTGTAATACTACTCTTGTTTAACAATGCCACCCCCACACCCACTCCCCTTTTACCATCATCTCTGATCTTGCTGAAACATCTAAATCCTGGAATCTGCAACAACCATTCCTGCCCATCCTCTAGCCATGTCTCTGAAATGGCCACAACATTGAAATCCCAGGTACCAATCCATGCTGCAAGTTCAACCACCTTATTCCAGATGCTCCTGGTGTTGAAGTGCACACATTTCAAACCAACATCCTGATTGCCGGTGTCCTCTTGTGACCTTTTAAACCTATCCCTGACCTCACGACCCTCAACCTCCTGTACACTGGAACTACAATTCAGGTATCCATCTTCCTGCTTGATTGCCGGTGTCCTCTTGTGACCTTGTAAACCTATCCCTGACCTCACTACCCTCAACCCCCTGTACACTGGAACTACAATTCAGGTATCCATCTTCCTGCTACATTAGCTTACAACCTCCCGAAGAGCATTAGCAAATTCAGCCACCTCCCCCTCCCCCCAAAGGATATTGGTACCCCGCTGCTTTGGTGTAGATCATCCTGTTTGTAGAGGTCCACCTTCCCCAGAAAGAGCTCCAATTATCCAATAATCCAAAACCCTCCCTTCTGCACCATCCCTGCAGTCATGTGTTCAGCTCTGCTCTCTCCCTGTTACTCGCTTCACTTGTGTGTGGCATGGGCAACAAACAAGAGATAACAACTCTGTTTGTTCTGGCTCTAAGCTTTCAACCTAGCTCTCTGAATTTCTGCCTTTTATCCCTACCTTTCCTCCTACCTATGTGGACCATGACTTGGGGCTGCTCCCCCTCCCTCTCAAGGATCCTGAAAACATAATCAGAGACATCATGAACCCTGGCACCTGGGAGGCAACACACCAACAGTGAATCTCTCTCATCCCCACAGAACCTCATATCTGTCCCCCTAACTATGGAGACCCCAATGACTAAAGTTCTGTACCTCTTTCCCCTTCCCTTCTGAAAGGGATGAAAGGCATACATATTTTATATATTAATGCATTAAAAGTTTATGCTGTTGAGTTTATCATAGATGGAATACATACATTCAGACTATTTGTTTAGTTTTGTCTTTAGAACAGAAGATTCAACATTTTCGTTCAGAAGAACAAGCTTTTATGTCCGGGGAGCCAGTCACCTTAACAATGTTGGTTTGCAGTCTGTGGAGTTTCCAAGCTGAGAGAACTTATAGAGTCATAGAGATGTACAGCATGGAAAAGGACCCTTCGGTCCAACCCGTCCATGCCAACCAGATATCCCAACCCAATCTAGTCCCACATGCCAGCACCCGGCCCATATCCCTCCAAACCTTTCCTATTCATATACCCATCCAAATGCCTCTTAAATGTTGCAATTATACCAGTCTCCACCACTTCCTCTGGCAGCTCATTCCA
>NC_057710.1:79312017-79320780 GCF_004010195.1 Chiloscyllium plagiosum | reverse complement strand
CTTGTGGCACTCCACTGGTCACAGGCCTCCAGTCTGAAAAACAACCCTCCAACACCACCCTCTGTCTCCTACCTTTGAGCCAGTTCTGTATCCAAATGGCTAGTTCTCCCTGTGTTCCGTGAGATCTAACCTTGCTAATCAGTCTCCCATGGGGAACCTTGTCGAACGCCTTACTGAAGTCCATATAGATCACATCTACTGCTCTGCCCTCATCAATCTTCTTTGTTACTTCTTCAAAACACTCAATCAAGTTTGTGAGACATGATTTCCCACACACAAAGCCGTGTTAACTATCCTGAATCAGTCCTTGCCTTTCCAAGTACATGTACATCCTGTTCCTCAGGATTCCCTTCGAACAATTTGCCCACCACCAAGGTCAGGCTCACCGGTCTATAGTTCCCTGGCTTGTCTTTACCGCCCTTCTTAAACAGTGGCACCACGTTTGTCAACCTCCAGTCTTCCGGCACCTCACCTGTGACTATCGATGATACAAATATCTCAGCAAGAGGCCCAGCAATCACTTCTCTAGCTTCCCACAGAGTTCTTGGGTACACCTGATCAGGTCCTGGGGATTTATCCACCTTTAACTTGTACAGAAGTCTTCAAGAATTCAGAAAGTTTAGGCCTTCAGAATTGTGGAAGTTTCATGCCAGCAGATGGAAACGAATATAAAATTGTCTCCACATAAGAAAAGAAACTAAAAAGAGTCAAAGTAGAAGTGAAATTTCTCTAGAATTGAGTAAAAGGATAATATTGGGAAACTGGTTAACATTTTGTTTTGCCGTCTGTATTAAGATATTTTTAACTGTGGTATATAGTATATGTGTAACTTTGTATGTTTGCTTTTTCCCTTTTGAGTAGAAATTCGCATTTTGTTGTGAAATAACATTTGCAGCCTTATTATGTTTAATTATATTTAACTGACTAACAACCAGCCTAACGAATTCCAAAATTAAACATGTGGTCTATGAAGCCAGATTTCATTCTGAACTCCGATGTATCCAGTATTAATATGCGCTGAGATTGTAATAACCTATCAAACATGTTCTACTAATACTATTGAAATATTACCAAATATGAGGAAAATACTCATTTTGCTCTCTATAGCATTTTTAGTGTCATTAATAAGGAACTTTTTAATATTTTACCAAAATATACCACAATGTAAAATATATTTGCTTGCTTTCCAGAGCCGGAACAAGTAGCCACAAGACAAGACTTTGTATACAACTTCAAATTTGTACCATGGAAGCTGGGGCAGCACAGTGGCTCAGTGGTTTGCATTGTAGCCTCACAGCACTGGGGATCTTGGTTCAATTCTAGCCTTGGGCGACTGTCTGTGTGGAGTTTGCACTTTCTCCCCGTGTCTGTGAGGTTTTCCTCTGGATGCTCCGGTTTCCTCCCACAATCCAAAGATGCGCAGGTCAGGTGATTTGGCCATGCTAAATTGCCCATAGTGTTAGGCGCAATAGTCAGAGGGAAATGGGTCTGGGTGGGTTACACTTTGGAGGGTTGGTGTGGACTTGTTGAGCTGTAGGGAATCTAATCTAAAATTACAGGCGCAGTGCTTGTGGTCATTTGTGGTTCAACACTCATACTTGGAATGAGATTGGCATGGTGTGCCATGCATACAACAATAACTTAGTGTGCAGGTTGACAAATCAAATAGTCTTTCAGCCTGATCTGACACACATCATGCAAATTTGAACTAGGGTGTATATATGTACAGAGTTTACTGCACAAGGGCAATCCTTCTAATCACAGTGCTATTTAATGGACCAGGAGAAAGTGAGGACTGCAAATGCTGGAGATCAGAGCTGAAAATGTGTTGCTGGAAAAGCGCAGCAGGTCAGGCAGCATCCAAGGAGCAGGAGAATCAACGTTTTGGGCATGACCCAAGTGAGGTGCCTTTGGCATGCTTTTGCTCCTACGTTTTTGTGGAAGCACTATGATGTATTGTTGATGAATTGCTGCTCAGAGGAGTTTTGTCTATAGAAAGTCTGCTACAGTTATTGGGTTGTAATTGTAGTCCCTCTTAGTGTACAACATGGCGGGGAAATAGAACTGAAACCTCAGAGGAAGAAAGAGGAGGGGTTTCCACAGATGGGGCATTCCCATCACCACTTCCCCAGGCCTTTTGTTATCAACACTTTTGCCAATCCATCTCTCCTGCCTCTCACCTTGTCATGGACCTTCCTATGTATTTTTCTTTCCAACCTTTTGCCCCTAGACTAACTTTTCACAGCTCTGATGAAAGATGACTGACCTGAAATGTTAACACTGTAGGTATCCTGAAATGCAACACCAAGGAAAGAGGATAGGATGGCCAAGGAATCCATAACAGGCATATGAGTATGAAAAAGTGCCTTAGACCGCAGTTCTGGAACCCACTATTAAGGAGGTTAGACCTTAGAAAATCTCAATGCAATCAGGCTGAGTCAACGAGATTCTGTGGAAGGGAAATTATGTTTGGGGGGACGGCAAGTCATTTGTCATGTGCTGCTATTGTTTCAACATGAATTCAATGGGACTCTTCCAGCCATCTATGGGAGTCATTTCATTAGTTAGTTGCTGTGTTAGGTCTGTGCACAGCTAATATGTTTCTTGCTTCTATGTCAAAATAATGAAGTGCTAGATATACTGAGAATGTATTCATTGAATTTTATGTTTCCTTGGTCAAAGGTCATTTCAGCTATTTTTTTTCTTCTGAATTGTGATTTCCTGCTTATTCAATCCTGATATACTTCATAAATGGACCAGAAGTGAGGTAATCTTAATAACTCTCAAGTTGGCTAAATAATCGGACAATGGAGATTTGAAATAATGTAAAAAGGGGTCTATCTCTATGCTCGGCTATAGAATCACAAAACCACATTTTGGTTGCAGCACAACAGTGTGTCTATGCTGCATCTCTGAAGGAGTGCCATATGTGCTACTCTCCTTGTTCATCCCGTGGCTTTGCACATTCTTTATGGTCAGATAATATTCCAATTCCCTTTTGAAAGTTTGGATTGAACCTGCTTCCTTTGCATAGTCAGACTGAGCATTGTAGATCTGTCTCATGACCCTAATCACTCGCTGGATGAGGAAGTTTCTCCTCAGCTCTTCAATGCTTCTTTTGCTAGTTCCTTAAATCTGTATTGTCTTGTTCCTGATCTTCCACCAATGGGAACAGTTTCTCAGTATCTCCCCTATCCAGATCCCTCATGATTCTGAATACTTTTACCAAATCTCCTCTCAACCCATCTCTTTTCCAAGAAAAGAGTCAAAATTCCTTCAAGCTAATGACTTAACTCCTCATCCTTGCAGTTATTCTCAGATTTTGTTTTTGAACTGTCCAATGCTTTCACATCATTTCTAAATTCTTCCTAGACTGGTTGCAATTCTCCTGTTGAGGCTGAATCAGTTTTGCAGCCAAATTTAAGAAAATTCTTTGTTTTGGTACTCCATGCCCCATTAACAAAACCTATGTTGCTGGTGTGCTTTATTAAATGATCTCTCAACTTAATCTATCTTCGATGATGTATGCACATTCTCATTCAGTTCTCCCTGCTACTGCAGCCTTTTTAGAATAGTTAAAAATCACACAACACCAGATTATAGTCCAACAGGTTTATTTGGGAAGCACTAGCTTTCAGAGTGCTGCTTGTTCATGAAGGAGCAGTGCTCCGAAAGCTAGTGCTTCCAAATAAACCTGTTGGACTATAACCTGATGTTTTGTGTGATTTCTAACTTTGTACACCCCAGTCTAACACTGGCTCCTCCAAATCATTTTTAGAATTGCATCCAGTACTGCTAACCTAGATTTCCTCAGGTCTCCATTCTTGAAGTCATTAATTTCAGATGTAATTTCTACTGTTGACTATATGATGCCTTAGAACTGTTACAAATATAATTGCTAATACTGTTTCACACGTGTCATTGGGTGGCACGGTGGCACAGTGCTTAGCACTGCTGCCTCGCAGCGCCAGAGACCCGGGTTCAATTCACAACTCAGGCGACTGACTGTGTGGAGTTTGCACATTCTCCCCGTGTCTGCGTGGGTTTCCTCCGGGTGCTCTGGTTTCCTCCCACAGTCCAAAGATGTGCAGGTCAGGTGAATTGGCCATGCTAAATTGCCCGTAGTGTTAGGTAAAGGGGTAAATGTAGGGGAATGGATGGGTTGCGCTTTGACGGGTTGGTGTGGACTTGTTGGGCCGAAGGGCCTGTTTCCACACTGTAAGTAATCTAATCTAATTGGTGAAGAACTGCTTCTCTTAATGCCTCTCCTTTGTCCAAGTGAATGTCCCTGAGATCTTCAACAGAAGCTCAGGTGTCTGTAGTGACTGTGTTTCTTAGAACACCAAAAGCTTTTCAAAAGTAGCAATGTTGAGAGATGGTCTTAGGAAGTGTGTAACCAAGGTCACCACTCCATATGTGTCGCTGCAGTTATGCGCAGAATGCCAGATGGGAGTGATATATGGAGATAACCTTTTCTCCATGACAGTAGGGGGCAGGCTTATCCATGAGTTATTGATAAATGTTTTATATTAAGTTTAATCAACTTTAATCAATAAAATTGCTAGATAATGTCCATGGTTATTGCAAATCTGGACTGTTGAAAATTGCTGAGATTGATATTACTAAGTTGTGATTTGGTAAGTTAGGACCCCCAAACTTATTATTTTATGAAAAAACAAACTGCTTCTTAATTAAAAATGTAAGATAAGGTTCCAGCATTTATAATTTGCCTCTATAGAAGTCTTCAGGCTCTCTATCCCTATAGTATCTCCCAATATTGCAATATCCTTCATTTGATTTTCTATTGGATTTGTAATTACAATCTAAGAATATTTTCCCATGCAGAATTATCTACGTTATAATAATCCATTGTTTAATTGTGAGAACTGTCATCTGCAATTCTTTTGTTCTTCTATACACCAACACGCCAAAAGCAATGAGTTGTTAGTTTTGAGCCAATTTAGCGTGAGACTGTGAATGCCAATGACAATGAAGGTGCAACAGAAAATCTTTTGATCATTTTGCTTCTAAAACATGCTGTTACTTTAAAGTCCCCTTTCTCACTTTGAAACTTTTAAGAATCAACTGTTTGAAGGATATGTGTTCTTCAGAAAGAACTATCATTTGAAATAGGATCTTAGGTGAAGCCAGCAACCCTGAAAACCCAAACGGTGTGTTGCCACTGTGACAGTGAAGGCGGTTAATTCCCTAGCTCTTCTGTGAAGTATGTCAGCCGATTGACAAATGCATTCTTGTTTTGCATTCAGGCTGATATTATAATGATTATTCAAGCTGGTTTTCAGAAACAAACCTGTTTCATAAACCGTTGAGTGAATTCTTTGTCTTCAAACTTGTAGATTTAACTGACTGTGGTTACAGTCCTTAATGATTCCCTAAAAAAGACCCTTCCTGCCTGCATGCTCTTCATGGGTAGGCTGCAATTCAACTAAATACTGCCTTCTTCCTCTATTCTCTCCTGTTCACTCTTCTCTTCCTAATAATTTCATACAATCATTTTTTTCATTGCAAATATCATATTTCCTTGTTGGGAGGTCAAAATCTCCCAGTGTTCTCAAATGACCACATGATTTTGTAAACTCATTTAAGTTTAACTAAGCTGATTGGCAAAAATATTGCACCAAAAGATTATTTTCACCTTCAAGAATTGCTACTCATAGAGTCATAGAGATGTACAGCACGGAAACAGACCCTTCGGTCCAACCTGTCCATGCCGACCAGATATCCCAACCCAATCTAGTCCCACCTGCCAGCACCCGGCCCATATCCCTCCAAACCCTTCCTGTTCATATACCCATCCAAATGCCTCTTAAATGTTGCAATTGTACCAGCCTCCACCACTTCCTCTGGCAGCTCATTCCATACACTTATCACTCTCTGTGTGAAAATGTTGCCCCTTAGGTCTCTTTTATATCTTTCCCCTCTCACCCTAGCCCTATGACCTCTAGTTCTGGACTCCCCGACCTCAGGGAAAAGACTTTGCCTATTTCCCTATCCATGCCCCTCATAGTTTTGTAAACCTCTATAAGGTCACCCCTCAGCCTCCGATGCTCCAGGGAAAACAGCCCCAGCCTGTTAAGCCTCTCCCTATAGCTCAAATCTTCCAACCCTGGCAACATCCTTGTAATTCTACTCAAGCTACCTTCTGCTTCAAGATTTTTCAGTTCAATGAATCTCAAAATGTTCAGTCATCAGTGTCATCCTTATGCTCCTTACATTTCTCATTCCTAAACACCCCTAATACAATGAGACTGTAAATACAGGAAATATGGGTGGCATGACTATTTAACTCTCATCATAACATACAAAGATTGTTAAAAAGAAAGGCATGTTGCTAAAACTTTTCACATTGTACTCCTCAGGAGAAAGATGAGAATGCCAAATTTCAATAATAGCAATAAATTATGTTACAGAAGAAAAGAATGCTGGTTGGCTGGCAAGTTGATTTTGATTGGCTAAGACACTTCCAATGTGAAAACAATGAGTGGGGTGGGGTGGGGGAGGTGTGGTGCTACGATTTTCCAATATTCCTGGTAGTTCAAAGAAAGTGCAAGCCTTGAAAGTATTCCTTTTGTTTGCAGAGCACGGGTTCCTGTGGAAGGGACTGTCACTTCTGTCAAGCCCACGTGTACCACATTACCAGCTCAATGAATCATTAGTGCAGCTCACAGAATCCTTTGGCTCTATCATTGAATTAAATCTAACATTGGATTTACAATTGTGGCCCAGTTGAATATAGTCTATTATCTGCTTATTTAAAAAGCTGAAGGAACATGCTATTAATTTAACCAGTCAGTGGATGAGTGGCCTATATATCTGGCATCACATTAGCACTGAAATTCATCCATGACATTGCTCAATATTAGAGTAGGTAGGACATTATTTTGGACAGCAACATGCTGTTGTGCGCTTGCATAGACATTTCGACGTAACAGTGTGAAACATTAACATTTTGCTCACATTTTTGAAGGGCTTTGCCTTTCCATGTAGACCAGGCACTCTTCATGTCAAAAAGATTGCCACTTCTTGTCTTTGTCTCGGTTACGAGTTCACATGTTACAAACAAAGAACCTCCACTGATCAATATACACTTTGGGTGTTCATGTGTCTGCATATGCTGTAATATGATATGTGTCAGTAATGTTGAAAACAATGCCCTCGCTATTTGCAAACTTGATGCAGAAGTAGAGTGTATCAAAGTTATCTTGCAGGTTAATATCTATCCTGATTAGATTATTATTCACTGTGAGATAGAGAGAAACACTGGAGACTTTGAATCTGGAAAACTGAAAATGCTGAGAAGTTCATTGACAAGAATGAAGTAGAGAAAGGATTTGGAGATGTTGGTGTTGGACTGGGTTGTACAAAGTTAAAAAATCACACAACACCAGGTTATAGTCCAACAGGTTTAATTGGCACTAGTTTTCAGAGCGCTGCTCCTTCATCAGGTGGTTGTGGAGGACACAATTGTTCGAATACTATGATAGTTTCACTTCTTTCATGTGTAAATCACAAAACTTTTGTAAAAAAAGTTGTATTCTCAGGTTAACTGTAACAATTGGTGTTAGCTAGACAATATGTTGAAGGTGTTAGACCCCTGTGTTCTCTGTCTGAGCCATAATGTTTAGACTGATTCTAATCTAAAAAGTGAGATAACAGTGTCTTACATGAATTCATTATGGCATAGAGAGAGAACACAGGGGGCTAACACCTTCAACATATTGTCTAGCTAACACCAATTGTTACAGTTAACCTGAGAATGCAACTTTAAAAAATTGTTTTGTGATTTACACATGAAAGAAGTGAAACTATCATGGTATTTGAAGAGATGAAAGACTCAACAAACAATCAAGGTATTTTTCAGTGTATAATTTCAGTTACACCACACTGTAAACTTTTGCTATAAATTCTGTGTCTTGCAATTGTGTTTTCCACAACCACCTGATGAAGGAGCAGCACTCTAAAAGCTAGAGCTTCCAATTAAACCTGTTGGACTCTAACCTGGTGCTGTGTGATTTTTAACTTTGATGCAGAGAAAGGATTGGTTAGAATAGTATGGCACTTTGTTGAGAAAAGTATATGGCAGACATACACAGAAGGAGAACCACCTGTAGACTGAAAGATAAAGGTCAAGACAGCAATATCAGAAAAAAATCAGATTAGTATAAAAATAGAGAAATAATTACAGGAAGATACTGGCTGCAATTTCTTTTACAAAAATTTTAATAATTATTTTTAAAACGACCTGTTCAGATATGTTTTGACAAAACTCCATGGTAGGTGGGATTTGAACCTAGAACTTCTGGCCCAGGGATAGAGGTACTATCAGTGCCTCACATCCCAATACCAATTGAAAGTTCCTAATATTCGAGGCTGTGGGCCAAGTGCTGAAAAGTGTACATTTAGTTTATCTGTTTAGTTGGTGCAGACTCGATGGGCCAAAGGGTCTGTTTTGTATTGGATAATTCTATCTTACTGTGATTCACAACTGGGATAGCCATGAGAATGGATTTCTGCCTTCCCCCAAGTTTGAACTCAGCCTCACCTTATTTCCCTGAATCCAGGGTCACATGTCAGGAATGTTGGGCTGTCAGTAAGTTTCATGATGCAAGGGGTGAATCCATGATCTTTGCCAAGCAAAATGTCATCAGTCCTGCCGTGCAACAAGAGATCGGAACAGAGTTTAAAGAGCTGAAGCCCTGTGAAAGCCATTGGCCTTACAACCTTGTAGGCCTCAGAAAAATA